>NC_090436.1:272207715-272510746 GCF_031143425.1 Pleurodeles waltl | reverse complement strand
AAATATTGTTAATGTTTTTTAAGATAGCTTGTACATTTTTTGTTGTTTTTAAATTTAATTATTAATTGTAATTTATAGTGTTGTAGTCGGTTGTTGGGTTTGTAGGGGAGTAGGGTGGTAAGTAAATTCTTTACAATTAATTAATTAATTATGTAAATTGTGTAATTAATGTAGTTTGTAAGTTATGTTTTAGGTGTGGGCTGTGGTCTTTGTAGAGATAAAGGGTAGGAAGTTAATTATAATTAATCAATAATTAAGTTTAATTATTATTAATTACTTAAGTGATAATTATGTACAATGTGTAATTTTTTTTTTTTTCCATTTATGTTTTACGTGCCGGTTGTGGGGTTTGTAGGGGTAAAAGATGCCAAGTTAATTATTTATAATTAATTCATCATTGTTTTTTAATTAATATTAATTATGTAATTGATAATTATATAAATTGGTTAATATTTTTTTTTAGTTATAATTTAGAAGCTAGTTGTGGGGTTTGTAGGGTAAAAGGGTGTGAAGTTAATAAACTATAATTAATCAATGATTAATTTTAAATTAACTTTATAAATTGATTGATAATTATTTATGTAAATTGTGTAATTAAGATATTAAGTTCTATTTCAGGTGTGGGTTGTTGGGTTTGTAGGGGTAAAGAGTAAGAAGTTAAATTACAAAATTATTAATATTCATTAATTTGTTAATAATTATTTAGTTTATAATTATGTTCAGTGTGAAATTATCATATTTTTTAACTTATATTTTCGATTTGTGTTGTTTAGTATGTAGAGGAATCGGGTGGGAATGTATTTAAGTAATCAAAAATTTAAAATGATTTATTCATTTATTAATCTTTTTTTTTATTAATTAGTATTTGTTAAATTGTCTTATACCCTTTTATTTCTATTACATGACATCAATAATATTCATTTTAATTGATCATATGTATTCAAAATTGCAATGATTATGTCATTTATTTTATCTTTGTTAAAATTTATACACATAACTTTTAGTTTTAGAATTTTAGAATTTGGGGTATTTAATAGAGTTGTTAAAATATGTTATTTGTTTGAAGTGGATTACTCTCTCTCTCTCTACTGTTGCACTGAATGGAGTGAGAATAGTACATTTTCCCGTCCTAAGTCCAACACTTTCCCTACTGTTGCACACATTGCAGTGCAAATAATAAATTTTACCCCTCCGGTGTCCAACACTTTCCCTACAATTGTACTGACAGACAAGGGACTAGTTAATGTTAACCCTCCTTAGTCCAATGCTTCCCCAACTGTAGCACTGAATGGAATGGGAATAGTAAATTTTACCTCTCTTTAGGTCAATGCTTTCCTAGTAGTAGGGTCTTTTCTGGAGGTCGAACCGCCACAGCATCAGCGGTCTTGACCGCCACCGCAAGGCTGGCTGTCTAAAGACCGCTAGCCTCATAATGAGGCCTTAAATATATGTATATAAACATACACACATACATATATATTTGTGCGTTTGTTTAAATAAGTAAATATTAATATATTTTTAAATATTATTTAAACATATTTCATTTGCATTATATTAATGTTATATGTTAAAATATTTAAGATTTAGGGCCTTACTGCAAGGCTGGCAGTCACAGGATCGCCGGCATCGCAATGGCAGTCGGACCCCCGCGGCTGTGGTGGTCTGACCGCCACATTACAAGTTTGGCGGTCTGACCACCATCCGACTGCTATCTCCACCAGGATCCTAGATCCTGATGGGGTGACGGTGTCCTGGCTGCGATCAGCCAGGGCAGCGCTGAACTCTGCGCCGCCCTGCTGATTACAACCTTGTTCTCTGCCAGCCTTTTCATGGCAGTTTCACCACCATGAAAAGGCTGGTGGAGAACAAGTGCTGGGGGACACTGAGAGGGCCCTGCAGTGCCCATGCCCATGGCATAGGCAATGCAAGGGCCCACCTGCCCAGCACCATTGGAATTCGGACAATGCACATTCCGAGGGTACTGGATGGTCCCTCTGTTCTACGAAATAGCAATCAGCTTCTTTAAGGGAGTCAAGTGCAATCTCATAGCACTGCTCCCATCGGTCAGACCTACGGGAACGTCCTATTTCAAGGTTTCCACCAGTCAGCCAGGTCAGCCCACCAGAAACCTTGTAATACAGCAGGGTATGCCACCACCATGGCGTTTGGAGGTCCCGCGTTGGGACCCCCAAACTTGTAATGAGCACCTTACTGTTTTTAACTAACTATTATATATATATATATATATTTATATTACCTAGTTAGAAAAGCATTTTTTTATTTCCCTGTATATATGGCACCATTTGATAATCTTCCCTAAATTTCCCCAAAAAGCTGTGGTTATTTTTGTTGAGCATGGAAAGTTTCAGGAATCTGTCAATCAGGGGCTGAGAAAAAGGCTAAAAAAGTTGCATTTCCCATGTTAATTCCCATAGGATCTTTTACACACAACTAAAGGCTGAATCACTGAACGGAATTACACCAAATTTGGCAGAAAGCTAGCTGTTGGTACGCAGATTATGCTTTCGATTATTTGATGTAAATCTGTACTTTTTGAGAAATTATGGGAAATTCAAATTTGTATATCTCTGGATATGAAGTATTCACAAACGAAGACAAGCTTGTGCAGGGATATGCACAGCTCTGATTGGCTGCCAACACCTCAAACCAGGAAGCGTTGGCAGCCATATTAAGACTCCGAGCCAGGGTAGAGTCCCCTTGACCCCATAGCTCTGGTGGGGAAGTCTCAGAGGAACCACCCCGAGACAAATAAGCATTTTTTAAAAATTATTTGCACCAATATTTGTTTTTTAAAAACATGTGCAGGCTCAGCACTTGTTTCTTTTTAGGCCTGCTGGCTCCACCACAGCCCCAGGGACCACTACCTCCCTGTGGCTCTTAATCTAATATATGCAAGCGGATCACCACCCCCTGGGGTAAAGCGTAGAAATAGTAAAAGGGGTTAGTTTTGGACCGCCATTAGCTCTGGGAAACTACCTCCCTGGGGCTATGTCCTCATTGGAGGGGGGCCGCGTGGCCCCCCTTGTGGAGCCACAGATGGCCCAGGGGACCAACACCCCACAGGGCCGGCTCCTGCTATGTCCCAGGGTGTTCACCCCCGGGTCATAGCTGTTTGCTGTGGCTTGGCTGCAGCTCTGTAGCTGCAGTCAAGCCACAGCAAACACTCTACTGTTTGATAGTGGGATCTCTAAAGCAGGCCCAGCTGTTTAACAAGCGAGATTTCATATCTGTCCCCTGCACGTGCAACACAGGGGACAGAGATGAAATGCTTCAGAAAGCAGGGAACTGCTATTAAAGCAGCTCCCTGCTTGCTGAAGCAATGGTACCACGAGGAAAGCCTTAAGGCTTCACCAGTGCGGTGCTAGATAACCTGTAAAGGGAATTTTGGAAGAAAAAAAATACAAAATGTATAAATGAATAAATTGGTTGTGGACCCAGATAGCCCATAAAGGGCTAAAAAAATAAAATAAAGGTAATAACTCAGTATGATGGTAACAGACCTTCACACTGAGCATTGAGGGTTTGAGTCCAGCGTGACTCGTTTCCCTCTTTTTTAATCTTTTTACTACAAATCTTTAAGGCTCATCTTGAAAGGTAATCTTATTCTTTTTTAAATAACAAATACATTTTTCTTTTAATTTGTCCAGAAATATCTTCTTCTAAATATGTCACATATCAAAGTCTAAACAACAATCTCTCTCCCTCTCACTCTCTTTCTCTTTACAATAAAATTATTGATGAGACAGCTGTGCATGGCAAGGGGTGAGGTAAAGTTACCTTAGGGCACAACTTATAGTTACTTGAAAGAACTCTATCTATAACGGCTGAGCTTCTGTGGTTTTGTACACACACCACACCCACACACCCACACCACTATAAAACACCCACCCTCATTACCCACAACCCTTTACGACTGGAAATAATTGCCAGCAGAGAGAGCCAGCAAGAGCACTCACACAACCAAGGCCACATACCACCATCACCTATACACCACCCATGCATCTTACATCACACACCCTAACACATCACCCTACACACCCTCACACACACCACTCACACTATACTCATGGAACAGATTCTCTGAGCAAAGGGTCATGGTGGAGGAAATCATCTGGGTAGAGCCACAGCTATTTGGTTCACAGGTATAGCAGACATCCATTGCTAGGCAGATGACATCAGGAAGAGGTGGAACGACCCATGGGGGAAGGTGCATTCTATTGCAGCAAGACACCAACTCGCAGTACAGAGGACTGGCGGTGGACCCCCTCCTCCTCCCCTACAACTAACAACATGGGAGGAACAAATCTTGGCAATCATGCATCCTGAGGGCCTGGCAGGAGTAGGAGGAGGACTGGACTCTGGTAAGTCAAATCTCTATTACTATCACTCCCGACCTAAATGCCATCACATACCCCCAACCTTACACTCACTCCCATCACTCCACCACCTCCCACATACCCCACCATAATATCTCATTCATCCCAATGCCAAGCCCTGCATGCCATACCTATACATGGACACCACTCACTGTCCTCCATAGACTCCTATCATTACAGTATGCACACTAGAGACAATCAGCTAGCCCACTAAATAGCAACACACACAAGGCAAAGCTGCTAGGGCAATAATAACCATAGAGGGCAACCCACCCATGCACAATATGTCAGACAGAGAAACAATAACACTGCGTTTACAGCCCCACAGGTATCCCAGCCAATGTCACCGGAAAAGAGGTGCCAGCAACATCCAGTTCCCCCACAGAAGAGGCCCACAGTGATGACAGCAGCTCTGCTCGCCTGGATCTGGATGACCAACCTAGCCCATCAGAGACCTCCGGACAGTCGGTTACCCAGGCACAGTCTCACACAACCACAGAGCCTCTCCCATCAGGAAACACCACCACAGCACCCACCCAGTGGGCCCATACCTCTGTCCCCAGGACACGTTAATCAGCAGTGTTTCCACCACTACAGGGACCCCAATGCACCCCACAAACCTATGACGATCAGGGACCTGGGTCAGTGGGCACACGGTTCAGGGGACAGAGGCACAGGACAATAGGGAAGCTGGGAGGACTGCTGTGAGCCAGGGGGAGGACAGGCCCAGGGAACTGACTCCACAGGAGGCACTCACTGTGATCCTGGGAGCATACCAACATTCCCAGAATACGCTGGGCCAGATCCTGGACAAGATGCAGGAGAACATGAGGCTGCAGGAGGGACAGTATCTGGGGATCAGGGAGGACTTGAAGGACATTAACACCACCCTGGTCTCCATTGCAGGGGTGCTGGCAGACATGGCCAACAGTATGAGAGAGGCAGTGGCACACCAGCTGGCCCCTGACACTAGCTGGACTACTGAACATCCCTCTACCTCTGCTGTCACTAGTGGACAGGAGGCCCTGCCACAGGACCAACAGGCCATCAGCACCCCTCACCCTGCAGAAGGAGAACCACCTGCAAACTTTCCCTGCGACTATTGCTCAGAACCCCTTCCAGGAAATAAGACTCTCCTGAATGTCAACCTTGAGTCACACTCTGTCACCCTGTTCACCTTGCACTGCCATTGCTCCCCTTCCTATGCCCCCTTGGACAATGCACCTGTGCTAAAAATAGACTGGACTCTAACCTGTACTTTCCTCCATCATCACCCTAGCCCATTGCACTTCCCCCTTTTTTGTCAGAGCACTGCAATAAACACACTTTGAAAAAATACAAGTATGGAGTATGTCAAATGATTTCAAAATGTATTCGTTTAACAAGGTTCTTAAATTGCAATTCAACTGTACAGTAATGTTTACATTCAAAAGTCCTGTAGTTGCCTGCAGTGAACACACCAGGAGCAATTGTGGGGGACAAGCATCTGCAAAAAGAGATGCCAGTGGGTACAGTGAGTGGCCATAGCAGTAGGAATTCACAGCCTGCCAGTGACAATGTAACATATCAAACTGTCAATGAATTATGAAATAACACTGTCTTACCTGTGTTTCATTGGAAGTATTGACGAATGTCTGCACTTCTGTTGTCCTTATCCTCATCCTCTGCCTCCTCATCTTCACTGTCCACAGGGTCCACTGCTGCCACACAGCCATCTCCAGCCTCCTCGTCCTGCAGAAAAGGCACATCGCATCTCAAGGCAAGGTTGTGCAACATACAGCATGCCACGATGATCTGGCAGACCTTGTTGCCTGAGTAGCTGTTAGATGGAGCTGTTAGATAGAGGCACCGAAACCTGGCCTCCAGGAGGCCGAATGTACGTTCAATAATCCTTTTTGTTTGTTCATGTGCCTCATTGTAACATTTTCTCTGCCTTTGTCCTAGAATTCCTCACAGGGGTCAGTAGCCATGAGAGGTTGAGGTAACCAGAGTCACCAGCAAATATCGTGGGACAACTGTTAGCCACACACTAACCATTATGTCCCACACCATACCCAAACACCAACATCCACTGGGTGGGAACCAGGGCTCACCTATTAGCCACACCCTGTGCCTCTGGAGTTGGGCCATCACATTTGGGATGTTGCTTTCTCTCAGGATAAAAGCATCATGCACCAAGCCTGTATACTTAACATTGACATGGGAGATGTATTCGTCCGCCAAACACACCATCTGCACATTCATAGAGTGATAACTTTTTCGATTTCTGAAGATCTGTTTATTTCGTCTGGGGGGGGGACAAATGCTATATGTGTCCCATCAATCGCACCAATGATGTTGGGGATTTTTCCTATTGCATAGAAGTCAGCCTTCACTGTGGCCAAATCCTCCACCTGGGGGAAAACAATGTAGCTGCACATGAGTTTAATGACAGCACTCTGGTCATCACTATTGAGAACACTGGCTGTGACATTCCTGCTGCCAAGCCGACTGTCACTTGGAAAGAACCAGTTACCAAGAAATGGAGCACAGATAGGACTTGCACAAGAGGGGGGATCCCAGTTGGGTGACGGATAGCAGATATCAGGTCAAGCTCCAGTTTGGCACACAGATCCGTGATTGTGGCCGTGTCAAATCTATAGGTGAGGCTATTAATGTGCCTGTCCTCCATTGTTGCCAAGTCCACCAGGGGTCTGTAAATGGAGGTTTGTCTTCATCCCCTATTCATCCTCAGCGGTTGCAATCTATGGGGTAAAATAGTGAGCAGCTGGTCATCATCTATACATTGTAACCACTTCAGTTCAATGCATATTGTGATTGATACATTATTTAGGTGAAATATGTCTAGATTGTGAAAATGTGAATGGTGACGCAGTTAGAATTCATGGCCTCCCCCCTAGAAATGGCATCTGCCTGTCCAGTATGGAGGGACAGGCGGAAATGAGGTAATTCCGCTGACATTGCGCGTCGTTGCAGGAGGCAGTCGGGAAACACAGTGCAAATCCTCATTGGTTATCATTGGGCCGTATGGGGTACAGTGGCCAATAGTGCTCTACGCTGGAAGTGACGGTACATACCACAGCGGACGTGACCTCCATTTTCTATCTGTTAACTCACTTGCTACCTGACCTTCAACAGGAGAGGACCTACACTGTATGTGCTGCTGTGACCTGTGTTTGGAACTTACCATGGCCCGTGTGACTGGGGAAAGGGCCCCCGCCTTCACCTTGGCGGAGTTGGAGAGTCAAGTGGGTGGGCCTCCAGACCAACAGGTGAGTACACTGTGAACACGGTGCATGGGGCATGATTGCATGGAGTGCTGTGTGTGAAGGCCTCGTGTGGGGGGGTTGGTGGATGTGCTCTGGGCAGCGTGCAGCATGTATGCAGGGCCATATCTTTGCTAATGGGGATGGGAAGGGGCATAGTGGGCCATGAGTGTAACAGTCAGGACGGTCTGACTAATTCCTTTCCCTGTGCGTATTTCTCTGCAGGTCAGCGCCCATCAAAAGAAGGGTATCTTGCATGCCATCGCCAAGGACATGCGGACCCTGGGGGTCTACGGCTGGCGGAGCACCCACTGTCAGAAACAGTGGGAGGACCTGAGTCACTGGGCACGGAAGACGGCAGAGGCCCAGCTGGGGATGGCCTCCCAACGAGGAAGGTGTGCCCGTCGAACCCTGATCCCGATGGCCTGCATACTGGCGGTGGCCTATCCAGAGCTGGATGGGCACTTGGGGACATTCCAGCAGTAACAAGGGGGTGAGTACAGTGCCCTTCCTTTCTACGTATGCCTGGTGGGGTGGTATCCGGGTGGGGAATGCGTGTCTGTGGGTGCCCCTAGGCCAGGCCTGACATAGCAGAGTAGGTCCCATGTTGGCCTGGGTTCTGATGTGAAATTCCTCCAACCTAGATAGTAGGCATCCACTACTGGGCAGTGGTATGTGGGTCTCAGGTATGCAGCAGTTGGTGGTATGTGTCCCTACCCATGGCCTGGTGACTAGCATTGTAACTGGAAGTGCATTGCCTAGTGTGTAGGGCTGTTCCCTGTGTGTGAGTGTGTTGTGTTCATCAACGGTGGTGTTGATGCTGCCACTGACCAAGTGTATCCTTCGTCTCTCTCCCCCTTTTTGTTTTGTAACACTGTCCTTATGTCCATTAGCTTCATCTGGCAGAGGAGCAGTGGCACCTGCGACGGAGGGAGCTGCATCCCACAGGACCCAGGAGACAGAGTCTACCAACGCTGAGGGCACCAGTGGGACAGAGGGCGAGGGGAGCACCGCAGCTGAGACTGGAGGGGAATGTTCAGACCCAGATACCTCCTCCGATAGAAGCTCCCTGGTGGTGGCGAACACCTCTGTGCCCACCCCAGCTACAGGTACATCCGCCACACCCGTACCAGCACCGCACTCCCAAAATCCCCTCAGCGAGTTGCCCGTGCCTGCTCACCCAGGAGGATGGGCATTTGCATCGCCCCAGGCATCTCAGGCCCTGCCCCAGTTAGTCCTGCTGACCTGAGTGAGAAGGCTATTGACCACCTGCGATCCATCTCTGTTGGGCAGTCAACCATTGTGAATGCCATCCATGGGCTGGCAGCCCAAATGCAACACTCCAATGCATTTCTGGAGGGCATTCACACTGGCTTGGTGGCCCAACAGAGATCAATCCAGGCTCTGGCCTCCTCTCTGAAGGCAGCCATTGTCCCTGTTTCCACCCTCCAACTTCCTCTACCCAATCCCATTCCCCCAAAACTCAACCTATCCCAAGCACACAGGCAGACAAGCATGCACACAGGACAAAATACAAGAGTGGACATGGCAAACACAAGCACCACACTTCATCCCACAGGCACTCACACAAACACCATCCAGATGCAGACATACCAACATCAGCTGCCTCCATTGTGGCCCCCTCCTCCTCGTCCTCCACCTCCCTCCCAGTTTTGTCTCCATTCACACCTACATGCACTACATCCTCATCCAATACCCTCATCACCAGCACACTTATCAGAACATACACCTCACTGGCAGTCACCACTCCACATCCACGCACACGTCCCCTTTGTCCTCTCCCACTGTGTCTGTGCCCCCTCCTCCCAAAGTACACAAACGCAAGCACTCAGACACCCAACAGCCATCCTCCTCACAACAGCATCCAGCCCATGCACCTGCACGCAAACACAGCAGACTGACACCTCCTACAACCACTCCCTCTTCCTCCACTCCCAAACCTTCTCCCTCTTCCCACCCCAAAGTCCCTAAGAAGCTTTTCCTCTCCACCATTGACCTCTTCCCTACCCCTCCCCCAGTCCTTCACATCAGGCCAGGGTGGTCAAAAGCCAGGCAAGTACCTCAGCCACCCAGTCCACGGGCACAGTAGTGTCCCTACCAACTCCAGGTGGAAAAGGATCCTGCCCACCAGCCAGCCAGCCGGAAAGGGTGCCTGCCCCAAGTGCTACAGGAACAAACGGCAAGGAGCCAACCCCAAGTGCTGCAGGAATGAAGGGCAAGGAGCCAGCCCCAGGTGCTGCAGGAAGGAAGGGCAAGGAGCCAGCCCAAAGTGCTGCAGGAAGGAAGGGCAAGGAGCCAGTCCCAGGTGCTGCAGGAAGGAAGGGCAAGGAGCCAGCCCCATGTGCTGCAGGAAGGAAGGGCAAGGAGTCAACCCCAGGTGCTGCAGGAAGGAAGAGTCAGCCCCAGGTGCTGCAGGAAGAAAGGGCAAGGGGCCTGCACCAGCAGGCAGTAAGGACCAGGGGCCTGGTGCTGCGACTCAATCATAGACCCCCCCACCAACCATGGCGATGCAGCTGTCCGAGGCTGCAGGGGATGGGCAGGAGATTCCCCCCACAACCACCACCACCAGCTCCACCAGCAGCACCACCACCACAAGCAGTGGTCAGCTGTCCGAGGCTGCAGGGGATGGGCAGGAGCTTCCTCCCACAACCACGAGCTCCACCAGCAGCACTGTCACCACCAGCAGTGGGCAGCCATCCGAGGCTGCAGGGGATGGGCTGGAGCCTCCCCCCACCACCAGCTCCACCAGCAGCACCGCCACCATGCAGTGGGCAGCTGTCCGAGGCTGCAGTGTATGGGCTGGAGCCTCCCCCCACCACCAGCTCCATCAGCAGCTGCAGCAGCACCACTGCCACTACTGAGCAGCCGCCACTGCTGGCGGACATTCTGTAGACCAGCGTCCAAGGGCTGTCCCCTGCAAATCCAGTGGGTATGACATCCAGCTGACAGACTTTGACCTTGCAATCCCCAAGATCTGCATCACAGGGCACAATGCCCCTTCTAGAACCAGTGGAGATGCCATCCACTCACCCCATCCTCCCCAGGATGAAGATCACAGGGCAAGATGCCCCCTCCAGAACCAGTGTAGATGCCATCCACTCACCCCATCCTTCCCAGGATGAAGATCACAGGGCACGATGCCCCCTCCAGAACCAGTGGAGATGCCATCCACTCACCCCATCCTCCCCAGGATGAAGAGCAGAGGGCACGATGCCCCCTCCAGGACCAGTGGGCATGTCACCCACTCGAGAGACTGTGGCCTTGCACTCCCCAGGACAAAGAGCAATGGCCATGTTGCCCCCTCCAGGACCAGTGGTGTTGTGCAATCTGCCAGCTGAGGTGCCCCCCATTCCCCATCCCCCTAAGGTGCCTGGCTATTTTCCAAATGATGCCCCTGCAGTGTTCTCTCCATGTTGGTGCAGCAGTGAAGTGGGGCCTTGGACTTTGCGGCCCACAGACATTAAGGATTGGGCAGTGTCCCTACGTTTGTAAATATGTATATCCTTTTTGATTTGGATGCACGTATTGCTACTGTTTTATCTTATTACACTCTTTTTAATCTATAGTAGTTGTCCTTGCATTATTCCTGAGGGGTACAGGGTGTATATGTTATGTTACTGCAGCTGTATATGTGTATGGTGTTGGGGGTGGTGGTGTTGCATGTGTGTGTCACTCTCTTTTTCCTCCCCCCTCCCCTGTGTGCTAGGCGGCTGTACTCACCGTGGTCATCTTCGCCATCGTTGGTGTTGGTTGAGCAGCACGCAGAAGAAAATTGGGAAGATATGCAGCTCAGGCTCCATGGTGGCGTGGTTCTTCCCTGAGTCTCCACAGGTGAGTTGTTTCCCTTCTGTGCAGTGTTTCCGTCAGGCTTTTGATGTAATTGGTTCCGGCCCGGAAAAGGTTTGGACTGTCTTAATACAGTGGGCAGAACATTGTCTTCTGCCTGGCTGTAGGCGGTTACCACCGTGGTGCCTGTTGCTTCTGCCCTGGCAGTCTGTGTGTTAAAGTGGCTGTCTGCCTGAGCTGTTTCAGCCCTGGTCATAATTTTACAATATTTACTGCCAGCCTGTTGGCGGTATTACCGCCACTTTATCACCAACCGCCAGTGTTGTAATGAGGGCCTATGTGTTATGACAATGTCTAACATGCACATTTGGTGAATTATATCTTTTGTCCACATAGTAGCCGCACACCAATATGCATATTTATGGTGCGCATCATGTCCCATGGACTGGAACACACTAAAAGTAAACACAGATCTGTAGACAATTTTTTTTTACAAAAGTGTTTATTTGTGGCTATATACAGTGGAATATTTGGAAAACATAAAAGTTCAAAGAAACTGTTATGTATAGGTGTGGGTCACTTCTTATAGAGAACGGTGGAACTTGAAGACTCCACAGAAGGAGGTGAAGTTAATAATGACTGGGATGACAAGACTGGAGAATCAATTATTTGTCACATCCAAGGTTAATCTAACTAAAAAGGCTGTCTTGCCATGGTAAAAGTAGTTGCTCCAAAACACAAGATTCTAGATAAAGTGTAAAGAAAAGGCTGCCACAAATCCAAGAGCAGAACCATGAATAAATTAACACATACACATCGTGATGACGGTTATATGATTGGCTGTACACAGGCCATTCAAAAACAAAAGGAGGGTACCCTACTGTGCTTAGCCTATCTCTTTGTGCCCACACAAGAGGATCATGATCTGGTGTTAAAAGGACTCCACTGGGATTCCAAGTGACATGCTTCATCAAATAGTCCTTGTCCACATACTTAGTACATCTGGATGAGCTGAATCTTGGTGCTAACAGTGTAGCCTGAATTGCCAGACCTGTTCCCTTTTTGAAAGTTTTCCTTTCATCACTGTTTGTGTATTTGATGTAATGCCCTAAGTGGCAAGGGTATGCCCAGACATTGGTCCTGTGCTCACTGTGCCACTGGAACCCAGTTGGACATGACTGATGGAACCTAATCAAGGTAAAACCAGTCTTGGGTTGCTTGTGTTCTGATTGAGGGAGGACCTGGCATGGCGGTTTGGACTGGACTGCTCTTATTGGTGCAGGGTCGAGACTGACTTTCATATGACTGGGTCCAAACTGAGGTAGCATGGAGGGGCAAAAAACAGTGGATTGGAATGCTACCTCCCTCCTCCCATGTAAAAACAAGCAGAGGAATATTGCAAATCCCTGCATGCCAAGTCCATTTGTACACAAGTCAAAGACTGGGTGTCATCCATGTGACAGCTCACTTAGAAACATTGCTTTTTTGAACTTTTTGTAGATGATTTTGAATTTGGGGCTCAAGGAATGCAAGGATATCTATAACATTGGCATTAAACATCTGCTTAATGTAGAGAGAACACCTCTGACCCTGCAAGGGTTCGAGCAGTTTTTGACAGCGCAGTTACACAGGCAGGAAATATGTGCACCAGTTTGAATGACTACTATCACCCCTCATCTGTATTCCTGCTTTCACAGGCCTTGGTTAGGAAACAGAAGGGCATGGTTGCCAAATATTTTCTGCCATGTGTGATACTTTTAGTCAGCACAGGATATGTGGCCAACAGGACTTTGCATGTCGGAATAAGCAGCATTGCAATGTTCAATTGTTCAGACAGACATTTGTCACTTTACCGACTGTGGCCCGTGTTAGTCGAAATTAATTTGCTTTTTATAATACCTCATAAATAGCACCTATTAGGAGTTTCTGGGGAATAACATACACATTGTGTTACTTACCCCAACAAATTCCAGATGGTACAGTAAATATCATACATTTTTACTGTGGTAAATTGCAGCAGGTTTGACTTGCTGACATTTAACAAAGGAAGAGATATTTAATACACCTGTTAACTGCAAGTGTGGCAAATACCACCAAACTTATAATCCCCACCCCTGATCAAATAGGTTTACATAGGTTTTGGAAATGGTCCTCTCTACAGGGTCACCCCAAACATTTTGCCTTCCTCCTCTTATCTTTGCTGGACATTTGCTCTTGTTGGCCTTAGGATTCTGTGTACCTTACCACCACTAACAAATGTTGAAGTGCTTGTGCTCTCTTCCTAAAACATGATTTATTGCTTTATATAGCAAGGTGGCAATTTTATGTGGTATGACTGGGGGTCTTACCATGTTATTCTAGCACGTTACTCAGAAGTGGACCTTGGATTCACACCAGTAAACCTTAGCTCAGTCCTGGTTGAGTGTCAAAGAGCAGTCAGGCTCTTTGACACTCATGTAGAGGAACATGTAGAGGAACATGTGTTAAGCATGTCACAATACCAACATGGACGATAAATAATTGCCACAACTCAAAAGAAATCAGACACCAATTTATAAAGAATAAAGCAAATGTTTAGATTAATTTAGCCACCAAAATAAAGTTGATATGTTGTAGATATCCAGAGTTATTGATTTCAGAGTGTTAAATAAATCAGTACCTTGCAGAACTGTCAAACTCATCATCCACCTGGAACTAAGGTCTTACGGGCCCACAGACCAAGCAACAGCAGTACGCAAATTTTACCTGGCTAGGGGGGACAGGTTGCAGAGTGGTGCTGGCTGTCCTTGGTGCTCAATGGGACTCTCAGTCCTGGGAGTAGCACCTTAGCAAAAGGTACCTCGCAGGTTGAGTTCAATGAAGCCCTTTGGATCCTAAGTTGGGACTTGTTCTCAAATCAGGAATTGCCAGGCAGAGCTGCTTGGTGACACTTGGGTGGCTTGGGTGCAGAGATGCTCCTGGCTGTCCAGAGTACTGAACAGGATCTCCGGGTGCTGGCTTTACCAGACCAGACTTGCTAACATAGGTGGAAAGGAGATGCAAAGACTGGACAATGGAGCCATTTAGGTGGGTGTTTTTTCCGATGATGATGGTTCCTTGGGCTACGCGTGTCAAGTAAAGCAGGTAGTAGTCTGGCTGACATCCAACAAGCCATGGTGCCGGCAAGCACCCCAGTTTAGGAAATATTCTTCCAGAGGGCCAGGGGAATAACGGCAAAACATGAACCTCACTGAGGATTGGGGATGCAATTCCCTGAAGGCTCCTGACCTGTTACTTTCAGGAAGCCACATTTCGGGCTTGGTAGACAGTTCTTCAGTGGTCGTGGAAGTGCGGTCTGGTCTTGCCGTTGTCAGGGAACAAGTTCCTCTGGTCCTAGGGAGATCTGGTGAAGTCTTTCAGTTGCAGAGGGGTTCACCTTCCTTTTGGAACCGGTCTCAGATGCGGGGAGAGTCATAATCCAACAGTGTGGCTACCACAGGTACAGATATTGTGCCTCTTCTTTGTGGAGTCCTGCCTTTTCATGGAGTTGGGTCTCTTCTTGTTTCACAGCAGATTTGACATTCTGGTGCCAGGGGTGCCTATTAAATCTTACATTTAGGGGTTTTAAGGGTGTGAGGTCCTGTGGCCAATGGGTACCTAGTTCTGCGGCTAACCTGCTCCTGAGGTGACCACATCTGGTGGGAGTGTGTCACTAAACTACTCAGAACACACTATTCCGACGCTTTTTCAAGATGGCACAGGCCACCTGCCATAGAACACTCCAGCTGACCCACCCTAGAGGTGTGGTCAGCCTTAGGGGAGAGTCTGCCTCCGGACTAGCTAATTTTCCTGCTTGCCCACCTTAGAAAGTGCCTGGGGCAGGAGGATTCTTTGTCCTCCAGTGGGGGACAAATTCCTTATACCAGCAGAGGAGGTGCAGCCTTTGAAGATCACCACTGTGATGGGTCTAATCACTAGCCATCCTGACAGGGCAGAGGGGTGACCTCCTTCCAACACAAGTCTTTGTTCTGAACTCTGTAAGCGGCACACACACCCCAGCATGCGGTAAGAACTTTGACTTGGTGGCAAACACTCTGGAAAGCCTGCCAAGGCAAGAGAAATCTGCAAAACCGATGGACATTCTGTGAGGGTGCCAGCTGGGTAATTGTTAGGTAAACCTGGGCTCAAGAATCGTGTTCAAGGTTAAAAGGTACAGTTTTTGACACCAAACATGAGGGGATTGGGTTGGGCCATCACAGAGTTGGACATCTGGGGTTTGCCCTG
Organism: Pleurodeles waltl; assembly: GCF_031143425.1. Classification (NCBI taxonomy): domain Eukaryota; kingdom Metazoa; phylum Chordata; class Amphibia; order Caudata; family Salamandridae; genus Pleurodeles; species Pleurodeles waltl. Next base: position 272,495,013 of record NC_090436.1, on the reverse strand, counting down.
ATGCCAGCTCATGTTATCCTATGGACCGCCGGTCACTTGCTGTAGTATTACGTTTTAAGTGCTACCACAGGGCTATATATGCTTGCACATATATGCCCACACTCATAACACAATGCACCCTGCCTCCTGGGCTATGGGAGGTTTCACTTAGGGGTGACTGCTATGGGCAGTGAAGGGACTCTGCCTGCACCTGGTGTGGGCAGAGTCAAACTTGAGCAGGCTACCTGCTCGTGGAGACTGACATGGCAGCTCTGCAGGCTTTGCTTTTACTCGGGAGAAGCAGATTGGCACAATCGGTGCTGGAGCCCTGGTGATCCCTCTACCATCCCTGCCCTGGATACCACTGATACCATTTACTAGGGCCTTACAGGGGTGGTAAAGTCATTTCCAGTTGGAACTAACAATTATAGTACAGTTTAAGGGAATGAGAACTGGTGCTGGGGTCTAATTAGCAGACCTCAGTACACTCTCAGGTAAAAAACCACAGCATCAAACAGCAAAATGTGGGCGGGTAACCATCCAAAAAGGACACCTTCCAAAAGTTTATACCCAATCGGCAGATTTGATTGACTTGTAAGCCCCTTGTATAGTGCTATACCATATACCCAGAGCCCATGAATTAATTGCTACCAGTGGGGCTGCAGCACATATTGTGCCACCCACCTAAGAAGCATTCTAAAACGTGTCCCAGGCCTATCATTGCAGCCTTAATGCAGTGTCACACTGCCATGAGAGCTTGGCATTTTAACCCCCTTGCCAAGCCCTAACCTCCCCTTTTGTTACATGTAAGTCATCCATAAGGTAGCTCCTGATTAGCCCATAGGGTAGAGTGCTGTGTAATTAAAAGGTAGGACATGTACTTTTAAGTTTTACATGTCCTGTTAGTGAAACCCCCCCAAATTAGACTTTCACTCCTGTGTGGCATGCCCCTCCCATTGGATAACATTGGGAATTCCTTTATTACATTTAATAAGCTGTAATTCCTAAATGAGAGAAGGTGGCAGATATGTCATTATTTGTACCTATGAACCTGTAATGATATACTCTCTTTAATGGTAAATCAAATTTATCATTACAAGTTTGAAAATGCCACTTTTATAACACAGATTTTATGCTATGTATTCTTGAATCTTTAAAACGTATTTTTTCCGCTACTCGTGACTGCTTAAATTTACCTGTTGGTTTCTGTGCAATTTGCACTTTTATAACTCCTGTTGTTTTTTTTTTACATGTGATGGTTTAAATTTCTCTCTCAGTTTTCCCCTGTACTGTGCTAAGGCCTATAGAAAGCAATTTACCTCTCACCCTTTTTTCACTGTAAAAAGGCAAAATACACCTCAAAGGCTAAATAGAGTGTGTTTAAAAGACTGCTTAATCTGCTTTATGATTTACACAGTGTGTATGTAGCACTTATTTTTGGCTAGAAAAAGTGATTTCTTTAAGAGTGAAAAAAGCAGTATTTTTAGTGGCTGCAGATGTGGGCCTTACCTGCAGGGCGGAACAGGAGCTATAAATTGGGGATTGGGCCTCTTAGTATCCAAGGAGGGTCTGACCTCAGGAGAATCTTCCAGCCCTCCTGCACACCAGCCAGTTCCTTACCTGGCCCTCTAGCTCCCAAGCAACCCTGAGCCCTCCTCTCACATCTTTACTGGCACTTGAGTTTGTGGAGAGAAACCCAAGACAGCCACCTTCATTTTGTTGTCTCCAGCTTCTCTGTGCCCTAAACAGCCCAATGAGTGAAAAAAGAAGACGGCGGTAAGAACACAGACCTAAAAGTATTTTTTTTTCTTCTACCTGTGACTGGTTACAAAATCTACCTCTTAGTTTCTGTACAATTTGTACTTTTAAAACTGCTGTTTTTTCCTACCCATGACTGTTTAAATTTCTCTCCTAGTTTTCTCCTATACTGTGCTATGGCCTATAGAAGGCAATATCCCCCATCCTTTTTATAAAGCAGAAAGGCAAAATACACCTCTGAGGATAACCAGAGTGTGTTTAAATAGACTGCTTGATTTGCTTTAGGGTTTAAACTTTGTTTGGAAAGTGAATGAGGCTCTCGTTTTGACTTGAAACATTGATGTGTTTCAATACATTAAAGTATTTTTAGAAGCTTTAGATTTAGCCCTTACCTAAAGGGGTGAACAAGAATTACAAAGTCTGGGTTGAGCATGTCTCAATCCAAAGAGATTCCTAACTCAGGAGCACCTCCCTGTCCCCCTGCACACCCGTTGTATTTAGGTCACATGCCCTTATATACGTTTCTTACTGGTTGTTGTATCTGTTCTCTGATTGGTTCATAGGTCCAGGGTTTTCCATTAGACCTACGGCTTAGGGTTAGAGGTCTGATTGACTGATAAGTCTGGGGTTCTAATTGGTTCCTAGCGCTAGGGTTTCTTTTGGACTTAGGGTTAGAGTTCTGATTGGCTGATAGATTTGGGGTTCTACTTAGTTCCTAGGTCAATGATTTCTATTGGACCTAGGGCTTAGAGGTTGTCTTTTGATTGGTGCTAAGGCTGTGATTGGTTGAAAGTGCTAGGTCTCTCATTGGTTCCAGGGCTTAGGGCTAGGGTTCTGATTGGTTAAGGTTAGAGTTCCCATTGTCCAAAGGTCACCGGAACTAAGGGGGTCATTCTAACCCTGGCGGTCCAAGACCGCCAGGGCTAAAATGACGGGGGCACCGCCAACAGGCTGGCGGTGCCCCGCTGGGCATTCTGACCGCGGCGGTTCGGCCGCGGTCAGAAGTGGAAAACCGGCGGTCTCCCGCTGGTTTTCCGCTGCCCAAATGAATCCTCCATGGCGGCGCAGCAAGCTGCGCCGCCATGGAGGATTCTGACACCCCATACCGCCATCCTGTTCCTGGAGATTCTCCCGCTAGGAACAGGATGGCGGTATGGGGTGTCGCATGGGCACTGCAGGGGCCCCCATAAGAGGGCCCCAAAAAGAATTTCAGTGTCTGCTTTGCAGACACTGAAATTCGCGACGGGTGCATCTGCACCCGTCGCACCTTCCCACTCCGCCGGCTCAATTCTGAGCCAGCGTCCTCATGGGAAGGTAGTTTTACACTGGGCTGGCGGGCGGCCTTTTTGGCGGTCGCCCGCCAGCCCAGTGTAAAACACAAAATAGCTGCAGCGGTCTTCCGACCGCGGTGCGGTATTCTGGAGGGGGAAGTCTGGCGGGCGGCCTCCGCCGCCCGCCAGACTTAGAATCACCCCCAGAGTCTATTTAACCTTGGGGCTCCGGGCATCTCAGCTCGGGCATCAAGGCTAAGGGTGGAGAGGACAAGGGTAGTTGTCTATTTGGGCCTGTTTGGGCAGGGTCCAGCCTAGGGCCAGTAAAGTTGCCCTTTTACATTTCACCCACAACCAACCTTTTCCATCCACATCCACAAACTTAACAACACACTCTCAGCTAATGCAGACTACTCATTTACAAACAACAAACCCTAAACACACATTAATGTCTCAACAACCACTACAAACCCACAAATAAAATATATACACCCTTCTACCCCCAACTGGCAAACAATGGCACCTTCACTCCCACATAGAACACCACTCTGTCCTTTACCACTATCAAACCCCACACATCACTACATAACACAAATCCACACTGTACTTAATCTTAATACCTAGAAACACACATTGCCTACTCACAAAACACCAGTTCCAACCTCTGCCTACTCCTAACTGAACCCTTTACTTCACTGCCAAACCTATACTCAACCCATTAACCAACAACACTGTCCTCCTCTTTCTACCAAAAACACATAAGCAAACAATCCTTACATTTCACTTCATCACACACATTATCTCTGCTTGCTACCAAATCTAACACACATACTCACAACCCCTGTCCTTCTCCTCTCACACACTACATACTGTGGTACTGAAAATTCTGGACCCGTGTTATAAACGTCGTCGTATCACAACGATTTTGGTATCAGCAGACCGGGAATGATTAGAATAGTATGCACAAGCATTGTATTCATATTCGGGTAACAAAATCACCCGAATATCAGAGTTTCCGTCCTGAACCCTCGTGTTCCATTTAAACGACAGCCATTTTATGATTGCCCTCACATAGGCCAATGTCTAATGCTGAAAACGAGTCTGAAGGACACGTACATCTTTACTGACTCCTCTGTGACCTTGGCAAGCTGACTCCACTGCCTGAAGCCAAACCTGTTCGGCCAGTTTCTTTCCCAGTGGCCGAATGAGATTAGTATCAAGGCACAACACATCATAAACCTTTCATCACACACAAACCATGCCTAATCTTACACACACCTGTCCCTGTTTCTTTCTTTATGACTTGCTTTACAAGGAGGAGGTGCCCGTTTATATTGGGGGTCCGTCGATATCTGATGAAAGTACTAAGCCTTGCCGGGTAATTGATTGAGGGCTGGACAAACTGGAATATGGGCTTGTCATCATAAACCTGCTATTTCTTTGTAGTGAAAATATGTGAATGGTCAACTGTAAAATAAGGAATGTTTGCCTAAAGCATAATATTTTGTATAAAAGAGAAGGTTAGCTTTGCAAAGGGAGCAGTCTCCTGAGAATATATACCGTGTTGTACTTCTAGGATACCTGTTACTGGCTGCAGCCAATAAACAAGATCTTTGACTTCACCAAGAAGACTCTGTGTTTCCGTAGTCTGAAACAGGAAGGACTCGAAGTCTTAGGGTGTGTTCCCTGGCACCACTGGGTTCTGAAAAACCCAGTACTTCATACACTCTCATCCAATTCATATCACCACCCCCATATCCCTTTGCCTGAAATATGGCCTGAGAGAATGTAACGGCCGCACTAAATCTGATTCAGAGCGAGCCATCACTTTCAAGCGAGGGCTTTCCTTTAGTACTATTGATTATATTCTGGTGGACATTAGGCTATGGTCAAGTTCACTGGACATGGAAATTTTACCTCGCTTGGATAGCGATCATAATCCTCTGTGCCTTGTACTGACCAACCATGCATTTTTAAGAGTCCAGCACACAACAATCACTAATGTCCCACTCCCTTACCTGAACCATAGACGTTCTCGGGTCTGTTGGCCTAAGGTTGAATCCAATCCGTACTTGATTGGGGAAATATATTCATCATTTTTAAAACTCTTCGTAGATTATGAGGAACAAGAAGCCTCTGACATTCCCATTATGGCTATCCACATTAAATTGGTGGATTCCCTACAGGGTATCTTCTATAGGGAAATCCCTTCCAAACCGAGACCTGCTGATACCCCCCGTAGGGATTGGTATAATCAGGATTGTGTGCGAGCAAGATCTAATTTAAACGAGGCCGTAAAAAACTCTACCCAAGTGGCTATTAAAGAGGCCCGACGTAGGTATGCTAATGCCCTGAAACAAGCAAAAAAAGACTGGGATAATGAGATATGGCAGAAGCTGCTTGCAGCAGTCAAATACAAAGATGATAGTTCCTTTTGGCGGCTGTTGACCTCTAGTTTGAAAAGGGGCAATGATGACATTGGTATGTACATACAGCCCGAAAGATGGGTGTCCTATTTTTCTGGAATATACGCTCTGCCTGCACCGCAAGCTCCGGAGGATCCTGGATACGATGAGTGTTGGGCTGTTAACATGACTTCGACTGAGAGCATTGTTTTTACCTTAGCCGAAACAACAGCTGCAATCAATTCTTTGAGGCCAGCTAAAGCCCCTGGTCCAGATAAGATCCCAGGGGACCTGTTTAAATCAGAACCAAAGATATGGGCATGGTACATCAATTTATTGTCTAATGCCATAGCAGCTGGTAGCCCTATTCCAGATTATTAGCGTGGCGCAGAAATAATACCGATTTATAAAAAGGGTGATGTAGGTTCACCTGTAAACTATCGACCAATCAGCCTTATTGATATCCTTCAGAAGACGTTTGCTAAGCAAGTCTTAGATAGGCTTACTGATTGGATCCAAGACAACCAAATTTTATCCCCCTTACAGGCCGGTTTTCGGCCTAAAACTAATACCATGGACCAAGTCTTCAGACTGTCATTACTATTTTGGAAGTATGCTACCCTATCCAAGCAAAAACTTTATGTTGCCTTTGTAGATCTGAGATCTGCATTCGATCTTGTCCCAAGAAAGAAACTATGGGGAGTATTAAACAAAATCGGTATCCCAGGAAACTTAGTGCATTTAATTCAAAGATTACATGAAAAAACATTTGCACAAGTCAGATGGGGTAATCAGGGGGAACTCACCGACAAAATAGATATTAGGAGAGGAGTGCGTCAGGGCTGTGTTCTTGCCCCAACGCTATTTACATTGTTTATCAACGAGGTGGTGCAAGTCGTTACCAACTGCCAAAATGATGCTCCATCCTTGAATAACCACAAAATTCAAATTTTGCTATTTGCTGATGATTCCCTCCTGATCTCCAGAACTCCTATGGGTCTCCAGGTACTTGTGGATAAGTTTAGTTCGTTTTGTGTTGACTATGGACTTGAACTCAACCATAGCAAAACTAAACTTATGACCGTGGGCTGTGGCCCCACTAAGAGATACTCAATTTTCTATAATGGAACCCCCCTAGGTATGGTAAGCTCCATAGATTATTTGGGGGTGAGAATTAGCAACAACCTGCATTGGGGGTCCCAAATCGATAAAAGCTTAGCTCTTCTGGCACAGAGATCTGGGGCCATTTTACGCTTCCACAAGTCTACCTCTGAGAGAGTGATTACTCCAACTATTAAAATTTACTGAGCAAAGGCACAGAGCGCTGCGGTCTATGGGGCAGAAATTTGGGGGTCCTCGAACACTGGCAAGCTAACAGTGGGGGAAAACAACTTTGTAAGGTCAACCTTGGCCTGTCCTCGCAGTACCCCACTGCTGCCAATGTTCTGGGACCTTGGCCTTCCACGCATCTCAGATGTAATTGCCCTACGACCATTGCTTTTCTGGGTCCGTGTATGGACCACCCCTGAGCTATCCACATACAAGGAGTCTATTCAAGACATTCTAGATAGACCAAATGTACTTACCATTTCCTGGTTTAACCACATCTCAAAATGGTTTCATAGATTGGGTCTTAGTGAGTTTTGGAGTCATCCAGAAAGTATAAGGAAGGATCAGAAGAATCATCTGAAAACTGTTTACTGGATACATGTCAGGGAAAACTACCTGCTGTGCTCAACACACGGTAGATTGACGTCACAATTCTTTGATTTTAAATGGTATCCATATCTGGAACCATTTATGGATACAATTCTTGATCCATTAAGTAAGAGTCTATATATTCAGTTCAGATATGGTTGTCTGCCTCTTAAATCCTATGGCAGTACGCGGAGTGCGACCCCAAGTCCTGATACTTGTCCGAGTTGCAATCAAATTTCAGAATCTATTGTACATTTTATGTTTATATGCCCTGCTTATTTGATTGCGCGACGGAAGTGGTTACGACCTGTGTGCAGTAATATGGGGGTAAGATATTGTATTGTTGCCTTAAGGATCATGATGAGGGAAACTTCTCTCCCTCTATCTTGTGCGGTTAGCAACTATATTGTAGCTGCTTGGCATATACGTACTAAATTTTTGGGGAAATAATGATAATGAGGACCAAATGTTTTAAAAAAAAAAAAAAGTGTTTTAGTTGCTAAATTTTAACTACACACCTAGACTGAAATAAAACCCCATGTTTAATTTTAAATGTTAGGTATTAGGGGGTTAGGTGCTTTTTCTAAGGAAAATAATTTTATGTGTTTTAAGGCTGAAATATATGTTTTTATCTTATTCTTATCCTTTTTAAACCTAATTTCTATTTCCTTTTTCATTCAATTGTTGGTTGTTTTGCTTTTATGGTTGAAAGTAACCGAATAAAGCTATGTGTTGATGATGATGACTCTGTGTTTCTGTAGTCTGAAACAGGAAGGACTCGAAGTCTTAGGGTGTGTTCCCTGGCACCACTGGGTTCTGAAAAACCCAGTACTTCAGTTGGCGCCCAACGCGGGGCGATTTCAGCGGTACCAGTCCAAGCCAGAGGTTCGTGAGGAGCTTCGTGTGAAAATTCTGGAGGAAGGCCGCCACTTCATCGACCCCTGTATGTCGACGTGGTCTGAAAGTCTTTGCTGCGAGGATCCCCACTTTCCGACGGCTACGAAGGACTGCTGCCCTGACTATCGCCCTGTTTTGGACCCTTGATGATTTGGTAGAGCGAAACGATAAACGAGTCTTCTGGTGACGTCATCGATACCTCAGTTAAGTATAAGTGGAGCGTCTCCCAGTCCTTAGTTTGGTTCTTAGTTTGGTATCCCCTTGGGATCTTTGATTTGGAACTTGCAAGTACCAAAGCCGAGGGATTCATGTATTCACGAGACTATCGTATTCGATAATCCTTTGAAGTTTGAAGCTAGACTAGAGAGCGAAGATGCCTGGTCTTATCAGATATGGAAATTTGTTTTGTCTTGGTTATAATAGGGATTCCCGATTGGAGGACTCGTGTCCGGTTCCTCCGATTGGAACTCCAACCTATGAATTATATGTGAAACATGGCATAGGCCCCATCATATATAATGAAGTATGGATCCGATACACCAAGAAAGATGGAGTTTTGAAATGGCCCCAATATGGTAGTTTTGACACAGAGATTCTGGATAATCTGGAGGTTAAACTTTTTAAGAAGAAAGCCCGGCCGGCGATGTTTGACTCTTTCCGCCTATGGCGTAAGGAAGCCAAACAGAAGGAAATTAAATTAGCAAAGAGAAATAAGAGGGAAGAGGGTATCTCGATAATGCAAGCTGCCATGCAGTTTAAAGATGATGAAGAAGAACTGATGAATGAGCAGTTGCACAGGCAACGTAAAATGGTGACCGATAAATGTTATCCAGTTCTTCTGCTTCTTCAGCAAGATGCAGCAAAAGAACTTGAGAAAGATCCTTTAATGTCACACTTGTTGAGTTGGCCACCCCCTTATGCGCAGAATGCTACAGCACCTCCGCAACCTTTAGCTGTGCAACCTCCGGTTATTGTGCCTCAGGTTCTTCCACAGCCGCCAGCTCCTTTTCAGTTGGCTCCTACTACTATGGCGCAGCCCCTTCAAGGGCCGCCGACTTCGCTACCTGCTCCATCTGTACCTCCTGCGACTTTATGTACTACATCGACTGCCTCTTCTGGTGTTCTTCCTGATACTGCCTCTGCGTCTGCTTCTGCGTCTGCCTTGCCTCCCTCTGTTTTTCCTCCTGTTCTTTCATCAACTTCTCCTTCTGTCCGACAGAGAATGACAAATACTGTTGCCAGCCTTATATTTCCTCTCTTTGGGTCGTCTGGTGTGACCCCAGATTCGGAGCGTAAGCAGTCGCGTAGTCAACTGCCTAATTCTCAAGAGAGAGAAATGTTTGACCGTATGGCACGTAAATGGGTTGTTTACCTTTTAAGATACGACGTAGAGTCTGTTATGGATGTCTTCCGCCAATGGGAAGCACCGAAACAAAGATACGTTTTTGAGAAAATGTGGGCTTTCCTTTGTGAGGAATTAGAGGATAATGATTTGGAAACAAATCCTCCTGATTTGTGCCGTGTACTGTTTGAGTTTGCAAAGGGCACGATTGTGGGTTCGGATGTTGAGACAGCAGTTGCGACGTTGTTGTCCTTTAGGAATAAGGATCCTTCTCAGTCATTGTTCCAACATGACTCCTCTGTTAAAAAAAAGGTGCGACAGTACCCAATGAGAGAAGTCCCTCCGGTATGGAAGGACGCCGTTGCGGCTGATGTTGCTAATCAAATTGATGCTGTCCCAGCTCATTTTCAGTGTGTTTGGGTACATGTTCCGTGGAAGCGAGCTGAAGTTTTAGCCCTTAAGCAGACTTTGCCTGATCCCCGTAAAAACCCTGCAGGGTATTATAAGGAATTATCACAGACTGCAGACTCATGCATTATGAATTTAGCCAACATAGACATGTTATTTGGGAATGTTGTTCCACAGCCTTTGTGGGGATTGATTCGCCATACAGATCATGCGCAAGAGTTAGGTGACTCATGGGCTAATATTAATGCTGCAAATGATAGACAAGTTGGTGGTGCCAAGCCTGAACCTTTGGTAGCAGAACTGCCTGCTAAGATCATTACTTACATGAAGACTTTAATGCCTGCGATGCGTGTGAATTGGGATAAATTGTCTGCGTGTAAGCAGAAGAAAGATGAAACAGTGTCTGATTTCTTCACCAGGTTTGAGGAAACGTTTATCGACCACAGTGGTCAAGATATGAGTACAGAAGGTGGTCAACGGTTGTTCGTCGACAAGTTTGTGCATAATTTGCTTGCAGAGCTGTGTAAGAAATTGAAGGATTCAGAGAGTTCTTGGGCCGTTTCCTCTTCAGCACAAATATTGGCTACTGCACAGTACTACGAGAATAGGGATAAAGATGAGAAGGATAGAGCAGACAAGAAAACTAAAGAATTAAAGACGAAGGTTCTTTTACAACAGGTGTATCCACCACGTGGTGGTCAGAGTAACTATCAGCAACCTCAACAGTTCCAGAGAAACTCGCAAAGGTTTGAGTTTTCTCAACCACGTGTTCCTGTAGGTCCCAATCAGTGTTCATATTGTAAAGAAGAGGGTCATTTCAAGTATAGTTGTCCTATTTTGTTACAGCATACGAATGGTGCTTCTGGCGCAAGAGGTCGAGGTGTTCAACAAGCTTGTAGAGGTCGAGGACGTGGAAGTTTCCCCCAGAACACGCATTCCTTTCCGTCTCAAAACTCAATGAATAGTTTTGACCAGCAACATAACGCGTCTGGTAGGACGGCTCAGTACTATGCTGACGACTATTATGCAGAAGATGAGAATCTGGAAGGTAATAATTGCTAGGACAGCCATAGACGAAGAGAGGGAGTTTTTTTAGTTCCAGTGGATCAGAATGGACCTTATGTTAAGGTGATTACCTCAGGTGTGTCGGAGCCTTTTCTGTTGGATACTGGTGCTACAAAGAGTTCTATTATGCACTCAAAACTCCCTGGCGCACCTTTGTCTGGCGAGATGAATGTTTCAGTAGGTTTTTCTGGCGCCCCGGTTAGAAACCCGATTTCTAGTCCTATGTCCCTTTCTGTTGGACCTTGTGAATTGGAAGCACCCCTTATTCTGACAACAGGTTGTGGTGAAAACTTGTTAGGATTGGATTTGTTGAAAAGATTGTATGCGACATTATATTGTTCACCTTCAGGAGTACAACTTACACTGGGTAGGAAAATGGTCTCTCCAATGTATTTGTCGAAGGATAAACTTCCGACCGAATTGTCGTTTCTTCCTGATACCATTTGGGCTACTGGTCCTAATGACGTGGGTCTGTTGGAAATACCGCCTTATTTTGTGACATTGAAAGCCAATGTTAAATTACCACGCATTCAACAATACAAGATCTCTAGTGAATGTGAAAAGGCGTTGCTAGCGATCATTTATGATTTGATTGAAAAAGATGTAATTGAAGAGACAAGAGGCAACGTTTGTAATAGTCCTGTTCTGCCTGTTTTGAAACGTACTGACCCCTCTAAGCCACCTGTTTACAGGCTCGTGATTGATCTTAGAGAGGTAAATAAAATAGTTGTGCCACAGTTTCCAGTTGTTCCTGATATCACTGCCATATTGACTATTATTCCAGCTTCCGCCACCTGGTTCTCGGTGATTGACTTAAAGAATGCTTTCTTCAGCATCCCGATTGCAAAGGAGAGCAGGGATATTTTTGGCTTCAGTTTAGGAGGCCGAAGTTTCCGCTTCAAACGCGCTCCACAAGGCTACTGTGAAAGTCCATCAATATATAGTCAGGCTTTAAAAACACAGCTTGATGCAATTGTTTTACCTGACGGCGCTACCCTTATTCAGTACATTGATGATTTACTAGTCGCTACAGATACTGAAGAGATTTGTAAAGAAGCCACCTTGTTGTTGTTGCGTCATTTGTCTGATTTACATCACAAAGTGCCCTTTTCAAAACTGCAATATTGTCGACAAGAAGTGACCTACTTAGGTCATCTCTTATCGAAGGAGGGAAGGAAACTGACCTCAGAAAGAATTCAGGCAATTGCAAAATTGAGTGTGCCAAAGACACAGAGATAAGTACGTGCTTTCTTGGGCATTACATCATACTGCAGACAATGGATACTGAATTTCTCTTTGCTGGCCAAACCTTTGGTAGCATTGACCTATAAAGATACACCGAACCCCGTTCCGTGGTCTGAAGATTGTCAGAAAAGTTTTTCCAAATTGCGTAATACATTGTGTTTGGCTCATGTGTTGGGTACCCCCGACTACAGTAAGCCCTTTACACTGTATGTCCATGAGAAAGAGGGTTGTGCATTGTCAGTGCTGACACAGTCTTTTGGAGACAAGCAGCGCCCATGCGCATATTTTTCGTCAACTTTGGATCCGGTAGCTAAAGCATTGCCGAGTTGCTTGAGAGCCACAGCGGCAGCAGCTGTTTCTATTCGACAGTCTGCTGGGTTAGTGATGAATAATATGTTGATTGTGATGGTTCCACATGCAGTGGACACGTTGTTAAACAGGACCAAGACACAGCATTTAACTAGTGCTCGATTGTCAGGTTACGAGTTGACACTGTTAGGGAGTCATGTGCACATAAAGAGGTGCAATACGTTGAATCCAGCCACGTTATTGCCAATTTCAGTAGAAACAGCTGATGTTGAACAACATGATTGTTTTCTTAGGACAGAAGAAGAAACGAAAGGGAGAGTAGATCTTAAAGATACTCCTCTTGTAAAGTGTGATGGTACCTTATGGGTGGATGGTTCATGCTTCAAGCTTCCGAATGGTGATACGACTGCAGCATATGCTGTCATAACTTTGCATACGATTGTTGAAGCTGCACGTATACCACATAATTCAGCTCAAGCAGCAGAGCTGATTGCATTTACGAGAGCGTGTGCGTTATTGAAAGGAATGAAAGTGACCATATATACCGACAGCCAGTATGCGTTTGGTGTGGCCCATAGTTTTGGACGATTGTGGAAAGAACGTGGGTTCCTGACTTCGCATGGAACTAAAATTCAGCATGGTCAGTTGGTGAATGAGCTTCTTGAGTCACTGACCTTGCCATTACAAGTTGCAATTGTGAAATGCAGTGCACACAAGAAGGTTACTGATGATGTCGGTCGTGGCAATGCATTTGTTGATGAAATCGCAAAAGAAACAGCAAAAGATGTGATGAATCGAATGTATGTTGCAGGCCCTGCAAGATGGGTTGGTGACGTTGGAATATGTGAAGATACGATAGAAGGTGTGAAGTCTATTCAAGCTGAAGCTTCAGAGAAAGAGTTGAGTGTGTGGAAAGAAAGTACGGGTAAATTGGATGAAAATGGTTGTTGGGTTGACTTGTCAGAACATCAGCGATGGTTGTTACCCGATGCGTATGTGCTTGCAGTGGTGACAATGGCTCATTGAATGGCCCATATCAGTGTGAAAGTGATTTCTAAATTGTTGGCTCCAGTATGGCAAAATGCTGGAATTCCTAAATGTGCAGAGAATGTGGTCAAGAATTGCATGGTGTGTCTGAAATACAATCCTGGTAGGGGAACCCCAACTCCAGCTGGTGATTTTGCGCCTCCAACGTTTCCGTTCGAGGTTTTGCAGCTAGATTTCATCCACATGGAAAGGTGCAACAATCTGAAATACGTACTCGTTGTTGTTTGTGCCTTTTCAAGATGGATAGAAGCATATCCCTTAAAAGACAACACTGCCTTATCCACAGCTAAAGCCCTTGCCAAAGAATTCTTCCCTAGGTTTGGAATGCCGAGAATGGTCTGGAGTGATAATGGGAGCGAATTTGTGGGTCGAGTGATGAAAAAAGTATGTGAAGGGCTAGGTATCCAGCAAAAATTCCACGCTGCAAATCACCCCCAATCAGCTGGACTAGTAGAGTGCTATAATGGCATGCTAAAACTGAAGTTGGCAAAGATACAAGCGAGCTCTGGTCTTAAATGGCCTGACGCTCTGCCTCTAGCACTCCTATCAAAAAGAATGACTGTGCATTCACAAGTGGGACTTAGTCCCTATGAAATTGTGTTCGGCCGCCTGGCCAACATATGGGGAGTGCCAAGACCAACCAAATTCAGTGAGATCGAACACCCTGTACTGCTTGATTATTTGTATGAATTGACGGCTAAATTGCGTGTTCTACACCAACAGGTTCACGATACTCTGCCTCAGGTCTCTGAAGCTCCAGGACATCTTATCGATCCTGGATCATGGGTACTGGTCAACAACTTCCAGCGGACAAAGAATGACCAGCCCCGTTGGACCGGCCCCTACCTCGTCCTTCTCTCAACAAGATCAGCTGTTCGAGTGGAAGGGAAAAAGAACTGGATCCACTGCGTACACTGCAAGAAGGTCCCTTTTCCTCTACCGTACAACCGGTGGGTCCAGAAGGGGATCGCTGACTCTGAGACTGAGACTGTGCCTCGTTTTTTGCCATTTAGCGATGCACGTGTAAAAGGAACAATTTCTGAACGAGAAAGTGACAATAAATTGCAAGAAGCTGTGCCACCGTCAATTCGATTGAACACTACAGAGCCTGAACTCTTGTTCCAGAACCAGACAGTACCTGGAAAAAGCCGTTATAATTTGAGACCAAGAACTAAGGACAAATAATTGTTTTCCCGTTCCTTTGCTATTTTTTTAAAGTGTGGCTCTCTCATCTGAGAAACTTTCTTATTTTTGTTTTTTTTTCTTTTCGAACCGCCATCCGGGTTCAGCTGTAGGGTCGTGGTTGCCCAAGTCTTTGGAGTGCAGCTGAAGACGTTAGGTCGACAGTTCTGGTCGGTCTAAGGGAGTTGCCCTAGACTGACAGAAGCATTCCCTAGCATAGAACACCCTACCACCACGAGCAGCAATTAGAGAGGATGGAGTTTTTCAAGAATGAGAGACCTGCCAGACAGATGGACTTTAAAGACAGAATGGGTATAATAATGACAAAGAAACGATTTTTGATATTATGTATTTTCATGTTGCTTAGTGTAATGACGTTTTTAATAGGATATGTTTTATTCTCTTTTCAAGTGACATTTGCACCAATTACACAGCCCATACCTCCTTCTACTGTTTCCTCGCATTCTTTTCACCCCCTGCCTGAACACGAGTCTGCCAGAAGATTAGAATTTGTCAACAATTCATTCATTCAGCTTCTACACCAACACCAATTAGTAGTGAACACAACTAACTGTTGGGTGTGTGGTCTTATGCCTCATACTACTGATAAAGGTATCCCTTATCTGGTCCTGCCTTTCAGCCATAATGGTTCTGTATGGGCATATAGAACGGTGTTCATATACGCGTATGAAGCCAACCCCCTACATTCTGTGAAAGATAATCCTAAGAATAGTGCTCTAGCTAAGGGTATAGTAGATATGATTAGGGAAGATATTTCCTATGAGACTATCCCGAGAGATGAGACACTAGCATATATTGGATGGAACATAACAGGATATGGAGTTACTCTGAATGGGAACCAGCGAGCAAAGAGATCCTCCCCGATTTGGATTGTACCCCATCAGGGTCACCTATGTCTGCAAGGTAATGGCAAGAAACCCAGAGCTCAGTTAGGGAAAAGTATCTGCACTGAAACTTATGTTTTTGCGTCTCAGACTTCTCCTTCGTTCTTAGCAGCTAAGGGTACCTATTTCATCTGCCATAATAGAGCCTATACATGGTTGCCTCCTGACTTCTCAGGCACATGTTTTGTTTCGTTCCTGTTACCTCCCACCTACACGGCCGCAGCAGATTACCATAAGACAAGGATAGTTAGAGGTGTCATAAGTAAAGAAGACACTACAGGACAAGGATTTGGAGATTTCGCAAAGGGTATTCTGCCGTTTTGGGGTCCTATGGTTAACAGCAGAAACATAAGGCAATTGACAAAGGTGGTTGAATCCACGGTAGTTGAAACCGCCGGTGCCCTTGGTAATTTGACTGCTGAGCTCCAGTCGGATCGCCTTATGACTCTTCAGAACAGGGTCGCATTAGACGTCATACTTGCAGACCGAGGTGGGGTATGTAAAGTGATCCAATCAAGTTGCTGCGTTTTCATCCCAGATAACGCTCCGACAGTCTACCAGGCCATTTCCAAACTGCATAAGATCTCTGAATCTATTCACGTCGATAAAGGAGATTGGTCATTTGATGGGGTGGTTCTGGGAGCTGATATCCGCCGGGGGATGGAAGACTCTGGTAGTCATTGGGATGATCTTAGCCATTCTTTTCCTGTCCTGTCTGTGTGTACAGTGTGCTCCTGTAATATGTGGCCTCTATGCTACATCGTGTGTAAGGAAACCTGTGTCAAGGGACAAGCTAAGTAATAGGATGATGCTACAGCAACATCTCAACGACTTTATGAATATAGACCTGGACTCAGATTAGCGTGAGTATAGGTTATTGCCTATGTAAGGGCAAAAGGAGGGTCTGTGGTACTGAAAATTCTGGACCCGTGTTATAAACGTCGTCGTATCACAACGATTTTGGCATCAGCAGACCGGGAATGATTAGAATAGTATGCACAAGCATTGTATTCATATTTGGGTAACAAAATCACCCGAATATCAGAGTTTCCGTCCTGAACCCTCGTGTTCCATTTAAACGACAGCCATTTTATGATTGCCCTCACATAGGCCAATGTCTAATGCTGAAAACGAGTCTGAAGGACACGTACATCTTTGCTGACTCCTCTGTGACCTGGGCAAGCTGACTCCACTGCCTGAAGCCAAACCTGTTCGGCCAGTTTCTTTCCCAGTGGCCGAATGAGATTAGTATCAAGGCACAACACATCATAAACCTTTCATCACACACAAACCATGCCTAATCTTACACACACCTGTCCCTGTTTCTTTCTTTATGACTTGCTTTACAAGGAGGAGGTGCCCGTTTATATTGGGGGTCCGTCGATATCTGATGAAAGTACTAAGCCTTGCCGGGTAATTGATTGAGGGCTGGACAAACTGGAATATGGGCTTGTCATCATAAAACTGCTATTTCTTTGTGGTGAAAATATGTGAATGGTCAACTGTAAAATAAGGAATGTTTGCCTAAAGCATAATATTTTGTATAAAAGAGAAGGTTAGCTTTGCAAAGGGAGCAGTCTCCTGAGAATATGCACCGTGTTGTACTTCTAGGATACCTGTTACTGGCTGCAGCCAATA
Source organism: Pleurodeles waltl (assembly GCF_031143425.1). NCBI lineage: Eukaryota > Metazoa > Chordata > Amphibia > Caudata > Salamandridae > Pleurodeles > Pleurodeles waltl. The sequence goes on along the minus strand of NC_090436.1, from coordinate 272,477,864 downwards.
AACAAGATCTTTGACTTCACCAAGAAGACTCTGTGTTTCTGTAGTCTGAAACAGGAAGGACTCGAAGTCTTAGGGTGTGTTCCCTGGCACCACTGGGTTCTGAAAAACCCAGTACTTCATACACTCTCATCCAATTCATATCACCACCCCCATATCACTCAATTTCTACTCACGAACAATACTTTACATCCAAGTCAATCTTCTACTGAGAGGCACTACATCAATATCTCTTCTAATAATTCACAAAAACAAAACATAACTCACATACCAGCACATCCATATATCACACAACAACTTCATTCTATATTCCGTCACAAAATAAAAACAAAAACCCTCTCACTCCATCACAACTACAAAAATGGTTTAGGGCCAACTTGAGGTTGGTGGTAAGCTGTAAATATTTTGCAACTGCATTTCAGTTACAAAACATTCTTAGATTCCCCTGCAAGTCGCTACTAGAAAGAAACACCTGTAGCAAGCCTCTTCCTCATACTGAATTGCAAACCCAGGTTGCGATTCAGTAATAGGTTACTGAATTGCAAAATGGGGTTTGTGCAAACAAGAGGGCTCTTTTGTGGTCGCAAACTGACCTATTCTGTGAATCGGGTCATTTGAAAGCACAAAGCTACATACATCTGGCCCTTAGATCCTAAACCATCTTTAATCTTCTATCTTCACCAACATCTTTCAGAAACATTCCAACAAAACAACACTCCTTCACCCACCTCTCATCCATTTCATAATTTAGAGCATGGAAAAATGACCCCCATACTTCACCACCTCTAACCTATAAACCTACCACCCTAAACAGATTGAAACATGATAAACAATTTGCCACTCCTCACAGTTTTGCATCTCCATGCCTATTACAAAACAAGGCTATCCTACAAAAACAACACAGCTCACTGTCAACCACCATCTCCACCGTTTACACATGCAGACCCAACAAAATGCCTTCTAAGACTGCTGAATGAGGATTATGATAAAGACAAACATCAGTATCGCTATCTTCATGCAGTTAATTCCAACACTTAGACACTTTCTACTACTCTAGCACGTAAAAGTACCAATACCATCAAAACACAATGTCTGGACTGCCTACTAATAAATGCTCAATCACTCTAAAAATAAACATGACATCTACCACTTACTCACTGGCACAGCAGCTGACTAACTCTTCATAACTAAATCATAATTGGGTGATGAAATGGCTTAAGTGTAGCCTGAGTTTGTTCCTCCAGACTATCAAACTATCACACAAAATCGCCTTGGACTAGCTGTTATTTTTAAGGAAAATATATATATATATCTGTATTACCTAGTGGCAGTTGCCACTAAGTAGTTATAGATAGGACCATGGTTCCATAGAAAAATATTTGTTTTACTTGTCTATATCTTCACCGCTTGATGAATCCTCACAAAATTTTCCAAAAAAGTGTTGCAGTGATTCTTGTTGTGCACATACAGTTTTGGGTGATCCATCAAGCAGGGGCTGAGAAAAAAGAGGGGGTCAAAAAAGTTGTTTCTGATGTTATTAACCATATGGCCCTTAGACGTAGCTACAGCCCGAAAACCTCGACGGAATTACACCAAGATTGGCAGAAGTCTATCGTTCGGTACGTAGATTGATTTTTCCTTATTGTGTAAATCAGTTCAGTAGTTTTTGAGAAATTTAGGGAAATCCAAATTTGTATATCTCTGGCCGCAAAGTATTTGCTAAAAAAGGTGAGCTGGTGCAGGAAAATGCACAGCTCTGATTGGCTGCCAACACTTTAAACCGGGAAGTGTTGGCAGCCATCTTGAGCTGAGTCCCAGCAAAAAAGTTTTTTTTAAAAAGGCCACGGTATAGACACCCTGGCTCCTTAACTCTGGTGGTGGGGTCCCACCTAGAGCAAAAAAGCAATATTCACAAATTCTCTGCAAACAAATAAAAAAAAAAACAAGCCTGCGCTTGTTTTTTAATAAGCCCGCAGGAGGGCCAAGTCCCAGGGGCATTTTTAAATTTAAATGTGGGGGGGCACCCCACAGCCCTGGGGACCACCTTCTCCCTAGGACAAAGTGTGTGATTGTGTGTGGGAGGCCAATCAGCCCCCCGCGCCTCCGGGGCCCACCACATCCCCAGGGCAGATATTATATTCTGCGCAGGGGGCTGTGCGTTCCCCCACTGCCCTGGGGACCACCCTCCCGGGACTTTTATGTATTATGGTGCGGGGGCCTCACAGCCGCTTCCCCAGCCTACAGTCCTGGGGACCACCACATCCCTGGGGCAAATAGTAAAGAAAGTGAAAGGGATCTGTTTCCAACCCTCAAGGCCTGGGGACCACCACCTTTCCGGGGGCAATGTCCACACTGGAGATGGGGCCACGAGGCCCTTCTTCAGGAGCCACTGAGGGCTCTGGTGACCACCACCCTCACCCAGGGCTGGCTCCTGCTATGTTAGGACATAGCTGTTTGCTGTGGCTTGGCTGCAACTTTGAAGCTGCTGCCAAGTCACAGCAAACACTCCCCTTTTTGACAGTGGGACCTGTCATGCAGGTCCCGCTGTCAAAAAGCAGAGTTTTCATCTCTGTTTCCTGCACTCAGATATGAGTGCGGGGAACAGAGATGAAAGGCTTGCTTCAGCAAGCACGGAGCTGCTGTTAAAAGCAACTCCTTGGTTGCTGAAGTAATGGGGCCATGGGGGAGGCCTTGAGGTTTCCCCCACGGTACCAGAGAGCCCGTAAACGGCAACTTATAAGTTATTTTTTAAAAAAACATGTAGAGATCTCAGGGGAGCCATTGAGGGCTCCCCCTGTGGTCCCAGTTAGTAAATAAAGGGCTAAAAAATGAGAAAAGCTCAGTGTGAAGGTCACGGACCTTCACACTGAACATTCAGGGTTCGAGTCCAGCAGGCCTTGTTTCCCCATTTTTTTTTCTTTAAGTGCAAATGTTTGCGGTCAAATTTAAGGTGATTTTACTTTTCTTTTAAAGAACAAATACATTTTTCTTTTTACATTCTACAGAAATATCTCATTCTAAGTATATCATATATCAAAGCCTAAAAAAAATCTTTCTCTCTCACCCTCTCACTCTCTTTCTCACGCTCTCTTTCAATCTCTTCCTCCTAATCACATACCCACTCAGACACTTAAGCACCCTCTCACAGAACCACTGCGACCCTTGTGCACCCATTCATAACCACAGTCAAACCCTCACGCACCCACTCACAGACCTCCTCAGACATGGCACCCACTCACAGACCCACTCAGACTCTCACACACCCACTCACAGATCCACTGACACCCTCATGCACCCACTCACAGACCTATGCTCTGACGCAGCCATTAAAACACTGATGTATGCACTCTCACAGTCAGACAGACACTCTCACCCCTAAATACACTCTCTCCTATCACCTATCCTGACACCCAGAGAAGTCACGGCCAACTTCCGCCGTGCTTGGCTAAAGGGCTATGCACAGCATGTGGTTTGGTGGTTGGCCGCAGGGACTGGCTGCAGGCCAGTCCATGTTGGCAAACCCTACTACACATGGGCAAGGCTGTGCATGGTTCAAGGTTGGGTGATTATAAGGGGTTGGCCTCAGGGCCAGGCCGCAGTCCAGGCCCTGTGGCCAACGGCCACCATGCACGACTGAAGACCATGCATAGTGGTGGTTAGATTAATGTATAGTAATGAAAATGACTATACATTTAAACAAATAATTGAAATTCACTTTAAAAAACCAATGGTTACAGGGACATTATAGTTAGGCTCACATTTTAAACATAGAAAACCATACAAATTCACCAGTTATAATTACCTCAAATAACTATAACTCTTGCCCTAAGGTAACTATAACTCGCTCCCCCCCCACCCACTTCAAAAGGATCAAACTATAGAATAGAAATAGAAATAAACCTTATAATAACCCAAGGAGTATAGCTTAATGCTGAAAGTAAAGCAAACTCGGTGGAGATGACTCAATTTACAGCATTAACGAATTCAAGTACTTTTTTTGGCACAGCCTTTGAAAAAAAAAAAATATATAACTTAAGCGGGCAAATTGTAGGGCATAATCTAAAGAATGCAAAATAGTATATTTTTTTATTATTTATGACCTTAACAGCACATGTACATTTTTTTATTTAGTATGTTTTAATACTAATATACACACACAAGGAAGGGGCGATAGAATAATTCGTGTATATTGTACAAAAGCTGGCCTCAATAGGCTTCTTAAAATCTTAGCTATAATGAGATTGTGATTTATACATCTTTTGACTGAATATGTAACCAATGCAGCCGAGTGACAGACGTTTCCACGGGGATGAACTACTCAAGAGGAATTATTGTCTGTTTACAGGGGTTAGCTGACACAGTTCTTCACTACCGCATCAAGCACTGAAGCGAAAGCTTCACCATAAATATACGGCATTGCTTGGGATGTCAAATGCAGTATCTAATTGGAAACAACTCAGGCATTCATATTTGGACATCGGCATACGGTAGTTGGTTCAAGGTCATTACAACTTTGCCAACTTATTAAAAAAACAATTTCTGAGCTCTTAAGCGTTGTTCTCCTTGTTGTCCTCGTTGTTCTCCTTGTTGATATTTTCACCACATCAGTAAGGAGAACATCTCCAAGGGCCACATGTACGAAAAAATGTGTTTGAGATTTCCTAATTGGGAATTTTTCTGATTCGCAATTAATAAATCGTAAACAACAATGAACTAATGTGATACATTTAGGGATTTCCAGTCGGTCTTAAAAGGACCTACCTCATCAATATTCATGAGGTAGGTCGCTTTTGTGACACAATATGAATGGCCAGATATCACAAGGATGATGGTCTGCTGGGGTCAATAGATCACCATGTCTATGAGTGCCTTTTAAATAAACCATTAAAAAAAAAAAGCAGTAAGATTTCCTTGACGGAAAATGGGATGCTTTTCAAAAAGGAACTGAAAATGATTCTTTTAAATTTTTAAGAGTAGGTTGTGAACTGTGGGTCCACTGCCTGCTTTTAAAAGATATTTGCACCCACATTTACAAAGGGGGAGGACTCCATTTGGGGTTACCACCAATTTGAAATTGGTGATAACCTGCCAATATTTTGTGACCACATTTGGTCACAAAACATTCTTACATTTTATTGTGAGTCACTATTAGGAAGGGACGCCCTTAACATTTTCTAATATTGAAGTGCAGACCCTATTTGTGGTTCACAGAATTGCAAATAGGGCCTTTGAACTTCCGAAAATGGTTTTTAGGGGTTGCATATGGCCCGATTCTGCAAACCTAACCATTTGCGACTGCTAAAAACCTTCGTACATGTGGCCCCAAATGAAACAGAGATCCCAAAAGATTGAAGACTATGACAGCCAGGACTGAACTGACCAAGGATACCGAGGGAAAACCTGGGTTAGTCTGAGGGCCAAGGGGATGATCTTAGTGGTGGTCGTAGGAAAGACCATTAGCTAACCAGCCAAAAATAAAGCTATGAGGGAAAACAGACAGTTTTAGATATGTACATAATGGGAAACAGCCTTTTCTATTGCTGGAAGTACGCAAGCACTACCATGCTTGCCTGAACCACGCATGTACATTAACCATGCAAAGGGGTGGTTAAGGCACCAGTGAGAACAGCGGAGAGAGGAAGGAAGCTCTGGATGTGGCAGCTGGGTAAGGGGGCGCATTTTTAAGGAAAGGATGGGGAAGGTGCAGTTTTGGGGTGGTCAGAATAGTTTTTTTTTGTCGGGAGTCGATGTTAGGGCTCAGGGTGGATGAAGGCCAGGATAGTTTTCGATGCCGTTTGGGGGGTTGGAGAGCGGGTGGAGGGGCAGTTTTAGGACTCAGGGGGGAGGGTCAGTGTTGTTTTTTGGCCGGGGTTCCTTTTTAGGGCTCAGGGCAGGAGTGGCGAGAGGGGGAGGTACTTTTAAGGGCAGGGTGATGTTGGAGGGGGCAGTTTTAGGGCTCAGGGTGGGTTGGGGTGTAGGGGTAATTTAGTCTTCAAGGAAGTGGGAACGTTTTAGGGTGGGGAGGGTCTGGGGCCAGGTTTTGGGGGGAGGCATTTTTAGGGGCAGGGGAATGTTTTGGGGCTCAGGGCGGGATAATTTGGTTTTTAGTGTTGGGGAAAGTTTTAGGGCTCAGGACGGGTGTGGGGGGTCGAGGTAGTTTATTTTTTATAACAGGGGCCAGGGTTTTAGGCGGGAGGTCAGGATATATATATTTTTTTTAACAGGGAGAGGGTTTTAGGACTTAGGGTGGGGAGGGGCTTGGGGTCAGGTTTTGGGGTGGAGATTTTTAGGGGTGGTGTAATTTTAAGCCTCAGTGTGGGTGGGGGAAAGCAGGGTAGTGTTAATGTTAAGAGGAGGGGTTGTATGACAGAACCAGTCATGTGTTTACCACATATACCTATTTTAAGCATGCTTTTACCACCAAATTCATTGTAAAGGCATGCATGGTAAATGCATGTGTGGTAAAGATGCGGTCATGGTTCAGACTGTGTTGTTAAGCCGTTGTTTCTGTCACTCCTGGTTCTGTTATCCTCAAAATCATCCTGGACACAGTTGGACTCAGCTGCTATGCTCACTTGGTAAGCTAGGTAGTTGGCATGAACACATTTTGTAGGGCAGCTTTCATTGATGATAGGTAGATAGATGACTTACATGCTCCTGCTTTTAACACTGAACATCATCCTAGTATGTCCAGATACAAAAAATGTTTCCTTCTGCTTTTTATCTTGAGAAGGTTAATTTCAATGAATATGAATGAAAGATATTATTATGCACAAGGCAGATCTCAAGTTCAGAATACCATAATTTTCATAAGCAGGCAACGTGGGTCTGATTGAGGTTACACTGCAACAGGTGGGCAACAACAATTGTCATCTCACCTTTCATTTTGGTGTTTTTTCCATAGAGAAGGAAGGAAGATTATGGGGGTCATTTCAACCTCGGCGGTCTTTTCACAAGACCACTGAGGGACCGCCGTGCTGAAGACCGCCAGTGGTGGCGGTTTTCTGCTCTGCATATTATGACTGCTGGCAGCCCTCCGTCCTTTTCCGGACAGAGAGCATCCAGCAGCCATACTGGCGGTCGGCAGGGAAGTGGAGGTTGCTCCACCTCCACCGCCCCCTCAACAGAACACTGCCCACCGAATCACGTAAGGCGTGGCGGTGTTCTGTTGACGGGGTGCTGGCGGCGGAGCAGCCCCCATGGATCCCGTCCCCTCCTCCCGGAGGATCAACGGACCAGGTAAGTTGATCGTCCATTAGGGGAGGAGGGGAGGGGGGGTGTTGTGTGTTGTGTGCATGCATGTGGGTGTGAGTATGATGAGGGGGTGTCTGAGTGCGTGTATGCATGCGGGGGGTGTGTTGTGTTTGGAAATGTGTGCATGTCTGCCTGTATGTATGTCTGTAAGGATGTGTGCGTGTATGTCTGAATGTGGGTGTGCGTGTATGACTGTGTGTGTGTCTGTTGTCATGTTTGTTCGTGTGTGTGTAGGTATGTATGTTGGTGGTGTCTGCATGCTTGTCGGGTGTGTGTCTGTGTAGTGATGTAAGGTGTAGGGGTGGGGAGGGGGATCCTGCCGCCTTTGGGGGGTGGCAGGGGGGTGTCGGGGAAGGACTTGGGGTGGGGGTGGGGGAGAACCCTATCAGTGCCAGGGAAGGGATTCCCTGGCACTGATAGTGCTTACTGCCATGGATTTCATGGCGGTGCCCAACCCCATGAAATCCATGGCGGTCAGCCGGGTCATGATACTGCCGGCGGTCTTGTGACGGCTGCCGGGCTGGAGACCCAAGGCTCCGGCCCAGCGGTCGTCTCCACCCTAGCAGTCGGTTCGGAGAAGTGGCAGATGACCATGGCGGTAACCACCATGGTCATGATTCCAATTTTTTTACCACCAGCCTGTTGGCGGTAAGACCGCCACTTCTCCGCCAACTGCCAGGGCCGTAATGACGGCGTATGTTCTTCTCCTATCCTTTAATGGTACAGGGCCTTAATATGAGTTTGACAGATGGGATACTCCATCAAAACTTAATGGATATCCCATCTACTGTATTACAAGTGCCATAGGCTGTAAAACGTTTGTAATATGATGGATAGGATACCGCCGCATTTGTGACTGAGCACCCTATTCGTCAAACTGTAAATAGGGCCCATAATTCTGAATTAGAATGCACTAGGATGCCTTCAAATAGATCTAAGACCTATTCTGCAGTTTCCATGTCTAATCTTGACACTTTACAAGAGTTTCTATTTTTCTCCACTTTCTACGGAGCTTCATTTCCATTCTTCTCTGGACCTCTATTTGGCCACAGTCATGGGACTATGCAACCCTCATACAATTTAGATTGCATCTGTTTCTTTTCTTTTCAGAATTGGTTGCTTTATACCCAATAAAAAACCAAAGAAGTCTCTTTCCCACCAACCCAATATTTGGCTGAATCATACTGCTTTGACTTGGCAGCAAGTCAGCATATTGCTGCTCTACAAAAAAATAAATACATAAACAATTAATCAGATCCTTAACTTCAAAGCAGTATCTTTTGTTTTCGTTATCTTCCATCAAGGATTGCAGCAAACCAGGTGGTACATCCTTCTCTGTTCAAGCAGCCAAAGTATGAAATTAATTACCCCCAAATATAAGATACACAATAACTATCTTTTCTTTAGAAGACTACTCAAGAGTTGTCTCTTTCCTTCATAACCACCTTATTCAAACAGCAATGGACTGCATATGCATGTGTTGATAAATATGTATAATCTGATTATGTGTATATTCTACATAAGTATAGTTACTACTTTGTAATAATAAATTATACACATACTCTTCAAGCCTGTTTATTAAATGTAGATTTACTAATGGATATATATATCTATATATACATATATATAGATATATATATATGTATATATATATCTATATATATATGTATGTGTGTGTATGTGTGTATATATATGTGTGTGTGTGTGTGTATATACATATATATGCATATATTATCCTATGCTTAACATGCTCATAGGTCATCAAATGTTATCTTAACTATTTAACAACAAGCATTTAGCTATTGAAAAATTGAGGACAGATAAATGAATGTTAGAAAAGTACACTTATTAATGAACATCAAATATTACAAATCTTGAAAGTCCCTTTTTATACAATGCTACTGTTCTTCTCATATTATTATATCATTATTATATTCCTCACACACATATATTCCCTTACTATGTATTTACATATCTATGTATTTATTACTTATTATTAATAAAAATGAAATAAATTAAAGCTATAAATAAAATTCAAACTATAAATAAGTAATTTAAATAAAAATATAAAAAAATACAAATTTAAACATAAACAAAATAATAATGTAAATAAAAAATAATATAAATGTTACTCTCTCATAAGTTTTACTCTGTCTCCCTATCACCCTATGTCTCTATCAATCTGTCTTCCATCCCCACTCTGACTCATCCCAAACCCATTCTACTGCTTTCATCTCCAAAATAATCCTGCCTAAGCTCTTCCCTCCTCTATGTAGCTGACCCCAAACCTCAGTTTACTACCATGATCTCCCAAACAACCCTACTATATTCTCCCTCATTTATCTCACCTTTGACTCCTCCAAAACCCCTCCTGCTACTATGATCTCCCTAACCCATTTCCACAGACTCTTCCCGCCTCAATATCTCTTTCACTCATCCCAAGCCTCATCCTATTAGTATAAACTTTCAATTAACACGTCTGGATTCTTCCCTCCTCTATCCCTCCATTACTCTAGTCACTCCAAATAACAAACTCACATATCCTCTGCTCAAATCAACCCATAATGATACTAGTACTGTACACATATTTCACTATACTAATAAACCACTAATTCCTCTTGGGTTCCGAGTAGCAGGCTACTTGCCGAAAAGCACTACGATGCTTCGTCAGGGGTAGTAAGTGCTGTATAAATACAATCACAATTACATTTACAACCCATAATAGATAGATTTTTTAACAGATGATTAATATTAAAATAATTTTAATAAAATCATTGCGATCTCCAACCATACAGAATATTACAAACTAGGGTCCATATTTATGGAATTCCTATTTTTTGATTTCCAAATTGCTATGTGGGAATCACAAACCTGTATGTACATACCTGCTGAATCCATTAATAGCAATTTCTATAGATTTTCATTCCTAATAACAAAATCGCAAAATTGCCATTTTCTAATAGTGAATGGCACATTTTTATGAAGAATGATGATGTCAGACCATGAAGTTTACAAACACAGGGTGTGGCCAGTACCCTGAAGCCTAGGAAGCTGGTGGAAATGAGGAGTGCACCTGACCTGCTACCTACAGTGGTTTTGGAAATTTCGGGAGAACACCATAGCAAAAGAAGATGGGGAAGATTCAGTGAGAAGGAAGAGAAAGGGGAAATTCTCTGACCAAGATGACAGATTCATCAGCAGGAATTTGCTTGCAGTGTGACAGCTTGTCATGGTGCAGGCTGTACTTTTTCTACCCAAGAGGAGGAGCACAATGGATATTTTCAGAGATGCAGTGATTATCCTATGATGGGCTACTGTGTGGCGATTTGAGCAGAGTCTGTGACAAATGCTAGAGTGATGTGGAAAGTTAAAACTGGCTACAGGGTGCATGTATACCTTTATTCATGTGCCCCTCAGTCAGGATTAAAAAATAAATGACATGGCAGGAGTGGATTAAATCTGCTCAAATGTGTCACCACAAGTGGTCCACATGTTTCTGCCATGTTACCCTCAAAAGAGGCATGTTCCACATTTGTCAGGACCAAAATGAAGAAAATCCTCTGCTCCCAAAGTGTTGGTCACACAAGAATTAGACACATTCAAAACTGTACAGTGATCTACTGGCAAATGCAGTGCGGAAAAAGAATCCACTGTCTGGCAACCTCTGAAGGAATACAAGTAGCTAGGTTACCATTTTAAGGCAGGGACAGATATATTGAATAATGCCACCAGCCACCACCACTGAGTGAGATAGATATATCTATACCTTTTTGTGCATAATGCTGAACAAACCTCTTGTGAGGGTAGTGTGGCAGAAACATGTTGACCACTTATCACAGTAATTCTATCCACCTCTTTTAAAGGAGTATCTTAATTTTTTGTCATACCACCCTTTCATCTTCCTCTGCATTAAACTTTTTCTCACTCTTCAGCCACAGTCAGAGCTTAAGTTCACCACACCTTAATTGATGCACACTGATGCTGGCAGTCCTCCCTCTAAAAAATATTAAAGGGTTTCTTCTTGTAGGTGAATATGGTTTCACTTAGTGCTCAAAAATCATTTCAAGCAACTCATCATTCCAATTCCTCCCACAACTCTGTCAGCTGTATACTCTCATTCACGTATATGATGATTGTCTCCACTATTCCATTGGTTTCAGGGTGATACAGAGCACATTTTTATGTTTGCTACCATTTCTGCCAATAAATTTTCTTCCTCTATGGCCTCAGGGGCAGCCCGCCAGGAGGCGCTGATGCGTACAAAAGAGACTGTGCTCCTGCTACAGGGGACATGTAAGGGATGCACCCGGGCGAAGACTGGGCCAAGAGGGGGTCTTGTTTATGAATGTTTGGCAGAGACAGTTTACCTATTGATATAGTTAGGTGTTTTGAGGCCCTTTGCTTTGAGATTAGGCAACTACTGTATAAGCCGAAAACTACAGTGCATGCGGCCCCCGCTGGTTTGACTATAAATGCTCATCTTTAAAGTGTTCATTGCACCTTCAGCCTAGAGATCAGGCTGTAGTTGCTTCCGTGCAGAAGCAATATACAGAGTTTTTAGTCACAGCTTGTACTAAAGACTGTAAAGCTTTTTGGATGGCTCTATCTAATTTGCGCTCCTTTGGCCAGTAATTAGGTTTTACTAGCGCTCATCTAAATGGTGAGACATGGGTGGCACATTTTTCACAAATGTATTCTGCCCAAATTCATAATGGCTATCCTTCAGGTCCCAGGGCAGGTTTCACTCTGTGGTTAACATGATTGCTTTTCAGGAGGTTATACTGGCCACATGGCAGAGTGCAGGTGGTAAAGCCTCAGGCCCGGATGGGTTCCCATAGAGCTTATTGAGTGTAATGAAGATCTATGGGCCCCTTTTTTGACAAATGTCTTCAATAGTGTAATCTGCAGCACCATTTCTAGCTCTTGCCTGTGTTCCACAATTGTGCCAGTTTTTAAGAAGGGGGATCGCACTCAGCCCCATTGCCATCACCCAATGTCCTTGATAGACATTCCAGCTAAGATCTTTCGAAGGGTTCTTTACAACAGAATATGTGATTGGGCGATAGAGAAGAATATGTTGCACTCTAGCCAATATGGCTTTCCTGCTAGTATTGGCACAACTGAACAGTGTTTGAATTTAAACCTTATAATTGGAAAATACACAGTTACCAAAGGGTGGCCACTTTATTTAGCATTCATAGATCTTTTCATGGCCTTTGATTGCATTAACGGATCTAAACTCTGGTATATCTTAGATGAGTTGGGGATAGATATGGCTATTCTTAATATTTTAATCTCACTACATTCCAACACAAAAGCAAGGGTCAGCTGGGGCCAGAATGGTCAAGTAACGGACGAGTTCTGTATAGGGCTCAGAGTCTGTCAAGGTCTGTTCTTGCCTCATTGCTGTTTCTTTTGTATATTATTAATCTCAGTTCTTACCTCATCTTGCCAGTGCCGGGTATTCCCAAGGTTAAGGGTGCCCCTCTTCCAGTGCTCCTTTATGTGGATGACGCTGTCCTAATGGTGTACACGCCAAACGCCCTGAGTAAATGTGTGTATTCATTTGACTAGTTCATGCACGATCTTGATTTGCAAACTCATTTTACAAAAACCTTTATTATGATTTGTGGGTTCAACCGTGCAAAAAGTTGACTGGGTTCCAATTTATTTGCTTGTGTGAACTATTTTTCTTATTTGCGTATAACTTTTAGTTTGGGTGGCTCTTGGACCCCATATTTCACAGTGTAGAGTAAAATTGGCCAGATCCATTGGCTCATTGCTAAGTCTCCCATGCCCCATGGGCGGTAAGTCACTGGAGCCCATGTTACACAGTTATAAGGCACAATTTATTCCAAGTGCCATTTACAGGGCTGGTATTTGGACCATCCATGATTGTCCTGCCCTGCAAAGGGAGGAAAACAGTTTTTGCTGGAAAATCTTGGGTGTCCCTATTTCATCGTCACACTTTGTATGTCATAAAGAAGTGGGCCTTAACTATTTGTCTCATCTGATTCGAGTTAGACCCTCTTTGTTGTGGCTATCTGTGTCATGTGCAGAGGAAGCAGACTTAACTAAAGATATTATTTCACACTGCCTTGCATGGGACAGGGGCCTGTTATCCGATGGCTGGCCTATGTTAAAAGCTCTCTGGATAATATTGACATGGGTCATGTCTTCACCAATCCCTTGGAATGTGAATGCTTTAAAAAAAAGCATGTGCAAACATTACTATTAACTCAGCTCTCAGAAGCTAGGAGCAAGGAGGAATCTACAAAGCCCACAGTAGCATCATACATGAGTCTGAGCCTTGACTCCTTTCCAACTAATTATCTATGGGAATCCCACTGTAGTGGGGAGCACTCGTTGTTTTGCTTCAGAACTGAATCATGCTCATTTTTATTGTGCGACCCTCCTGTGTTTCAGCATAATCTTGAGTAGGGTGTGTCCACATAACAATATTTCTAAGCAGACCATGATGCATTTCTTACATTTTTTTTCAATTTCTATATTTTGTGTACAAAACTCTTTCTTGTACATCTTCTGAAATCAAGAAATTTTAGACAATATGTGGTAGCTTATCGCTTTCTCCAACAGTTGCCAGATGAACGGACTAGACAATTAGTAGCCTCATTTTTCAGTACTGCTGTACGTTCGCGAGTTACTATGCTTTTTAACAGAGTTTTAGTTAATCCCTTAATGAATTTTAAAATGTGTAGGCCTCTTGGTTTTTAGTCGAGTTTTATTGTATTTATGATTTACGAGTTGTTTATTTTGTGTTTCAATATTGTTTGTATTTATTATCTGTGTACTTTCATAACTGTTCACTTTACAGCCAAATAAAGACATTTGAGTTTTTGGTATGTCATTTATTGGCAAATATTCAGCACCAACACATCTTGAAAACCAGTCAGCTACATTGTTACTTACACTGTAAGCATTAAATATTAAACATATCCCCATGTAATGTAATCACACACTTATAACTGAGAAAATACTACATAAATGCTTTTCTATGTTAAAATCTGAGTGGTATGGTTCATGTTTATGGAGAAAATAGTTCAACATCTGTAAGAATATAAATTACTGATTGGGCTGGATGACAGTCCACAACAAGAAATACAACTACAAACCTGTTAACCGGTTCTGTGATGGGGATGTAATGGTTACGTACCGTCAAACAGTGCTCCTGTGCTGAGGACGTATCCTCGTACTGAAGCATGGGGGGGTGCTAACCCTCACCGGGAGGCCCCCCAGGGCAGGGATGGAAGGGGAATCACTTCGCCTTCCACCCTGCACCTGACCCCCTCCCCCAGTGACATCTGATGACGTCAGCGCTCGATCGGGCACTCATCAGAGGCTGCCTTCCATCACGCTGGGAGCATGGCTTTCAATGCCAGAGGAGAAACAGATTAATTTCCCCCAGGGGGCAGATTGGCCTATATTAACTAGGTCAATCTGCCCGGTGGGGGGGGGGGGAGGTCAGAAGCCACTATACAGCAGGGATTTTGTTTTTATTTGTCATAAGGGGAGTGACCTCTTTGACAAGGGTCGCTCCCCATGGGGGGGGGATTTTTTCTAAGCCCATTTCTGCCCCCCCCCCGGGGGCAGATCAGCCTATATTAATTAGGATAAACTGCCCCCGTGGGGGGCAGAAGACATTGGACATCAGGGATGTTTATTTTTTTATTATGTTTACAAGGGGAGCGACCCCTTAGACAAGGGATGCTCCCCGGGGGCAATTTTATTATTAGGACTTTTTTGCCTGCCCGGGGGCAGCTCGGCCTATATTAATTAGGCCAATCTGTCCACAGGGGGGGGGCAGAAGCCACTAGACACCAGGGTTTTCTTTTTGCTTTTTAAAAAAATTCACATAAGGGGAGCGACCCCTTTGGCAAAAGTCGCTCCTGGGCGGGGGGGGGTATTTTTTCTAATGCCATTTCTGTCCCCTGTGGGGGAAGATCGGCCTTTATTAAATCGACCGATCTGCCCCCGGGGGCAGAATCCACTAGACACCAGAGATTTTTTGTGCCAATTTTATGCAAGGAGAGTGAACCCTTAGGCAAGGGTCGCACCCTTGGGAGGCAAATTTATTTTAGTTCATTTCTGCCCCTCTTGGGGACAGATTGGACTATTTTTGTAAGGCCCATCTGCCCCCAAGAGGGGCAGAAAGCCCACCAGAGACCAGGGAAGATTTTTTTTTTTTAAAGAGGGTGGGGTATGGCCATACCCCCACCCCAAATAAATGGGGACAATGGGGAGTTGCTCTGCCCACCGGTGGGCAGAAGGGACAATTACTCCTGATCCACTCCCCGGGGGGGCAGAGAGCCTATTAGATGTCAGGGAATAAAAAAAAAAAAGTTGGGTGGTGGCTACCAACCGGAATGGGCATGGTCATGCCCCCACCCCAACAAAATGGGGTACCAGTCTTTCATCTCTCCCTCTGCACACTAAAACAGTTGATTATTTTGGATTTTGGCTTTACATTTGGGCCATGAGAGCTTGTCTAAATCTCAAAATCGGGCCACTTGGAATGGTGAGGGCTGCACTTTTTGGACTTTGGGATGCTGCCATGTTGAAAAATCTATGACACCTAGACACATCTGAAAACTAAACATCTGGGCGAGTCCTGGGTGGTGTGCTTCACATGCACCCGCACCATTTTCTTACTTACAAAGCCCTGCAAAGCTCCAACTTTGCTTGAAATTACAAATTTTTCCCAATTTTTTTGTGATGGAACCTTCCGGAATCTGAAGGAATCCACAAACTTCCTTCCACCCAGCATTGTTGCATCTATATTGATAAAAATTCAGCCCCACTTGTCAGCCAAAAAATGTTTCTTTTCAAACTGCCCTTTTGTACCCGCTTTAGTTCCCCCTCATTTTCCACCTGTTTTTGGCTCTTCCCTGTCACAGGCACTTGGGCCACCTACACAAATGAGTTATCATTTTATCGGAAGACTGAGGGGAACGTTGGCTGGTAGGAAATTTGTGCCGGTGCAGGCATCCCACACAGAAATGTGGGAAAAATTAGATTTTTTAGCTAAATTGGAGGTTTGCCGAGGATTCTGGGTAAGAAAGCACTGGGGATTCATGGAAGTTACACCACCTTGGACTCCCTCGGGTGTCTAGTTTTCAGAGATGTCTGGGTTTGGTGGGTTTCCCTAGATGGCTGCTGAGCTCAGGACCAAAAACACAGGTGACCCCCTCAAAAGCAGGTAGTTTTGTATTCGATAATTTTGATGTGTCCATGTAGTGTTTTGGGGCATTTCCTTTCGCGGGCACTAGGCCTACCACACGAGTGAGGCATGATTTTTATCAAGACACCTGGGGGAATGCTGGGTGGAAGGAAATTTGTGGCTTATTTCAGATTCCAGAACTTTCTATCACCAAAATGTAAAGAAAAAGTGTTTTTTTGCCTCATTTTGAGGTTTGCAAAGGATTCTAGGTAACAGAACCTGGTGAGAGCGCCCCAAGTTACCCCATCCTGGGTTCCCCTGGGTGTCTAGTTTTCAGAAATGTCCAGGTTTTCTAGGTTTTCTTAGGTGCCAGATGAACTAGAGGCCAAAATCCACAGCTAGGCACTTTGCAAAAAACAGGTCTGTTTTCTTTGGGAAAATGTGATGTGTCATGTTGTGTTTTGGGGCATTTCCTGTTGCGGGGACTAAGCCTACCAACACAAGTGAGGTACCATTTTCAACAGGAGACTAGGGAAATGCAGTGTGTAAGGAAATTTGTGGTTCCTCTCAGATTCCAGAACTTTCTATCACCGAAATGTGAGGAAAAAGTGTTTTTTTACCAAATTTCGAGGTTTACAACAGGTGTGTTTTCTTTGGGAAAATGTGATGTGTCCATGTTGTGTTGTGAGGCAGTTCCTGTCGCCGGCACTAAGTCTACCCACACAACTGATGTACCATTTTTATCAGAACTTTCCATCACCGAAATTTGAGGAAAAAGTGTTTTTTTTTGGCCAAATTTTGAGGTTTGCAAAGGATTCTGGGTAACAGAACCTGGTGAGCGCCTCACAAGTCTGAATTCACCTAGGTGTCTAGTTTTCAAAAATGTATTTGTTTGCTAGTTTTCCACAGCTAGGCACTTTCCAAAAAACACGTCAGATTTCAATGTAAAAATGTTATGTGTCCATGTTGCATTTCCTTTCGCGGGCACTAGGCCTAACCACACAAGTACGGTAGAACACAGACTTCAGGGAACACAGAACAGAAGAACAAGTGTTATTGCCCCTTGTCTTTCTCTACGTATTTTCCTTCCAAATGCAAGACTTTGTGTAAAAAAGACGTCTATTTGAGAAATGCCCTGTTATTTACATGCTGGTATGGGACCCTGGAATTCAGAGATGTGCAAATAACCACTGCTTCTCAACACTTTATCTTATGCCCATTTTGGAAAAAGAAAGGTTTCCTTGATACCCATGTTTTACTCTTTATATTTCACCAAATGAATTGCTGTATACCCAGTAGACAACGAAAACCCATTGCAAGGTGCAGCTCCTTTATTGGCCCTGGATACCTAGAGTTCTTGATAAACCTACAAGCCCTATATATCCCTGCAACCAGAGGATTCCAGCAGATGTAATGGTATACTGTTTTTGAAAATCTGACATCACAGGAAAAAGTTACAGAGTAAATCGTGGAGACAAATGTCTATTTTTTACTTCAATTTCAATATTTTTTTATTTCAGCTGTTATTTTCTATAGGAAAAACTTGTAGGATCTACACAAATGATCCCTTGCTGAATTCAGAATTTTGTCTACATTTCAGAAATGTTTAGTTGTCCGGGATCCAGCATTTGTTTCACACTCATTTCTGTCACTAACTGAAAGGAGACTAAAATCACAAAAAATAGTAAAAATGGGGTATGTCCCAGTAAAATGCCGAATTTATGTTGAAAAATGTGATTTTATTATTCAAGTCTGCCTGTTCCTGAGAAGATCGTGATTTTAGCACCACAAACCATTTGTTGATGCCATTTTCAGGGAAAGAACCACAAGCCTTCTTCTGCAGCCCTTTGTTTCAATTTTTTCAAAAAAACTACATTTTTGCTGTATTTTGGCTAATTTCTTGGTCTCTTCCAGGAGAACCCACAAACTCTGGGTACCTCTAGAATCCCAAGTATGTTGGAAAAAAGGACGCAAACTTGGCGTAGGTAGCTTATGTGGACAAACTGTTATGATGGCGTAAGCGCAAACTGCACCAAATAGCCAAAAAAAGGCTCAGCACAGGAGGGGAAAAGGCCTGGCACCAAAAAGGTTAAGGTTAAACACACGTTCAATAATTTAAACCTGGACTCAATCCCTTTGTGGCTATGACACTAAGCAGAAAGTATTCACTTTGGAAAACGTGTAAGGTATTTAGTAGTAAAAAGTAGTTACAAAGTCAAATCATAACACATATTCATTGGACTGAATTTCTCTCAGTCTGTCCTTCTCCTCTAACGCCTCCAGCACCAGCTTCTTCTCCAGGGCTATAGCTGCAGGTTTGACCAGAAGCTCCTTCTATTACTGCTCATCATTTGCTCCATCTGGTGAATGACAAGCTCAGAAGGCATAGGCTGTTGGAACCCATGTCACTCCCAGCCCTGAAAGCTGCAATAGAGAGTCCATTTTGAAGCAGTTCCTCATGTTTTTGGTTTCCTTAATTACCTCATTCTCCTATGAGGTGGTCTGGCAGACCTCTTCTCAGGCCCTGAGGGTGGTGTGGAAATTCTCCTTCTCGATTCCATGCTTAACTTTAGCCCTCACATCTGGCACATACTGCTCAGCTCTGCCATGCTAAGGGGCATATTTAAATTTGTTCACACAAAAACTGCGCTAACGCAGTTTTACGTGAAAAGGTTTACTGCCAGCTAGAGACATTCCAGAGCACCAGCTGAGCTCCGTATTTAAGGAATGGTTAAAGCCGGCACTAAGGGTGGACTAACGTCAAGGAAAATCATGTTAGCCGGGTGGGGGTGGCGGTATGGAGGAAGGGGAGTCAAAAAAATCACTCTAACTACAG
The DNA here is from genome assembly GCF_031143425.1 of Pleurodeles waltl. NCBI lineage: Eukaryota > Metazoa > Chordata > Amphibia > Caudata > Salamandridae > Pleurodeles > Pleurodeles waltl. The sequence goes on along the minus strand of NC_090436.1, from coordinate 272,458,599 downwards.
CCTAGCATCATTTCTCAATGCAAAACCTATCATACCACATGAGTCCTTACTTAGAAAAGACAGGAGTCATGCCCACCACCTCAATGGCCAGCACAGAGGACAAGGGTCCCCTGGCCATGGCCATTGCACCCGGTGCCATGTGGGGGGGACCCATTTCTGAGACCATAATGGCACTTTTAAAAATTAAACCAAATACTTAACTCTACTTACCTTTACTTACCTGGAATGGGGTCCTCTACTGTCCCTCAGGTGTAGGTGGGGTTGTTCCTGGCGAGGGCAACTGTAGGCTTATTCCATGGTGTTCCACCATGAAAATAGGCCCACAGGTCCCCTAACACCTGCCCTGACCCAGGTGTTAAATAATGGCACTAAGAAAGCTTAGCGCCAATATTTAGGCCCACCTCCCTCCGTGCACCATTTTTGCACGGAAGAATAAATAAGGCGCTAGGGCCTTAGAGTCATTTTATTGCCCAGGAAAGCCTGCCTTGCATCTCATTGTAAAAAAATGACACTAATTCAGCACAGAGTATACATCTGGGCCTAAGTCTCTGAATGGTGGACGGATCCATCCCATGTCCTAAAACATTACGGTACAGAAACTGAATTTAAAGATAAAAAATAGACCCAATCAAATACCTTATGCCAACTAAAAATTTAATTTAGCATAGGGAATTTTAGTTCTGGATACCACCACTAAAAACTAAGTTACAGAAGTGTGCTGGTACCAAACTGGCAACAGAGGGCTCAAGGAACAATAGGCTCCTTTTCCCAAGGCCTCCCTTTATGCTTAACTGCGAATGGGTTGTTCTCACCCTTTCAAGTTAATGAAGTTACTGGACCCTCCCCAACTGTTCTTACTGAGCTGATATCTGTCATTTATCTCACACCCAGGTCGTCCTGTGGAAAGGCCTAAATCGTTGCCCCTGCTCTGGGAGCAGTTTTTATATCTCATTAAGGGGAAACACTATTAGGGCCATCTGCTAGCAGGCTAATGTTAATTAGCCAGTGGAGTCCCAGGCAGGTAAAGAGTAACTTTTTTAAAGTCCTTTTCCAAAATATTTCTTAAAAATTAAACATCACTATTGAATTGGATTTTTAATAAACATTAAAAGATAGATTTGTATTTATTCCACTAGCTTGTCTCAAACTAGAAATAGCAGGGTTATGATTTCATTTTAAGCTCTAGTTTTCCTCATAGGACATCTACATCCCTTTACAGTAAAATAGCTTTTCGGGGCTAGTCACTGTAGATACATGCAAAACATTTAATTCTTGCATATACCACTTTTAGATTCCAGGCACCAACTGTGTGGGCTACAAGGCTTACGTAGAGGTGACTTTAGTGACTTATTTAATAATTAAAGTAGAGCGTTCTTATCCAAAAGAGGTTATTTTGGTATATTTGCCTGCAGGTTTAAAAACAGCAGGAGGCAGGTTACACAGGTGAATACATGTTCCTTTGTAATCCCAGTGGATGGCACAATTTGTGTTGCAGTCTATAAGTGACTTTCAACTTTTCAATGTGATTGATGGATTTCCCGCACCCCATACTATGTCCTTACTGGAAAGTTAAACATGTCAATGGGAATTACCTAATTTTACCATGTTTTGTGAAACAGATCACATACACTGGGAACGGGCCAAGAGCGTGCAGAGTACAAAAAGCACAGCAGCGCAAGTAAATATAAATTGGGGTGACAACGCAGTAAGAGCACTTTTTTTCACAACACACAAAACTTTTTCATGTATTGAAGTCTACCTCTACTGATAACATTTCTTTTTCATTGAAAGAGTACATTTTATCTGAACATTTAATCACTCACCATACAAAGGCTTGGGTGTTTCTTGACCTTTAGCCTCCTGCATATAAACAGCTTTCAATTCACTAATCATCAAATATAATGCTGCAAGTATAAAACCAGAGAAATGAGAAATATGGAGTTTTGTCACATTTGTCTTCAGTTCTTTAAATTACCTACGATATTTTCCACATTCTTAAAATATTTGCTTTTCTTAAATACCTGTTTTAGAAATTTTGTTTTACTTGAAAGTTTTTCATGAAATTCAAATACAACTTTCCCATTCTCAAATATCAAAGACAGAGGTTCTGTGTTTTTGGGTCGGGCATGTTACCTATTGTATTAGTTTCTTCAGATTTAGGTTTTGCAGTTTTGTTTTGTGATTAAATGGCCCTAATATCCAATCTGTATCAACCCAAACCTGCAGCATTCCCTTTTCACTTCTAAACTACAATCTTCCTGCTGCATAATGCTTTTTAGAGTCTCTTAATCTGTTTCTCCCAGGGAATCCTAATTACCAAAACAGCAAGTTAAAAATCCAGTGCATCTATAGTTTTCATCTAAGCTTATGTGATGGTACTTAGAAGTTTATTATTAGTGTAAAAAAATGACACTACGAAAAAGAGTGGCAATGTCTCTTATGTCTACAACACATTTATTTCATTCTTTTAAGTCTGTACATGAACTACTGTCTCTTCTTTACCTTTAAACACTGGTGCTAACTATTCCATTGCTTCATCTCGTTCATTTACCTTTACTTCACATAACTCGTTCAACTACTTAGCCACTGCTTCTTTGACACACACTTGAACATTGCATACTTTACTTGCCACACGTACTGCTCCCACTTTTATTTTACTTTTGCAAAAACACTGAGGCCCTCATTACGACTTCTGCGGTCTCTTCCTAAGACCGACAAAGCCGTGGGCTCCAGAAGACTGCCATATTATGACTACTGAAGGATTTTAGCTACAATTTGGGTGGAAATCTGTCAGAAGTCGTGCTGGCGGTCGGCGTCACAAAGCACCGTGATGCCAAAAGGACTCCGTACTATGAGCAGTAATACAGCATGGTGGTGTCTTGAGGGCGGGGTGCTGTTGGTGGTGGAAGCGACGGGTCCCGTTCCCTGGCAGAAGACCTCCTCACCGAACAAGGGAAGTTGATTGTCTGACAGGGGAGGTGGGTGGGAGGGTGGTGAGTGTTGTGTGTGCTTGCGTGTATGCATGTGTGTATGTGTATTGTTGAAGTGAGTGCATGTTGGTATGTTTGTGTGAATGTGTGTCTGTTGGTGCGAGTGAATGAGTGTATGAATTTGTATTGGTGAATGCGTGCATGTAAGTGTGGGTGGGTTGTGCATGTATGCGGGGAGGTGGGTGATGTCATGGAAAGGGGGGTCATGTAATTGAGGGGGGGCTGGGGGATTCATCTGCCAGCACAGGAAAGAAATTTCCTGGCGCCGGCAGCCTTGCTTCCAGGATTTTGTGGCGGTGCTACCGCTGCGGAAAACCCTGGCAGAAAGGTGACTCGTAATACCACCGGTGGTCTTCAGAGGACAGAAGCCAAACCACCCCACTCATAATGTAGTGGTCTTTACCGCCTGCCCTGGCGGTCTTTGAACCACTAGGATCGTAATGAGGGCCAGAATGGAATAAAAGTAATCTTGAAAATATTTTGAAATTATTAATTGCCTCAAAATTCAATAGGACCTTCAAAGAATCCTTTTATGCTAATGAGTTCTCCACTATATCTGCTTGGTCTAATATTAAATCTTCTCAACAGAGTTTTGTGCTTATCCCTTTCTTTAAATGTTCCCCACAACACAATCATCAATCTAGGACATGAGTTGAAAAATATTTCAAAATTTTCAATAACTAATATCGTCTTATTTGTTCAAATGACTAGCACATTTAGGGGGTCATTCTGACCCTGGCGGTAATTACCGCCATGGCGGAGGTTGGCGGTAGCACCGCCAACAGGCTGGCGGTGCTCCGCCGGGCATTCTGACCGCGGCGGAACAGCCGCGGCCAGAAGCGGAAAGCCGGCGGTGTACCGCCGACTTTCCGCTGCCCATGGGAATCCGCCATGGCGGCGCCATGGGGATTCTGACAGCCCATACCGCCATCCTGTTCCTGGCGGTTCGCCCGCCGTGAACAGGATGGCGGTATGGGGTGTCGTATGGGGTGCCGTAAGAGGGCCCCACAAAGAATTTCAGTGTCTGCTTTGCAGACACTGAAATTCACGACGGGTGCAACTGCACCCGTCGCACCTTCCCACTCCGCCGGCTCCATTCTGAGCCAGCTTCCTCGTGGGAAGGGTGTTTCCCGCTGGGCTGGCGGGCGGACTTTCGGCGGTCGCCCGCCAGCCCAGTGGGAAAGCCAGAATGACCGCTGCGGTCTTTTGACCGCGGAGCGGTGTTTCGGCGGGAACCGCTTGGCGGGCGGCGACCGTCGTCCGCCGCGGTCAGAATCACCCCCTTAGTTTGAAAGTGTAAAATGGTTGCTTTCAATTTTCTTTTCTCTCCCCGCCTTGGTCCCGAAGCACATGCCAAAATGTCCCCTTTTTGCCCACAACTTGCATGGTTGATTGAGTGTCAATCTTTGCAACTCACCAAATGTTCTATTGTACAAAATCTGAAATATGTTCCTTTCAAATTATGTTCTTTACTCTCTTTGCTGCCTACAACCTCACTTTTCTTACAATTAACTACTTGTGCTACAACCTCAATTTTCTTATTATTAGGTACTTGTGCTATTCCATTTCTTTCTGCAGTCCTCTTAGTTTCACCAAAACCAGCCATGCTATATTTCCCTTTTTTGCTATGATTATTGTATCATTCAGTGGTAGATCTTCATTCAACCACAGTTCTTCTATCACACAATCATTGCTACATTATTACACATACTGCTTCCCTGGCCATTCTCCAGTTTGTACCCCAGGTGTACAAGATCGGGATAACCATGTCACTTCTGTCACATAGATTCATCCACATTCACATCTATCTTTAGAGGTCTCATTCTATAATGATGTCTTTCCAGCACTGTGCTCATTATGTTGCATTGTGCAAAATATTTTAAACCTCTCACTTCTTCATCTGACAAATCAGGTACATTTTCCAAAATAATATGTCCTTCTGTTCCCAAACAAGCATAAGCAACAATCTTTTCATTTCAAACCTTAAATATTCCATACACACTCTGGTATGATGTAAAGGAAAACGTATTTTATTTTGGCTCCTTCATATAAGGGTTCCACTGGTGATGTCAAGACAAATGGAAGAGTTGCTATATTATGGACATTTTCAAAACTATGTAACAAATACACACAAAGAAGAAATTGCCATAAATAGCACACTTTGGTATCTGACCACATACCTGAATAAACTATTATTGCTCCTACAAAATAAAGTCACATTTGACAATATAATATGTAAATATTACAATCTACTCCTGCTTCACCAGAGAGTAAAAAAGTATTGCAATACTTTTCACCATAGTATCTGTCTATATCTTTTTTAATATATTCTTCTCTTCAAACAAAAAAAGTTTCAGTAAATGAAAGATAATGCACTATTTTGAAGAGCAGTTTCAATTTCTAAAACGTATGACATATATTACCTCTGTTTCACCATAGATCACCAGGATAGTTAAAATATTTTTCATTTTGTGTCACAGGCATCACTTTCTGAAGACACAAGTCACGTTGGTGTGATCGTGCAGCTATTGAAGTCAAATTTATGTGGCGAGTTACTTTGATTAGTACTGTTATTTTTTTTTTACAGTAAATTCATGCAAACTTTGTTTGGGGACACCTGGAAACAAAGAAATGAGCTCCACAATGAGAGCAATCACTCTTTTATGAAAGGTGAAAGACAATGGAAATGTTTAGCCGCACTGTTCCCCAGTCCTACTTCATGGCTAAAAGACATGACAGTTGCCTCTCTATATTGTGCATACCATTCAGTTGCTTAAACTAGAAGTTAACTATGCTATCACGCTCATTTAAAATCTGCTATGCAGCTGGTATTCTGTGTGTCTAGGAGGCTGTCATAGACTACCGTACTTGGTGCTGATTGTCAATGCACTGAACACTGAGGCTTGCATCTCCGCTTGAGGGATGAATTATTATTTATCATTGCATGTGCTTCAGACACTGGTACATGCCAGTGTCATTAAAGGTGAATCCTTTGGTATCCATACATGTAGAAAGAAAGAGTCAACACAAAACAGGCACAAATAGCACTGCATGTATTCCTTAAAACACCCCACACAGACCAACATGTGTTGTGGTACTACATTTCTCTAGTAGACGCCACTGCAGGTATGGGGAACCCTGTAACTCTAAACAGCCCAAAAATGTACCTAACATAGTATTCCCACATTAGAGACACCACAATTTCATGAAGCAATGTGTCCCGGTATTAATGCATCAAAAATACAGTCAATTCAGTAAATGGGCACACTCATTAAATCTCTTTAGGTCAGTCAAAAAGTTAGAAGGTTTCTTTAAACATCCAGAAGTACTGCTATAAAGAGTCAATGTCATAAAGGCTGTCAGTTAATAGAGCAATTCAGAGAAATGTTAAATCAAAAATTACTCTAAGCCAAGTGGACAGCAAATTCAGACGAGAAACAGACATCACCCCTAGTAGAACAGAAACGTCCCTGTCACAAATCCCAAATCAAGGTATTATGCATTATTTTTATAAATAAGATTATCAGAACTGCAGAACCACTGTGGTGTGAACAAATGTATAATTTAATCATCTGATCAGAGCACAGACCTATAAAATGGAATATTGCTTTAGCAACTATATACTATCCCGCTACATGAATAATTATTCCGCACCTTGTTGCTGGTCATCCGTAGAGGCTAGAACAAACTAGATATATAAACAACAGTGTTTTACATGAATGAATAAGGTACAGTGATTTAGCAGGAAGACCCTGAAGATATAATTGCAGTTTTGTGACTTAGCCTAAAGGCATTTATCTAAGACAGAATGAACAATCATTTTCTCAACTATATGCTGCAGAAATGGCAGGCAGTGAGATGCACAGGGGGAAGACAAGAGTGAAAAGGGTGATATTGATTTTGATAAAGATGACAGTTATGGGCAAATTGAGGTCTAGCAAAGGTCAGAAAATGCAGTTCTACACATCAGAGAGCACTTCACATTGCTAATGATGCACCAAAATATAAATGCATAAAACATTCTCAAACCACTTGTTAACAAGTGTAAAACTTTATTTCAAACAAAGCATAGTAGACTTTTTTTTCATACACATTAGCCCATCCACATCGAAACTCTGTTCTGGTTATAATAATATCTGATAATTCCACCCCAAGCAGCAGAACGTCACAAGGATCTTTCATCTTTTTGCACCTGCCAGAACATGGATATTATACATTTTGTTTGAATTGTGCTTGTGAAGATTTAGATCTAAGGTGAATCAGATAAACACATGTTTTATGCAAATTTTGAAATACAAAGAGGAATAGGTGTGGTTTGCTGGATTAAATGTCAGATCCCTTTGAAATCCTGTTGGGTTACATATCATTCACTTCTGAAAGACAACCATTGGCAAAGCCAATAGGTCGGGCTTATGAATGAAAGTGCTTTTTGTGTAGCCATTATAATTGACTCTTCACAATAGCTGAGGCCTCCGGTACTTAGCATAAGCAGACGCTTATCCACATGGCAACTATCAGGCACTCAATAAATCACCATACATGCACTCTGTGGCTCACATTTGCACTAAAGCAGCCATTTATCCATCCACTCTCTCATTCTTACAATCAACCTCTTGCACAACCGCAAAAAAACACACACACACCCAACAACATATGCAAGATAAATCAAAAGAATACCAGTAGAAACATCTAAATATGCTGACATCTAAACATGGAATGCATGACCTTGTAATAACTAAACTAAAGATAGCAGTGGTTGTTCGTGTTGCAATGGTATTGAAAATAGTCTATTGTTTTAAAGTTCACGATTGTCTGCCACATATAGAACCAATGTGTAGCTCATTTTGGTAAAACAACAATAGACTATGGATAACAGCATTTAATTATGGTTTCCTGTTTTAGAGGAAGTGGACTCTTGGGTATGCAGCACAATGCAGATAAATTGAGTGGCTAGCAAGCAACCCTTTAGCACTGGCAGAAGTGATACAGTATCATGTTACACAACAATAAACTAAAAAGAGGAGAAACAAAGAAATGAAAGGGGAACTATTAAAGGAGAAAATTCTGAAATAAAGGGCAGGGCAACAAGCCCTTCCACATAAGCACACTAATTTCAGGGGGATGTACCCTTGTGATCAGAAAATGCTGTCCCTCACAGGGCAAGAAGCAAACATTTTTTTGACTGATGTTGACTGAATCATTACAACATGCAGATCACTATCATGGATGGAAGCAGGGTGTAAATGACACTCAGGCAGACAAATGGTAGAAAAAAGCTGACCCAAAGGCCCTTCACGTATCAATATGGATGTATATTGATGTATATGGATGGATGTATTTTTGATGATTTTTTAACTACAAGGTCCTGGCAGACGGCTAAGAAGACATTCTATCATAAACTATTACAGTGCAAATATTCTACCCATAGGGTTGGTCCGAGGCAGTAATCAACACCAAAATAATTCCCATAAAGGTAACCTGTGACATTTTTTGTAACAAAACACTTATTGCCAGACCTCAATACAGAGAAATAAGAACCCACCCTTAAATGCCTATTGATTTTAGCATGTGCTTTTCACAGAGTGTCAGGCCTAAAGCGTTTAGCATTATTTTTCTTAATAAATATATCAAACCTCTGGCAACAGAATCTTTACCACAAGGCAACTATCAGCCATGCAGTCATTAAACTGCATAGTAAACATATTTAGAATTGGCAAATCAAAATACAATCTCTCCTAAATGGTGCTAACCAGGACTCTGACAGTACAAATCGACTACACCCACAGTTTGTAATAGGGGGTATCAGCACGAAAATCCTTGACTGCTCTGTAGTATGTTAGTTGGTGAAATCCAATGTATCAAAATACCAATCTGTAGGCTTTAATAAAAAGAAATACAAATCTGCTCTTAAATGGTTAAAACACTTAGGGCCAGATATAGGTAGAAACCAATTTGCGAGTTGCAAATTGCGAGTCCTTCCGACTCACAATTTGCAACTCGCAAATTGGTATGCAGAAAGGTGTCTCATGCACCTTCTGAGACTCGCTATGGGGTCGCAAAGACCCACCTCATAAATATTTATGAGGTGGGTCGCAGTTTGCGACCCCATAGCGAGTCTAGGCACTCACGGGGATGGTGGCCTGCTGGAGACAGCAGACCACCATGTCCGTGACTGCTTTTAAATAAAGCATTTTTTTTTTCTCTTTGCAGCCCGTTTTCCTTAAAGGAAAACGAGCGGCAAATAGAAAAAAATACCGAAACCTTTTTGTTTCGTTTTTTTTCAGAGTAGGCAGTGGTCCATTGGACCACTGCCTTCTCTGAAAAAATATTATTGTGAGCATTCACAAAGGGGAAGGGGTCCCATGGGGACCCCTTCCCGTTTGCGAATGAGTTACCATCCACTTCAAGTGGATGGTAACTGCGGGTTGATTTGCGACCGCTTTCGCTGTCACAAATCAACCCTACATCGCGGTGCAACTCGCAAATAGGTAGAGAACGCCTCTTCCTATTTGCGAGTCTGAAACACATTTCTCGAAATATGTGTTTCAGCATCGCGTGAGGGCATTAGCGCCTCGCAAACGGTGTTTTTCGCTGTTTGCGAGGCGCTAATGCCTTCCTACAGCTGCCCCTGAGGCCCATATTTATACTTTTTTAGCTCTGCATTTCCATCGTTTTTTGACGCAAAATCGGTGCAAACTTACAAAATATAATTGTATTTGCAGTAGTGTGCCTGCACACATAAAGTATAAATATAGGCCTAAGGGCCTCATTTTTGAAGAAATGACACAGCATGGCACTGTAAGCTAGTTTGCTGTGCTGTTCTGCATCATTTTGAAAGTGCAGGGATGTGCTGTATTTACAAAAATATGAGGCATCCCTGTGCTTTCATTAGTTCTGATGCACAAACTGCTGCATAGCATCAATGCAGGCATGCTTGTGCCATGGTGAAAAGGTGCCTGTTTTGAAGGGAGGATTAATTATGTGCCGGAAGGAACACCTTCCTACATATCAACAGCCATTAATGGCATTTTCTGCCTTCTGTGTGTGCTGCAGAATGCAGCACACATAGAAAGAGAAAAACATGGGGAGAAATAATGTTTTTCCTTCCCAGTGTGCAGCTTTCATGCCACCCTTGAGGTGGTGTAGGAATATGATGCATTCCCAGCCTTGCAAATCTAGGAATGCATCAGAATCCAACAGGTTCCATGGGTGCTGATTGGAAACACCCATAGCAACACCCATGGACTGCACCTTTCACGCAGAGTTATGAGTGAAAGAGATCCATATTTACAAGGCCATGAAAAGCCATGCACAGTGTGCTGCTCGGGCCTTGTAGATGAGGCCCTTAATCTGTGTCAGGACTTTTAGCCCCATCCATCATGGTGCAAGGAGCAGGCATGGTACAGGGAAGGAGGACATTGGTAGTCACTGGTAGATCAGTATTAACCTCAGGTCAGAAGCGAGTGAGTTCGATGTTGTTCTCTGGGGGGGGGGGGGGGCGAAGAGGCGGAGCTGCGAGGAATCAGGAGGTGTCAGGAGCAGAAGGGTGCCGGCACACAGTGCATAGTGCCCAGGGCATAGAGGGACATAGTGGTCACAGCTGGTTTGTTGCTCAGTCTTTAAAACATTGGGCCATTTGGTCCATTGAAATGGCCCTTTTGTACAGTGTCCCATGGCAGGTTCTGACTCGAGTCGCTCCTCTGGATCCCAGGCTGAAGCGGAGGATCGAAGCCTGGGTTTAGCACAGAAGCAGCCAGTGTAGTTGCCAGTGTGGCTTGTGCTTGTGTTAGCTTCACCATCCTCATTATTTTATTTTCTCTTTTGCTTCTTCATTGAAGTCAATAATTGCTGACAGCTTCATTGATTACAGATCCAGATTCTGTACAAATCACAAAACCTGCAAAAGCTATATAGACCATGACGACAAGCTCTTTGAGATGCCAGAAGGCTACCAGAAGGCTTATGAAGGGTATGCAATGTGATAAATGCTCTATTTCTAAGTTGCACATCACACTACATTGTTACAATATTGTTGATTAAGGTGAAAGTGGCTGGGTACGTCTCACCGTGGATTGTGTCAGTTGAGCTAGAATGGCCCCATTTACAGATAATGCGGCCCTGCATGTCTTTGTGACCATGGCTTTCAATCTATTTCTAATCCCTACATTTGCCCTTAACCCATCTCCTCCCCCTTTTTTCATCCCAATGAGCCTTCACCAGTTTGTTTTACTGACTCATTACCTCAGTGAACTGCCCCATTGTCTCACTGAGTTGACATTACAGAAGACGGTCTTGGTGATATCACAAATAAAACAAGACCGTAGAACTGGCTATTTGAAAAATAACAATACGAAGCTGAATAAAATGCAGTTAGAGCAAAGTGCATTGAGGCTCAATGCTGCAAGCAAAGGAATAAAATACATCCAGGACAAAGTGCACAAAGGCCTAACGCCTGAAGCAAAAGCGCAAAGGATACATAAACCCGACCACACTACAATACTGGAGTTCACATCACAATCTCTCGCTGACCCTTGACAAAAATGCAAGACCTCACACTACAACCTCGCAGCATCTAGTAACCAACACAGCAATTCAGTTGTTTGACACATCTTTGACACATACCCGCACAATGCTCTGCAAGGTACTCTGATCAGTGGGCCTAACTGGGTCCCTGAAGACAGTTTGTGCTCCATCGTTGTCACCTTCAAATTGTGACTTTGTCCTTGCCTGAGTGACCAGATATCCACAGTTGGTTCTTTGTGCTTTAGGGCAGTATTTTTACTGAAATCTTCAAAACTGAATATCACTAGTTTTACTATTTGGATGTTTGTCATTTGGGTCATGTTTTATACATTAAAATTACTATATTTTTTAAAATCTGCATTTGAACACTTTTGTGGTGTGCTGTCATTGTGTTACACTTTGAAGTGTTGCACAAATATTTCACACATTGTCTCTGAGTTAAGTCTGACTGCTCTGTGCCAACCTTATTTGGACTTGTGTTTGTGCAGTGTCATATAGTAATTTTGTGTCACACTACCACCCCACTTAGATTATTTAAGACCAATTTGAGGTTTTCATCTAAATGTTCCTTGATTGGCTTCTTTTCATTTTTTCAAAACTACCCTCATTCCTACTACTGGACTGTCTGAACCCTTATCTGCAGCAATGGAGTTTGAGTTGGCTAACTCAAATGCTACACTGTTCCTGAGATTAAACAGATCTGCAAGCGGAAGGAAGAGAGACACCAAAAGGATGGTGCTATAGAAAGATCTGAGGGGCTGGACAGAGGTCCACCAGTTGACAACAGCCACAGAGGAGCAGGATGATTAGATGACATGGAAGAGCGGGATCTGGACAACAGCCCTGAAATGTAGCCTTCAGTGGAGGAGGATGACTTCCTGAATTGGACCTATCTGCCAAAGCAGGAAGCAGTGTATCCTCATGTGGCCTTTCCCCAGACAACCAGGCTGACAAGAACGCAGAGAGGGGAGAGGGAGTTTAATCGGCAAATGGTCAAATTGAAGATGGAGAAAGGACATGCTTTGGAGCATTTGGCTCATGACAGGAGTTTTAGCGAGCTGGAATTGAAGGAAAAACAAGCAGATTCCAGCAGTATTGGTGACATCCTACAATCAGTGTCTGAAGAGGACAGGAAGGTCTGAATGCCCAAAGATCTGGTGCCCAACTGTGTGGTAAGGGATGACATAGACAAGTGGTTTGCTGCATGTCAAGTAGCTCTGAAGGTACATAGGAGGGTGGCTTGTGGAAACATATGCCTCCAGTGGGGAGGGACACATTTATTACACTAGAAGTGGAGGACCAAACCAATTATGCCCCCATGAAAATCATCCATGTCAACAAGTTTGGACTCACCATAGAGAAGTATTGCATCAGGTTCAGGGACAATTAAATGATGCAGAACCAGTCTTGGGTGGACTTCTTGGATTATGCCAGGAAGACACTTGAATGGTTGTGCGCGGGTAGCAAAGTTGATTCTTTTACTGGGTTATTTAATCTGGTACTAAAAGAGCTCAGGGTCAGCACATGTTTTAAAGGGCTGCACCAGAACCTAGTGGATAGCAAGCTGACTGACCCCAAAAAGCTTGCTGCAGAAGCGGACCTCTGGGTCAGTACCAGAGTGCCTGACATGGTGTACGGGAGAGACACCAAGAAGAGTGATTTGGAGTCCCCCAAGTGGAGTGAGTGGGATGTTAATGATGACCCTGACAAGACCCGGAATAAGGTGGGGGAAAGGATTTCCAAGCCCCTTCTGAGAAACAAGGGGGTGCTCCTGGTGGGAGATAGCCCAGGGCTCCCCATTTCCAATCCCACTGCTTTGAAAGCTTCCAGTTAGGACACAAGCAGGAGGAGTCTGTCTGTCCTGAGAAACCACCCACTGGGGGGATCTCTGCAGGGGTGGTCAATACAATATTAACAGTATATAGTCCCAGGGGTAGGTAAGAGTCCATATTCTGGTCTCCCTTAGCCAGGAGAGAGACACAGAGGGCCTAATTCACAAAGGTAATGTTACACCAAAAGTCTAAGTTTAAACCAAAAGTCTAACTTTACTACTTTTCAGTATTCACATACTGTAGGAACTTAGGAGTAGTATCTTTACGACTGATGAAGTTCCACACTCGAGGTGGAATCTCACACAGTGAGAGAAAAGGGCATTCATTGGTGTACACCCCAACACATATGCCTAGATATACACATCATGAGATCTATGACTTAAAGTTGTATAACCAACATAGCACAAAATAACTCACTTGAAATAGAAAAGAGTTACATGTAGACACTGGGCTGTTACATTAGTATGTGTGTAGGTAATGTATTGGAAGGGTGAATGTGATGGCAAATACAAACAGTACTACAACAGTGTAAACATATCATGTAAAAGAAAATCCAGATGCCTTTACATGTGACACTTCAAGTGGCAAATAGAACATCACAAATTTGAAAGATACCACATCTCCATTAAAGTTGTACATTTAACTAGCAGTTAAGTGGCATGCTATGCCTTCCGCAAACAGCCCAAATATGAATGTAAAATACAAGCTATAACCTCTGATCAAACCTCAGATTTCTAAGTTTCTCCCAAGCACACCACACACACTTGTGTCAGTGCCTACCATCCCCCAACCAGCTCCAGCTGAACGTCGTTCACCCAACAGCCAATCCCAGCCTGGTTGCATACATAAAATCAGAGCTGCCACACATAAACCATTTCAGACCTTCCAACATGTTGCTGAATGTGTTTGTTAGTTTGCCCTTTGTGATGTGACAGAATGATGAGAAGAAGGAGCAGTAGAGCAGAGGGGATCTTCAGGCAAAGGAGTAACCTCTTTGGGTTGTCCAGCCAAGATGTTAGCTCCAGATTCCATTTCCCCCCAGTGTCATCCTCGTCATGGTTTCTGAGTGGCAGCAGAAACTTGACTCTGAGGCATGCCACTCCCACACCAGCCCAGTTTATGTAAAGCTCCTAGTAGCTCTCCATTTGTTTGCTACTGAGTCTTTCCAGAGGGTGTCCAGTGACATCATGCACTTTTCCCAGGCATCCCAGTCCCGATGCTTGCATCAGGTTCTGAGCTGCATAAATAGGAGAATGCATTATTACATACTTATGCCACATACACTGGCTGAAATGTATAAGGTTTCTAGGGATGTCTACTCTGAGTCCTGCTTCCCACATGTTATAGGTGCAATTGATTGCACTCATGTGTCACTTTAGTCAGCTCACCACAATGCACACATCTTTTGCAACAGACGCCTCTGGCACTTCATTAATGTGCAGGGTATGTGTGATGCCAATGGTTGCTTTACTGATATGCATGCAGCTTTTCTAGGCAGTACACATGACAGCTAAATATTCCACAGGTCACCCCTTACCCGGCGTCTGGCATTGGGAGATTTGGCAACATCTGGCTTCTGGGTAAATACTCAAGCACCATATAAATATGATATGTAGAAATGCTGTCTTACTATACACAACCAATATAAATCAAAAATTCTTGTGATACATACATGGCCCCAACAAACACTGCATATACCATGTCATACATTATGAGCTCTACAGATGCAAGAGAGACATGTACAAATATTTCCTCATTTTCCACCTCAGGTGATGCTGCATATGCACTCTCCTCTCATTAACTCACATCATACAGATCTGGAATCACTGTACCTCAGCATAGGCACAATAGGACATGCATACGTACACGAGCCATCATAGAGCGCACTTTTGGTCTCTTAAAGTCGCAATTCAGATGTCTTGATTTTACGGGGGTGCTGCTGTACTCCCCTGAAGGTGTGCGCAAGATACTAATAGCCTGTTGTGTTGTTGCAGTAAATCATGGATTACACATGCCTCTGAAACCTCACCTAGGTCTGAATCAGGAGAACTGGGACATTGTACAAAACAGAAGGCAGAGTATGGAGGTGTATGACCAGATGGTTGTCACATTTTTCTCTTGAACAACCAGTTATGTAATAGCAGATATGTGGTATAACAATCTCTTGTCAGTCATGATTAGTGGGCAATTAACATCCTATCCATAAATTCCATCCTGAGACACTCTGTAAATAGCCTTACATAATGTATGTAAATAACAGCTGTTGCCAAGAGTCAAAAGATAGCCAATACAGCACATTCTAGTGATTAGTGTGGACAACATCTCCAAGTACTCCATTGCCTTACGGAAGCAAATGTCACTGCATGTGTGAGACCTCCTTTAACAGTGGACATCTGACAACTTTGTCAGCATCAAGTGTCACAATGATTCATGTCTATACATAAAGTCAGTGAGAATTAGCATTGTATTCAAAATGGAAACCTGCAGGTATATGTGGAACATATGAGCCAACAATTAGGTGTTAACTTTAGAAATCTGAGTTACCCATACTACAAACAATTAACCCTTCCCCATTGTTCATATGTGGCCTGCAGTGCGGCGCACTGTATTTTGGACAATGACCCTTACAAACACATGTGACATGGGGGTGAGAGGCAGTGTTGGAAACGTATGGGTCCACTTCCTGGGCGTGTTTTGGGAAAATAATAATCAAGATGTAACAAATAATATACTGTTGATTACAATAGGAATTTAATGTTGTTGTTTGAGACACAGTAGTTGTAGTGCTGACATAGTGAGGCTAGGCATTTTCAAAACTTCAGTGTCCATGATGTACTGTTTACCTATTTTGTATCATAATGACTAGCAAGATGCCATAGTAACATACTACACATGCCTTCTACCTCCACGTTGCATATGTGATGTACTCAGATGTTACTGAAGGCATATTGGTAAGCATATGTGTGAAGTTGTGGCAGTGTAGCCTTATGTCTGTCATACATACATCATGGTTCAAATGTACCTATATAATGACCTGGATTGTCCATGTTCAGAAACACACTCCTTCATGCGTCCAACTAATAACTAAGGGCCAGATTCACAAAGGTTGTCAGTTTGTATTGTGTGCAATGGTGAATGCATCACACACACACACACAGGTCTAATGTCCACCCATTATTACATGCAGCCGGCACCCAAATCTGGCAAGATATTGCTATGCACTGCAGTGCAGAGGTAGTGTACCAGCGGCAGGGCAAGATGAGCCATAAGCACTGGAAAGATGTGTTAGATTAACATTTCAGACAGTGCCAGACACTCCTTGCCAAATATCTCAGATGGTACCTGAAAGTATCCTTGAGACAGTGGCATTTAATAATGGTGGACATTAGACCTGCTTGATTAGATTGTATTTAATTTCCTTTCTCCCTTTCCAATGAACAGTATTTTCTTAAAGTATATTTTCTTATATGTTCTACAATGTATACATTTGTCTTCAAAACCAGCTCTCTCACTTATGTTTTTCATTATGTATGCTGGATTTAAAGTATAGAAATCTACATTGGGAAGTATTTAGTTATGCTTTATATATGATTCCTTGTTACACAGATGGTCCTACAAATCAACATGTTTTACTCACACATATTTATTGTCACACATATGGCTTACAACCAGATTATCCAATAGGCCATCATCAAATATTAATCTACTCAGTATTGAAGTATGTGAAGTAGTGAAGTGTGGAAAATACCTTTTTATCTACAATTATTTTGAGCATTTACATTTTACAGTGATCATGGGTAATCTTATTTGTGACTTCGCAATTGTGGTGGTGAGGATCTCTGTGAGTAAGAGAGCTTTCTGTGTTGGTTCCAATGCGTGGATGGGTGTGGTACATCTGCCTGTGCAGATGTGTTAGTTTGCAAAGCTGAGGAGGGTGGATGCGGGCACAGTTGTTGCTCGTGCCTGTGCAGGGATAAAGGGTACTGGCACAGTTGTTGCTTGTGCCTGTACAGGGGTAGAGGGTGGCAGCACAGTTGTTGCTTGTGCCTGCATATGGGTAGAGGGTGCCAGCTCAGTTGTTGATTGTGCCTGTGCAGAGGCACAGTTGTTGCTTGTGCCTGTACAGGGGTAGAGGTTGCTTGTGCCTGCATATGGGTAGAGGGTGCCAGCTCAGTTGTTGATTGTGCCTGTGCAGAGGCACAGTTGTTGCTTGTGCCTGTACAGGGGTAGAGGTTGCCGACACAGTTGTTGCTTGTGCCTGTACAGGGGCAGAGGGTCCCTGTACAGGTAGGGGTTGTGTCTGTACAGGTAGGGGACATGCCTGTTAAGGTATGGGATGTGACTGTGCAGGGGGGCATGTGTAGGGGGCAGGCATGTGCAGGGGTGGCCATGTGCATAGGGGGTTATCTGTGAATGTAGGAGGGGTACCAGTACAGGTTGTGGTACAGGTGGCTAGGTGTGGGTGCATTGGGTCCCCTCCATGTGTTGCCTGTGAAGGAAGACTTTAAAACATGCCCTCCTTCATCTTCATGGCTAAAACATGGTGTCTTGCACTCACTTTTCTGTTGATTGATATAGGTCACTGGTGCCTCCTTCACATGTCTTGCAAGATTTCTCAATCCTGTCCAAGACATGATTCTGCTTATCAATCACCAAAGGGATTTCTTGTAGTGAGTCAGAAATTTCAGAAAGAGTGGGACCTGTGGCACAAATGTCCTGCCTCACATCAGCCTGTTGCTGCCAAAACCTGTTGCTGGCCAACATGACAATCTGCCAGCCACCTCGGCATATGAAGCCCTCTGATAGGACCATCAGGTCCACCTGCAGAGGGAGGGTTGGCACATGGGAGGATGTGGGGAGGAAATTCATGGCTACAGAATACTTGCTCCTCACTAGGGTTGTTAGGTCCTTCGGATGCTTGAGAGAAGGCCAGGGAAGCACTGTCATAAGAAGAGTGTATAGGAGATGTAACATCTCTACCTTATACGTGAGGGCTGCGAGGAGGTGATGGTTGTGTTGAGGTAGGTGGACAGATATTTTCTGCATCTATCTAATGTTCGACATGTTAGCTGGTGTATGTAAACCTACATGTGACTGCTCACACTGTAGCATTGAGGTTTTCACTGCAGATGTGCAATGCAGAATCAAATTCACCAGCTCCAGCCACATCTCTGTGTGGTATTGAGATCCTCTATGACGTCAGTTGTAGAACCTGGCTTCTTGACTGTGTGGCTGAAGACATAGCCCTCAACCCAGGAGCTTCAGAATTAAGAGACAACTTAATTCATGTTCAGCATGAATTATAAGTAAACATGAAAAATGAACACAGATATTAAAGCTTATGTTGGGGGAAATATGACACACCAACATAAGATGCTTCAGAAAAGTGGCAATATCTGCTAATTTCCTTTCACAGTTGTTTGGTTATTGTGAACTATTTGGAAATTAATAGTTTACAACAATATCTAGCACACTTGCCTGAAGGATGGATGGTAGTGGGTCTAACTACTGCAGTCTCTCAAATCTCGGGATTAGGTCCTTTGGATAATTGAGGAACTCTGGACAGCAGCTGTAATGTACCATACATATCCATATTCCAATACAAAGGATGATGTGAAGGATTTTATATGACATAGGTGTAAACTTTCAACACAGGTGGGGCTACTCCTCTTTAGATGAGACAATATACACAATTTGGGATATACTGTTTATATTTTAATTTAAGAGTAGAGGCATTCTTTCATTAGCCAACATATTAAAAAGTAGTAAACTCTTATGAACGATATCTGAGCATGTGGAGATGAGAGACAACAGGGATTTTAGATACACACCACATACTGCTGACATAACATTCACCATTTAAGACTATGGGCCTCCTATCGAGTTTGGCAGTCCATGCACCGCTATGTCGATGGTGGTGGTCTGACCAACATCAGTTTGGCGGTCAGACCTTTGTATTACGAGTCATGCGGGATTATGGAGCAAAGACCACCGGAATCCGGCCGGCACCACCAGGCATCGCAGACTGCCGCATTGACAACGCAGCACAAACAGGCAGGCAGAGCCAGTATTTTCCTGGGGCACATTATGTTCTTATATACTGGCAATGTGAGCATGATGGTCCAATCACCACATCTCAGCAGCGGAAACAGAGATTATAAAGGGGGCAACTCGCTTCCAGGCAGCCTTACATGTCTTGCGCCTCCAAGGAGCCCTTCACACACATTCTGCCACCGTTGTCGCTCATTGAAGGTGCACGAAATTCACTTCACCATGGACACAACCGACTGTACAAACATATGCATACCTGTGTCATTAATCTCAACAACAGATCATCGCGCTGTCATCCACATGACATGAGGGTCACGCTGCAAGCATCAAGTACATTTGTCATTGTGCAAACAGTTGGAGTCTTTCAAAAAGAAGGGCACATCCACAGCCATTAAATGCACCCCTTGGGCAGGTCACTCAAACTGTACCGCAACACTACACAAAAACACACATCTGCACATCTTAGGCACAGGGATAGAGAGATGTGTACAACATTGTGTCACACAACAGCAACAACACAGCAACATCACATCTACCAATACAACTGACACCCTCACATTGCACATATGCCATGGACTGTCATCAGATTCAACACACATAAGTATGGATGTCTCATGGAACACAAACACCACTCTCATTAAGCATCCCTGGTATGGACCCACACTTCACCCACAGGAGAATGGGATGCACAATAGTCAGATAGACAAATATCCAAAGTTCACTATGCAAATAACACCTGTACAATAGAGATGGGGCCATCAGGAGCACCCAGGGAAGGTTGCTTCACTGGGACACATATTACTTTGCACAAGTCCCTAAAAACCATTTGCACAGGAACTGGCCTGGCTCTACATGTATCCCAGGGACAAACAATACTAGAGCCAAGTGACATGTGTATCTGCAGAGTGTGAACGTGCAAGTCAAAAAAGTACATGCAACAGCAACTGCATGAGACATACATCTAGATGAATTGTCTGCAAGGCACACACAGCAAACTTGACACATGCACAGTCAAATGAAATCCACAACACAACACAATGAATCACCAAGCGCCAGGGAAATCACCACTAATGTCTGGCACCCCTTACAATTACATACTCTGATTGCATTAGTAGACACTATTAGTCATGTGTATGTTGGAGAGGCCCAGAGATTTGCAAGTACCAGTAGAAGGCCCACAACATGTTGACCAATGGGAAGCCACATCACTGTCTCCATTTTGGTCCAGCAAACCCAGATGGCTGTGGATGTATGGATGTACCCAAACACATGTGATTTCAACATAACTGCAAGTCACTCCACGATGCATGCAAACAGGCAGGTTACAAACCTTCCCCATTGCACATGTGCAGTGCACTTTGCTACATGATGCCACTTCAATTGTCTGGAAATTTACACTGTGGCTAAAAAAATCTAGTAATACACATCTTGTCCCTTACTGATACTGCAGTTGTACATGCCTAATGACATGCAATGACGGTTGAGGGCATGTGTCAGCTAACGATCAATGGTGACACACTCTTGTCTGTGGCACCACATGAAATGTATCCCATTGCAAATGTCCTATTCCACACACAGGTTGGCATGCACATTTATGTGTGGGAATACACGAATCATCCCATTAACACAGGTTGACCATGCATGGAACAGCAGCATACACAATTTGTCAAACGAGATCACTTTCTAACATGTAGTCACAAGGAATGTTGGCAGTAGTGATGGTATACAAATCATGTCAATGGACATTCCCCTCTCACCAAGGAAAAGTATTGATCTGTAGCTGCACCCAAAGAACAATTTATGCTCTTTCACATGTATGATGGCCACCCTCACATTACAGAGAGTAGTGAGGCACAAGCACCCGTAACACGCTGAGGGCAAGTAGCCTTTGACTGGCAGATGGCAATATACTCATTAGACGAGACACCTAGCTGAGGACAGTGATCCATCACTTCCTTTCCTTTGACCTGTAACACTGAGGAGTAGTGGCATGTTGCATAGAATTTACACCCACTACAACAACAAACAGTACTTGATTGATCAATGTACAGAGCAATGTGTTGTCCCTGGAGAGCAAATTGTATGTGGATTGTACACTGCTAAAAGGCCAGGCACATCAGTATGGACCACATGCTACATCTACACAAACAGTCACTTATTTACTGTGTCACACATGACACATCCCTTATCATCAGGTGGGAATAACAGAACCTAATATAATAATTAGCAAAGTGGCTGGCAAACATATGCCCTGTAATCACACCCCTGTGGCTGCTGTGCTCCCTTCAAATGCCCATCAAAGTCTGGGTAGGCCACCACCAGAATGCAGTCCATTAGGGAGGGGGTCATGGTTTGACGTGAGCCCCACCCACATTGGGAGGACAGCCCCAGCTGGACCTCTGCAAACTTTCGGGCCCAGCATTTCAGGTCCTCCCACCTCTTGCAACAGTGGGCGCTCCATCGGCCTTGGACCCCTAGTGTCTGCACCTTCTGGGAGATGGCTCTCCATATCTACTTCTTCTGATGAGCACTTACCAGCTTGAATGCAAAAGACAAATCAACAGATTACAATCATAAGTTTTGGGTCACGCACATGTCAGAAACACCATGCGGGTAATGTTCAATTTGTTAACACACCACAAGTGTAAAACACACAAGCCAATAAGTACAGGGACATGACTACATACATATATATCCATCTGCAGACTAACGTACTACTCTACTCAGTGCCTACAATGGATAAGCAGGCCTACTGACATCAGGTAGCCCATGCTCCAGCAACTTATACTGTGATGTGAGCCACAATAAAACACTGCACACATCTGTGGCTTCTGAAGGGTCAACTCCTTAGGCCTTAATGGGCCAACACATTCATACTCTGCGATACTGACTCATTGGATACAGTCCCTAGAGGCAACTGCCATAGTACAGACTTCACCCTTACACATGAGTTACAATAAAGGGGCTGGCATGGTGGGTACAGAAAGTGTCTTCCTTGTGCATGTGGCTTACCAAATGCAGACTCATGCCACTGCAAAGGGTGGGCTCTGTGGTCTGTACCTGTACCACAGATCACTCCTTGGGACATAAATATATATCCTACAGAAATGGCATCCCACCTACAAAGGTATCCATTGTACAATGTTTGTTATGTGACCAAGGTGCTGAGTCACACATCCCCCCCAGAAATCAACACACTGTCTGCACTGTGGGATTGTCATTAGTACAATAAGCCCATACAGGACAAATGTGACTTATGTGAATATGACAACAGATCTGTGGGAGTAAGGGACCTGTCATGAGTCAAAGACACACATTGACATTGATTCATAATGCACATATATACTACTTCTGTGATGTACCTCAGGACCCATTCCTAATTTAGTCAATGGACTGAAGAATTCAGGGCACGCTTTGCCACAAGAGCATCATATTGCCCACATGCCAGGATTGGCTGGTGCATAGGAGTGGGCACAATGCCACAGTTGCATAGTCTCAGTGACTCTACCCCAGCCTGGACTATATACCATATGGTGAGATACATTTGACTGGCCCTGGTCTTTGCAGGCTGAGCATGCAGAACCTACATATCACTCCATTCCCATCACTTTCATGCATGACAGTACATCATGTGGCCATCAGCAATTTGGCATGTTGTGTGTGTTGCATTCTGAAGGGCAAAGTGAGTCAGGATATGGATTCCTGACTATAGTTTGGCAAGACCAGATGTGGGTTGAATAATCTGTGTACTATAAACATTGCATACAAGGTCCTAAAATGACTGATACAAGATGCATCAGCTCATGCTGTTATGTAATCAATCAGTCAATCAATCATTCAATAATTGTAGAGCACGGCTTCTCACCCATGGGGTCTCAAGGTACTGTTGTGGGCATGATGGTCCCTCAAATAGCCAAGTCTTGAGCTCTTTCCTGAATTGCTTCAGTGATGTGGCCTGTCTGAAGTTGGGTGGGAGAGTATTCCATGTCTGGGAGAGTATTCCATGTCCGGGCTACATAGATGTTGTCCAACATTTACAATAATCATGATGAAAGAGATGTCATTGGATGGAAGAAATGTGTCCTTACCTAGTTATGTGCATCCAACACAAGGAGGATCTAGGACCCCCAAAATCCTCACAGAACACAATGGGGAGTTATTATGACCCCGACGGTCGGAGATAATGTGGCGGTAGTGCTGTCAACAGGTTGGCAGTACTTACCACCACATTATGACATTGGTGGGTTGGCTGAAGCCAACCCGCCAATGCACCACTCCGACCGCCATGGCGGTTGCAGCCACGGCCTTGAGATAACAATCTCCAGCCCAGCAGCCACTATTGTACCGCCAGCAGTATCATGTATCATTGTAACGCCACGAAAACCATGCCGGTAGGCCCTATCAGAATTCCTTCCCTGTCACTGATAGGAGGCCCCCTCCCCCCAACACTCCCCAGACACCCCCCACACCATCTTGATCTACGCTCCCCCTCCCTTCCAACCTCCCCCATACACACACACACGCAGACACACACTCATTCACACAGACATACATGCATATATACATGCATGAATTCATTCATTCACGCACACATCCGCACACACATCCACACTAACACGCAGACATGCATACCATTTCCATTTATACACGCACTCACACACCTGTATACACGCACATAAACAACACTAAACACACACTCACATTCACGCACACACTCACATATACATGCACACACCCACACACAACACCCTCCACCTCCTCCCCTGTCGGAAACCTGACGTACCTGTATCCAGGGGATCTTCCGGCAGGGAACGGGACGGGCACTGCTACCGCCAGCAGCGCCCGCCGGCAGAACTCTGCCAGGCGGTATTATTTTTCATAATACTGCTGGCGGCGGTCTACTGGCGTGGCGCTGCTAATGGTAGCAGCGCCACCTTACCACCATCTGCCAGTATGGCCACAGCCGGATCTCCACCTTTCTTGTGGCGGAAATCCAGCTGTGGTCATAATTTGGCAAACGGATAGTAGCCACAGCAACGATCTTGGCAGCCATCGCTGCAGCGGTAGGTGGCATTTACCGCCATTATTGTAATGAGGGCCAATGTAACTGAGCCAAACATATAGTACTGGCCACCAATACCTGCACAATGTACATCCCATTTATACCACTCAAACTGCAACTGCAGGCAGACAAGAAGTCGAACTGGCACACAGGGGCACATCAAAGCAAGTGGGGAGGAAAAAGAAGGGTATCGAACAGAATCAATTGTACCTATGAGATTCTTACCTGCTCCTCTGGTGAGCCATAGAGCTGACCATAAAGGGTTGGGTAGGACCTCATCACCAAGCCTCTCCAGCTTCTCTGGAGAGAAGGCAGAAGTTCTATCACTTGCTAGACATGCCATTATTTCTCCCAGAGGAGGCAAACATAAGCTCAGGCAGTGGAGGTGAGGCTGACAGCAGTTCCATGAATCAAGTGACTGAATGTCCACAACATGGTGGTCTCATCCTCCACATATGCAGTCGTCAATGCTGATGTACACAGACAATGGGCCGGGACAGCCACAGGTGACAATGTCAGACCATGGCTCTGTTCGCAGCAGTTGGCACCGCCTGCCACGCTGAAGACTTCTGCCAGTGGTCGTAGGCGGTTCCTAATGTCCAGGGGAATAAGTTAGGCATCAGCCATTTTGGTGGCCTGAAATGCTCTATTTGGCTTGGTAAACTACGTCAAACATGCAATATATGTTTTCTAGCATCATAAATATCCTTATTTTGTCTTTTAATGTAGGTCCTTCTACACAACCACCAGTGTAGTATGTTGCAGGATACAGATGGCATTTTACAGCGATACATGTTCCACCTCCACCAATGGTCTTTTTGGCAGTAGGAATATACAGTCACATTGTGAGGGGCAATTGTGCAGTGCATCTCTGAGGTTTGCCCAAATCCATGTTGTGAACATATGTGTTGACAACCATGGGGGTCACAAGTGACCCTTGTGTACTTGCCAGCTGTGATGTGTACTGTGTGTCATGTCTAAGTAGTCAGAAATGCTTTGTCACATAATATTTTGGCATGAATCATGTATGTTGCTGTGGACACACTGACTAATGTTCCAAATCATGTACCCTGGGAGATGGAGGATGCGACAACCTCCTGTCTACCGTCCATTGCCAAACCTTTAGACCATCGAAGAATGCACATCACACATCTGTACCATCTGAATAGTCAAAAAATAATGGACTTATGCTGTCAGATGGAGCCAGATCTGATGGCAGCTATTAGTAATCCAACATGCATACCACCCATTGTACAAGTCATGTCAGTATTGCACTTCCTAGCCACGGGGTCCTTCCAACATACAATGGCCCTATCTGCTGATATGTCTTAACCTATATTCTGTCTTGTTTGAAGGATTTCCTCTCAGTAATGTTGAAACACATTGACAGTGATATAAGGCTCCCCCGATGTTTAGACAATGTGAAGGCTGAATTTTATGGTATTGCCTGCCTCCCACATGTGGTGGGGGCCATTGATAGCACACATGTTGGCGTCGTGCCACCGCAGGCCACTGAACAAGTCCATTGCAACAGAAAGCACTCCTGTTAGATCAACATGCAAGTCGTGTGTATGGTTGATCTTTACATCTCAAACATCCTTGTCAGTTATCCAGGATCAGGCAATGATTCCTTCATAATGTGGAACAGCACCATACCCCAGTTGATGTCATAACTGCACCCAGAGAGGTCCTGGCTAGTTCATGAGTCAAGCTGTCCTGATTGTGTGTGTACAATGTCAGGTGCTACAATCATGAAGTGAATGGCTTTTTGTTCCGCTTATGTCCCGTTCCTTGACAGGAGACTCCGCATATCCAAGCCATCCTTGGTTGTTGATGCCACTGAGGAATCCACCTACACCAGGGGAAGTCTGCTTGAATGAGGCCCATGGAAGAACATGACAACCAGTGGAGTGAGCATTTGGGATCCTAAAGGCCAGATTTCGATCTCTAGACAGGAGTCTCACCAGGACTGGTGAAGTCCTCTGCTACTCATCCAGGAAAGTGTGTCAGATTACTGTGGCATGCTGCACGCTCTACAACATAGCCCTACAGAGCAATATGCCATACATCTCAGAGGAGGGGGATACTGCAGTGCCACACAGTGAGATTCCTGAAATTCCAAGTGAGGATGACAGTGTTGGAGAGGAAGGAGCTGGCCTGCGAGAAGATCACATCGACAGCTACTTTTCATGAGTGTGAGTATGTCATGTGATGTAATGACTGTGACTATACAATGAACTGTGTTGTGAGAATGAGTGGAGGTAGGTATTTTAGAAACAGCTAGGGAGCTGATGCTCTGCAATATTCAGCCAAAGCCATCTTGATAAGATAGCTTTTGACACATCACCAACTTAATGATGTTGCTTTGTTTGTGTCAGTTTCCTTGCGATGTACTTTGTTTTCCAGTTGCTTGCTATGTGACTTGTGTCGTAGGTATGGTTTCAAGCCTGTGCTCCTTGTTTTGTTCTTTGTACATTTATGAGTTGTGACAATGGCAAGTATCTGATGCTGTTCTGACATACAAAGTGGGCATGGTTTGTTCCAGGTAATTTAGGTCGCAGAGTTTGGATTTATGAGACCTGTACCAAGACAGTTTGCGCAGTGTTTGGATGGAGGTACAGGAGTCAACATTGCAGTTGTATTGTGTCTTGTGGTGGGCCTGATGCTTCATGTGTGTCATCATGTGGTCTGAAAATATGTAGTCCTAGTTTTTGACAGAGTCATTTTTCCTTCACATTGGCTAAATATTCTTTTTGGATGACCTGTATCTAGCTGTAGATGTGTTTCATCATTGCAGGCCACAGCGCCTGTGCCACAACACTGTCATATTTATGTGTCTCACCACCAGAGCATTGGAATTAGATTATGATGCTCCAGTGATCAGGGACTGTTGTATTGCCCTCTGGCTGTATCTTGGATTATGTGATGTTGGATTACTTTGGTGTGGTCTGTGATAAGGCTCAAGCTGCAGAGACAGGGGTCTTTGTACAAGTGAACACTGACCTGGTATTTAGAGTTAGAGAACTAGTGCCTCCTGGGTGTTGCCATCAGGTTATTTCCTCTACTTCACACACTTGATAAACCTCATTTGGGAGTTACCAAACAGGAGGCTTTGGACAAGCGTACCCTGGTCTGGTGTTTGGAGTTTGAGACACAAGACCTCCTGGGAGTTGCATGCATGTCACTCTCTTTACTACACACACTATACATATGATAACTTCCTAGGTGAGTACACTTCAAAAGAGAGAGTACAAAAAGGGTATTTGTATACGTCACCACTGGTCTGGTGGTTGGCATTACAGTAAACAAGGCTATTGGGAGTTGCAGTCATGTCATCCCTTGTACTACACACACTATACGTGTTATCCTCCCAGGTGAGTACACTTCATATGTAGGTTACCAAACAGGAATATTTGGACAAGGTAACACTGGTCTGATGTTTGGAGTAATAGAAACAGTGCTTCCTGGGAGTTGCAGTCAGGTAACTCTCTCTAGTACACACACTATACACATGGTATCCTCCCAGGTGAGTACAGTTCAATTGAGAGTTACCAAACAGCAGAATTTGGGCAAGTGTACACTGGGATGGTGATTAGAATTACAGTAGCAGGGCCTCCTGGTTTTATAAGGCAGGTCAGTCCCTCTACTTCTCACACTTGACAAATGGTATCCTCCCAGGGGAGACTACATTATGCCTGCGCCAGGCATAATGTATGCAAAGGGGTGTTCCCCCGTTAGGGGGGGCAGAAAAAATTGAGCAAGAAAATCTAAGAGATTTTATTGCGTCATTTTGTATGGTACTTTTTATGCCTGCGCAGAGAAGGTGTTAAAAGGGAGCTTCCATTATTTATAATGGGCCCTATGTATTCTGCAGGAGTAGTGACAATAGTTTGGTGCTACTCCTTCAGAGTACAACAATAGCGTCATGAAACATTATGCTATTGCCCCCTACTCTGTGCCATGGTGCGTTGTATTTTAAATACGACACACACTTGGTGGTGGTAGGGGGCACTAAGTGGTACAGGGAAAGTGACGCTGCACTCAATGCAGTGCCACTTTCCATCAATCTGCCCAATGGTATCCTCCCAGGTAAATATACCTCAATTGAGAGTTACCGAACAGGGGCATTTGGGCAAGTGTACACTGGGCAGTTGGTTGGAAATTCAGTAACAGGGCCTGCTGGCCTTAGTAGGCAGGTCAGTCCCTCTGCTTC
The DNA here is from genome assembly GCF_031143425.1 of Pleurodeles waltl. Lineage (NCBI taxonomy): Eukaryota > Metazoa > Chordata > Amphibia > Caudata > Salamandridae > Pleurodeles > Pleurodeles waltl. The sequence goes on along the minus strand of NC_090436.1, from coordinate 272,429,928 downwards.
CCACACTTGACAAATGATATCCTCCCAGGGGAGTAAACTTCAATTGAGAGTTACCAAATAGGGGTATGTGGACAAGTGAACCACAGTCTAGTGTTTGGAGTAATAGAAACAGTGCCTCCTGTGCATTGCAGTCAGTTAACTCTCTATACTACACACTATACACCTGGTATTCTCCCAGGTGAGTAGACTTCAATTGAGAGTTACCAAACAAAGGTATTTGGGCAAGTGTACACTGGTCTGGTGTTTGGAGAAATAGAAACAGTGCCTCCTGGGAGTTGTGGTCAGGTAACTCTCTCTACAACAAAAACTGTACAAATGTTGGGTATTACATATCTTTACGTAGACTGCACTTAGGTTAGGGCATACATTTACCTATTGAGACATACATTGAGTCCTGGGATTATTATTGTATATTGAAAGACTTACAGGCCCCATTTGGACCAATGGCATATGGTGAACCTTAGTAGCTGTGATGTTGGGTCCAACAATACAGATTGACGGTGTTTACACCCAGATACTCTGGATATTGAATGTTGGTGAAGTACATGAACAAGACAGTGGTAAAAGGTGAGCTATGAGCATGCATGATATGGCATTTTGGTGACATTTGTTGTGTTGTGACTTACAAGACTCCACTTCTCCAGGTATTCCTGTCAAACTCTCAGGATGAAGGATGGCCAAGATCTTCTCCTCCCAGGGAAAGAGAAGTAATGGGGACCTGGGAGGGCCACTGTCAATCTTCTTGGCCTGCAGCTGGTGCCTGGGTACCAGGGAATGGACCATGCCCCTGAGATCATTCCACTTCTTTCTGATCTTCTCCTTTGTGCTCAGGGTTGTGCCTACAGCATTCACTCTGCCACCAATCCTGTCCCACATTTCAATTTTCCTACTGAGAGAAGTATGCTGGACATGTACTCCAAACAACAGTGGCTCTATTCTTATGATTCCATCCACCATGGATCTTAACTCATCTTCTGGAAAATGGGGATTTTTAGAGCATGGCATGGTGGAAAAAAACAAAACGGATGACTTACTAAATAGGGGTAGTGCAAAAGGGTGTGAATGGACAAAAGTGTGTGCAAGGTGTTCAATGGGATGGTGAAAAGGGGGGTGCCTAATATATGTACTCTGTTCTCTTGCATCTGTGTTTTGCATTGGAAATTAAAAGGATTGTGGTTTGTTAAGGGGTGTGTTTTATAGTGTCCTTTGCAGGCTTGTCCACTGGGGCAATGTGTGTCAGTTGTGTTGTTTTCAAATTCATCCAATGTGTAGTTTTCTATTACTTTGCTGACTGCAAGCCACTATGGTTCGGTCTGCTATTGGCTGACCGCCATGAAGGGACGACCATGGCGACTGTGTGCTTGTAATCTGCTCTGTGGTTGGTTGTGGTACTGTCGGCACTGGAGGTCAGACCACCTATTTGCAGACTGCCGTGCCACTGGCGGTCTGCCATTTTTGCTTAGCGGTCGGCAGTCCTCTCTGTGTAATTCGTAATAGGGTGGTCTGAAAGACCACAAATATGGTGGTCTTTTCGGGTCCACCATCATGGCGGTCTGGCAGTCCGACGGCCAAACTCGTAATGAGGGCCTATGAGCCTTCAATAAAGTAAATTTTAAATCTACTTACCAGAGTCTCCCATGTGTCCAGTGTGTGATGCCTGACCATATAAAACCCCCATACATGGATCAGATATCGTTGTAGTAGGTGTTTTCTTGGCCAATGTTACAGGCCCTAAAATGGTATGGGTGTAAACTAATTTACATTCTAGTTGACACATATTATAAACAACATATCCTATTTCAGTTGACATTTTGATCAAAATGTAGTACATGGGACCTTTTTCTAGCCAAATTTATGTACCAGTTTGCACTGGCGGTATTGGTTGTTCTGCCCAAAGACATTGCCTTCCTTCAAGTCCAGGAACTCCTGCTCCAGTGGGTGGATCTACTCTGGATGTTTGTGAAAATTAAATGCAGAAGTCAACAAACAATACCAACAAATGATGATTATGTACAACTTTTCACATATTTAATCAATTACTGTGAGGGTTACTATTTAATGCACATTTTCATGTGCCACATACAAGAGTAAACAGTAATCACCAGCAGAGATGGGCCACTGTTTGTAAATAAGAAATAGGAAGTTCCAGTGCATAGGACTCTAGGACTTGTAATGCAATTGACAAAATGAGACACATGGGAGTCTAAATCACCATGAATAATTGCACAAAGTTGAAGTGACTTCCTTGCTAACATTTGCAGTTCATAGAACACATGTATCAAAACAAGTAATTGTTTGAATAATCACATATTACGTGGCACCACATTGTTGTTGTCATTCACAGATATCCCATGCAGCAGTTGGTAATGCATGGTGGAGAGGCGTCCTTTTCAAGTGGTGTGAGATGGAGACAGGGTCCACTTTGTCCACCAGGGAGTGATCTGGCCATCTCTATCCTAGTGAAGTTCTCATTCACCCATTTCCTCTTACACTGCCATTTCTTTTTGATATGATTGAAAATCTTGACATTCTCCAAAGTGCACTGACTGCATTAGCCAACTGATGCCATAGGGCTGTCTTCTGTGTTGCACTGCTGATGGATGGAGGAATACCAAGCTTTTTGTAGTTCCCCCCAACAAAACTCAGTCTCCTCCTCTGTGAAGTTGTTATTCCTGCTAATAGTTAGGCCCATATTTATGAAAAAGTGGTGCTTGATAGGTGATTCGCCACTTTTTCTGCACCCCCTACCGGCACCTAACTACACCATGGTTGTGCCATATTTATGATAGGGTACACCACAGCCGTCAAGAGCATAACAGCATCAACTTTTTTGATGCTATTGTGGCGCTTTGCTACACTAGAATCGAACATTATGACGCTACTGCAGCAAAGTGCAAGGAGGCCCATAGGTTTCTATGGGAACGTCATTTTAACGCCTTCTCTGAGCAGGCATTAAAAATGATGCCAAAAATGGAGCAGTAAAATCTGTTAAATTTCACTGTGCCATTTTTGCGGGCCTCCTGGCACTGGGATGCCCCCTTGCATACATTATGCCTGCCCCGACATAATATGGTGCAGGGGTTTTCAAAGTGGGGCAATGCACCACTTTGTAAATTTGGCATGTGGAAAAAGCTACTTTGGCAACGCCTTAGCATCAAAAAAAGTTATGCTATAGTGGTGCTAAGGTGGTCCTTGGGCTCTTAAATATGCCCCTTATTATGCTGATGCTTAGAAGACGGCAAGGCAAGGAGCAGAGCAAGAAGGTGATGTATGTATGTGGAATGAACAGCCTTGAATGTGGACTGCTTTCATGTGGCTTGTAGTGCATGGATTGCAATTGACATACATTGTTTGCAGGTGTAAGTAGTTATACTTTCTCCGGCCCGAGTGCAGAACCTCCGCCTGAGTGCAGAATATCAGCCCGAGTGCAGAAGCTCAGCAATCGTAAAGATACTGTTCGTAAGTCCCTTTGTGAATACCGAAAAGCAATTAAGTTCAACTTTTGTTCTGACCTTTCCTTTGTGAATATGGCCCAGAGGGTGGGCTTGTATACCCTGAGGGTGTTAGTTATCACTTCCACCAGGTAAAAGTGAATGGGATATCTGACACTGCTCTGAGGCACACCATGGCTAGCCAAACCATGATAGAGGAAAGGCTATTTTCCCCAGAGCAGTACACTAGCCAGGTATGCAGAATAATTCAGATCCATGGGCACAATGTTTTCCATCCTATGACCCTGGTATCCCTTGAGTGGGGTGAGGGGATGACCCAGAGAATGGTCATAGTTAGCCTCAAATGCCCATAGATTGCATTTTAGGGAGTGAGTTGTCCTCAATGTCAGGAGAGCTAAGAGAGGCGACTGCCCAGTGCGCCCTGACAGTTCAATTTTCTGGGGTACTAGTCTCAAGCAGAGGGCACACAAGTCCAGATAGAGGGTGAGGGTGCCTTGGTGTAATAAATTAGGTTGTTTGTTGACTGGGGTGTGAGCCTGATAAAGCAGCAACCACAATCCTTGTCATGGTGAGGCACAACTGAACCCTAAATCAACCTCTACTCAATCCTCTGATAGCTTGGCACTGAGCAGACAGACGTAACCTAGAGAGAATGTATAAAATATTTTTGCAACACTTCAACCAGTAATAAAAAGAAAACACAACAAAAAAAGGATTCTTAATTTTACTAAACAAAACAAGACATCATGAAAGTGATGGCCCATCCAGGCACACCTATGCTCTCTATTGCGTGTGGATGTCTAGGAGGAATACACAAAGCCGAACTGTCAGCTACACCCACTCATGTGACCTAGAGACAGGGTACATGCACTGAATGGCTAAGGCAGGAAAATTCCAACTTTCTATGTGTATTCTTTAAAAAATTGTAATTTAAAACCTGACTTTACCATGAGAAAGCACTTTTCATTTCCGTTCCAAAGACACCAAACATGACTGCATACCTGCTCCCATTTGGAAATTACACCTTATTAAATGCAATAAGGTAACTCCAATGTTATTGGAGTGGTAGAACTTGTAGGAGTAAAGGGTTTTCACTACCGGAACATGTAAAACTTAGAAGTACATGTCCGAGTATTTAAAAACACTGCACCTTGCCCTCTAGACTGTCTAGGGCCTATCCAGGGGATGGCTTGCATGTAATAAAAGGAATGTTAAGGCCTGGAAAAGGTTGACTTTGCCTGGTCAAAATGGCATCTTAAATTTCACATATAGGCTGCAATGACGGTCCTGATGCATGGCTACTTAAAGTGTGTGGAACAATAAGTACGTGCAGGCCCTGGGTACATGTAGTACCACTTTACTTTGAATTTGTAAGTAAATTAATTATGACAGCGCAAGCACTTTAGCACTGGTTAGCTATTGTAAAGAGCACAGAGTCTTAAGGCCAACAAAAACCGGTCCAACAAGGACATAACCAGTGGTTCTAATGTGCCTATGGATGAAAACCACACCAATAAACTGCAGAATGCAATAACTCCTATGAAGGTTCTTGAGCCTGTTAATAGTCATTTAGTCCAGGACAGCAGGGAAATGTTGAATAAAGAAAGGAAATGTTGATGACTTGGCTCCAAATTATTGCTGTGAAAGAACTCCAAGTTAAGCATTAAGCAGAACAATAAACCATGTGTAGATGTCACAGAAGCTGGACAGTAATTGCAACTGAGACAGTCCTAATACCTGATACAGTTCTTAATATCTTGCTTGTCTTTATTGAAGTGGTCCTTATTAGGATGGACTGTGCTTAATTTGGACCCACATCTAATATTGCAAGACTTGCTCCCTTAGCAAATGTATCTGCCCATTGACGATACCCTGCAGGATGTGCCTGCTTAACTATTGTATACTTTCTTTAACACCTTCCATGATAATACTACTAATTGTAAAACTAGGAGGCTGCCAACCATTAGGCAAGTTGATGAGAGTGAATCATCAATCAAAGCCCCCTCCTATTTGTCCTCTGAAATAACAGATGTCCAGGGGGGTAAATTGCACATCCAATCCAGGCCACCATCACAAAGGACCAGGATCTTGTAATCTCAAGGTCCTTATAAACTCTTGACAGGATTCAGACATCTGTACTGCTATTGTTATAAAATTCAATGTGGGATATTGACCACACCTCAGATCTGCTTACTTTAGTACTGTAAGCATTAACTCTTAAACCCTGAAGAGTAGATGCTTCAACCCAGGTAATTGATAATATACATTGTCCTGTGTCCCAAGAAATAGGCAGGACATTGCTGAGGTGTTCTTGTCAAATTTCCAGGCTAAATAAAAAAAACAGAAAGAATGATTCCAGTGATGATAGTACAGGTGGAATGCAAGCTATCCACAAAGATATGCTTAATGCATCTACAAAAAAATCCCAAGCCAAGTAATTTGTGATACAGGAAATACAACTGTAGCAACAAATATGAATAATAATGAAGACAACCAGGAGAATGCCACCAAAGGAGGTCAGGCGAATCAAATAAACTCAACAGGTATTGAATATCAGGTCAAGAGCCCAATTGAGCAATCACACAGTGGAGAGAATGGCAAACAAGCCCTGTATAAAGGAAGAAAAAATGGTCTATGTTTAATAGATGTACCAAGTTGTGTGGATGATATAAGTAGTGTTAATAGCCCAGAGGAGAAAAAGCAATAAAAGGATGGTAAAAGGAGAAGAAAACACAGTATTAACAGAGACCAACCAAGTGCTCTGTCTGAAGAATTTATTTAAAGAGTTGCCTAAGTGATGCAAAGATTCACCTTGGTGAACCCTATATTCGTACACAGAGAGACAAATGTACCTTCCAAAATCAAGCCTGGCTCAGCTACTATTGAACCTAAGACTAAATTGAAAGCCAAATGGAAAAGGAAACTCAGAGTGACCAAAGAGACTAGGGAGAAGCAACATCAATGCCAAGAAAGGTAGAAGAAGTCCCAAAGAAGACATCCAAATAGCTCTAGAGGGACATAATAATCATATAGTGATTACCTTGAGAGAGCATGCCGTTGATGGAGTTCTAGCAATTGATGGGCAAAAAAAAGGAACCCAACGAGGTTCTCCAACTGAGATCTCACCCACCCCTGAGTTTGTAAAGCTGCTCAATTCTCTGGCAGAACCATTTTGAATAGAGAATTCAGTTAGTATGTGAGATGGAGCCACACTAAACGTCTGGCCACATATTCCGCCCTCTGCCACTGGCACCAACACCATATTTCTTTCCAGATGTATTTCCTGATGCATCTTGTTCTGTGCCCTGAATAGGTCTCACTAATTGGACCTTTTCTATGCCATTCCACCACTGAAACTAGTCACCTCATGCGTTATAAAATATGTCAATCCCAGATCTTACTGCAATAATTAGAATCAGTGTTGTGAGGTTAGACGTGAGGGAGAATTTTATGTTTCAGTGATTCTAAGGCTATTTATGGACAATGATGATCAACTACATATTATGGACACAGACATGATCCTCAACTGTAATAACGGAGAACCAAGCCAGGACAAAAGGACCACAAAGAGGGAAAGTCGGCTCCTAGTGTAAACTGCAAACTTTGGCCTAGATCTGCATGACCAAGGCGGAAGCATAAGTGTGCTATGCACATTATTTCTTAAGCCAAGTTTATGACTGTCACAGGAACAAAAGATGGCAAAGTAGTCATGATACAGGATTGACTCTGGAACAATATTGCAAGAAGTGAATAGTAATTGGGCCTGGTTTTCTGTGGCTTTAAATAGTGCTTCTAAAATACGAAAGTACTAAGAGATCAACATGCTCTTTATTGTTTTAACATCGTAGATGCCCTGTCTTCTGGGAATTTACATGGCAGACATTTGGAAATTATAGCTTATATCTGGTTGCAGGAATTTCTGTAATGTCCTGGAATGTTGCTGGCCTTCAGCTGAAGTATGAGAACAAGGATTGGATTTTTTCAAATCCTATCAGGTTTGTTGTTTCCAGGAGACACGGTTGGCGGATAGTAACTTGGCTGAGCTTGCCCCAGCAGAATGTCTTGAATTCTCCATTGAAGCATCTAAGTACAATTGAGGTAGAGTAAAAGAGGGACCTTATTACTTGGATCACTGAGAAGTTGGAAAGCAAAGTCACCCAGATACTCAGCACTGCAGTTCCTCAAAATCGCCTTGATACAAAATTGTTTAAGAAGTTGGAGCAACTGTGAACCATAGACATAAATAATGTCTATCTCACAACTATTCTATATAGAAAAGACTTTGAGTGACTAGAATATCTTGATGAAATACTTAGAGCAATGAGGACAAGTGTAGACATTACTACAGAATATATGATGGTAGTGTTTGAGGACTTAGTTAGCCCACCCCCCAGTGGGAATTAGAGATAATTGTATTACTGAAGAAGAGGCTTCTTGAGGAATGCATACAGCTGACATCCTCAATGGCATGAAGCTCTGTAATACACGGTTGGGAAGTCATTTGTAAATTTGTTGTTCAACTGCCATCATAGCTTCTTTAATGGCTGGACTATTTCTGATAGCCCAGTGGTCCTAACTTTTAATAGCAGCAAACGTTCGAACATAATAGATTATATACTACTTAATAATGTAACTTTGGGCCCGGCAGAGTATATGAAGATAGTCGGGTGTTTGGAGAGTGAACATGACCTAATAGGTATGACGTTCAAAATAAATGTTATCAAAAGACCATAAACTGAATTGCGGTACAACCACATTTGGACTAATTTGGCCACCATAACTACTGATGATATTTTCAAATTCAAGGATGCCTTTCTTGAGAACAAGTTGAGAGCATATATTGCCAAGGGGGAACTTTCACGCTTGACTGCTAGTTACCTGTCAATTAAATGTATGGGGAGAATAAAGCTGTATGTTGTATCCCCAGAGGCATGACACCCTTTGGGCCTCATTTATGAGGCCCTAACAGCACACTGCCCCACCCGAACATCATTTTTTGGCACTTCAGTGGTGCAGTGTGCCAGCCCATAGTTACAAGGCCACGCAAATCCACCTTCCATGGCTTTCATTGGCCTTGTAAATATGGACACCTTTCACACATAACACTGCATTAAAGGGGCATTCCATGGGTGTTGCTTGTGGTGTTTCCACCCAACAACATGGAACACAAAGGAATCTAAAGCAATCCCAGATTTACAAGTCTAGGAATGCGTCAGATTTCTATGCCACCTTAGAGGTGTTGTAAGAATGATGCAACGGGGAGAAATATCTTTATTTCTCCCCATTTATTTCTCTTTCTATGTGTGCTGCATTGTGCAGCACACATAGAAAGAGGAACGCACCTCTTGGCATTGTTTTTGTGCAGGAAGGTGTCATGTGCAGTGATCACACCAGGAGTTATGGTGGAGCACCAACATCTGGAAAATGAGTTGCCAGAGGGTACAGTGAGTGGGCATAGAAATGGAAATTAACAGCATGCCAGTGCCATGGATAATTAAAAAAATGACAATGAAATGTGAAGTAACACTGTCTTACATGTGTCATTGGAAATATTGTCAAATCACTGCAGTTCTGTTGTCCTCATCCTCTGCCTCCTCATCCTCGCTGCCCAGAGGGTCCACTGCTGCCACACAGCCATCTCCAGCCTCCTCCTCCTGCAGAAAAGGCAAATGGCGTCTCAAGGCAAGGTTGTGCAACATGAGGCATGCCACAATTATCTGGCAGACCTTCTTCGTTGAGTAGCACAGGGATCCACCTATTAGATGGAGGCACCGGAACCTGGCCTTCAGGAGGCCAAAGGTACGTTCGATAATCCTTCTTGTTCGCCCATGTGCCTCATTGTAACGTTCTTCTGCCCTTGTCCTGGCGTTCCTCGCAGAGGTCAGTAGCCATGATAGGTTGGGGTAATCCGAGTCACCTGCAAATATCAAGGGACAACATTTAGCCACACACTATCCTATATGGCCCACACCATACCCATACACCAAAATCTACTGGGTGGGAACCAGGGCTCACCTATTAGCCACACCCGATGCCTCTGTAGTTAGGCCATCACATTTGGGATGCTGCTATTCCTCAGGATAAAGGCATCATGCACAGACCCTGGATACTTAGCATTGTACTGGTCCACCAAGCACACCATCTGCAGATTCATGGAGTGAAAACTCTTTCGATTTCGGTACACCTGTTCATTTTGACTGGGGGGACAAACGCAATATGTGTTCCATCAATTGCCCCAATTATGTTGGGGATATGTCCCATTGCATAGAAGTCAGCCTTCACTGTGGCCAAATCTTCAACCTGGGGGAAAACAATGTAGCTGCACATGTGTTTAATCAGGGCAGACAACACTCTTGTCAGCACCATTGAGAACATTGGCTGTGACATTCCTGCTGCCAAGCCGACTGTCACTTGGAAAGAACCAGTTGCCAAGAAATGGAGCACAGATAGGACTTGCACAAGAGGGGGGATCCCAGTTGGGTGACGGATAGCAGATATTAGGTCAGGCTCCAGTTGGGCACACAGCTCCGTGATTGTGGCCCTGTCAAGTCTATAGGTGAGGATGCCTGTCCTCCATTGTTGCCAAGTCCACCAGGGGTCTGTACATGGGAGTATGTCTCCATCTCCTATTCATCCTCAGCGGTTGCAGTCTAAGGGACAAAAGAGTGAGGAGCCGGTCACAAACTGTACATTGGAGACACAACAGTACATTGCATGATGTTAACAAGTAATGGGCAAGTGGGATTTGTCCTGTATGTCCTATTTTTTACTGTGACACAGTTATTACCAGGGCCTGCCCCCCCCCCCCTTGAAATGGCGTTCGCCTGTCCTGTGTGGAGGGACAGGTGGAAGTGAGGTAATTCCGCTGACGTTCTGCGCTGTTGTGGAGGCAGTCGTGAACCACCGTGCAACTTCTCATTGGATAACATTAGGCCCTATGGGGAACAGTGGCCAATGGTGATGTACGCTGGAGGTGACGGTATGCACCGCCACGGACGTGACCACCATTTTCTGTCTGATCACTCACTTGCTACCTGACCTTCCTCAGGAGAGGACCTACAGTGCATGTGCTGCTGTGACCTGTTTCTGGAATCTACCATGGCTCGTGTGACTGGGAACAGGGTCCCTGCCTTCACATAGGCGGAGTTGGAGCGATTGGTGGATGGGGTCATACCCCAGTACGGACTGCTGTATGGGCCTCCAGACCAACAGATGAATACACTGTGAGCACGATTCATGTGGCATGAATGCATGGAGTGGTGTATGAAGGCCTTGTGTAGGGGGGGTGGGTGGATGTCTCCTGGGAGGCATGCAGCTTGTGTGCTGGGCCCTGTGTGTGCAAATGGCGATGTGAAGAGGGATGGTGGGCCATAAGTATAACAGGCAGGACTGTCTGACTGATACCATTTCCTGTGTGTATTTCTCTGCAGGTCAGCGCCCATCAAAAGAAGGGTATATGGCATGCCATCACCAAGGAGGTGAGGACCCTGGGGGTCTATGGCAGGCAGAGCCACCACTGTTGGAAACGGTGTGAGGACCTGAGATGCTGGGCATGGAAGACAGTGGAGGCCTAGCTGGGGATGGCCTCTCAATGAGGAAGGGGTGCCCATCAAACCCTGACCCCCCTGATGGCCCGCATACTGGCAGTTGCCTATCCAGAGCTGGATGGGTGCTTGAGGGCATCACAGCAGCCACAAGGGGGTGAGTACAGAGCCCATCATCACTACTTATGCATGGTACGGAGGTACCCATGTGGGGGATGTGTGCCAGTGGGTACCCCTAGGCCAGGCCTGACATTGCAGAGTAGGCCCCATGGTGTGCAGGGTTCTTAAGTGATAATCCTGCTACCCAGCTTGTAGGCATCCACAACTGGTTAGGGATGTGTGGGTCCAAGGTGTGCTGATTTTGGTGGTATGTGCCCCTCCCCATGCCTTGGTGGGTAGCATTATCATAGGTAGTGCATTGCATACTGCGTAGGGCTGTTCCCTGTGTGTGAGGGTTATGTGTACGCCAACGGTGGTGTTGGTGCAGCCATTGACCAAGTGTATCCTTTGTCTCTCCCCCCGTTTGTTTTGTCATCCTGTCCTTATGTGCATTAGCATCATCTGGTGGAGGAGCAGAGGCACAGGCGACGGAGGCAGCTGCATCCCACAGGACCCAGGAAGCAGAGTCAACTGACGCTAAGGGCACCAGTGGGACAGAGGGCGAGGGGAGCACCACGGCGGAGACTGGAGGAGACAGTTTGGACACAGATGCCTCCTCCGATGGAAGCTCCCTGGTGGTGGTGGATACTTCTGTGCCCACCTCAGTTACAGATACAGCCATCACCCCTGTACCAGCACCGTCTTCCCAGCAGCCCCTCATCGAGTTGCCCGTGCCCGCTCACGCAGGAGGTTGGGCATCTCCTTCGCCCAAGGCGCCTCAGGGCCTGCCCCAGTTAGCCCTGCTGCCTTTAGTGAGGAAGCTATTGACTTCCTGAGATCCATCTCTGTTAGCCAGTCAACCATTGTGAATGCCATCCAGGGGCTTGCAGCCCAAATGCAACAGACAAATGCATTTCTGGAGGGCATTCACACTGGCTTGGAGGCCCAACAGAGGTCAATCCAGGCTCTGGCCTCCTTTCTGATGGCAGCCATTGTCCCTGTTTCTAACGTTCCCACTCCAACCTCCTCTTCTCAATCCCATTCACCTCAACCCCAACCTATCTCAAGTACACAGACAGACAAGCATGCACACAGGACAACACACAAGAGTGGCACAGGCAAACATAAGCACCACACATCATCCCACAGGCACTCACACAAACACCATCCAGATGCAGACATACCAACATCTACAATGTCCACTGTGTCCCCCTCCTCCTCTTCCTCCACCTCCCTCCCAATTGCGTCTACACTCACACCTGCATGCACTACATCCTGATCCACTACCAGCATCACCACCACACCTAGCAGAACACACACCTCACTTGCAGACACCTCTACAACAGCCATGCACACGTCCCGTGTGTCCTCTCCCACTGTGTCTGTACCCCCAAGGTACACAAATGCAAGCTCTCAGACACCCAACAGCCATCCACCTCACAACAGCATCCAGCCCATGCTCCTGCACCCAAACACAGCAGACAGACACCTCCGACAACCACTCCCTCTTCCTCCACTCCCAAAGCTTCTCCCTCTTCCTGCCCCAGTGTCCCTAAGAAGCTTTTCCTCTCCAACATTGACCTCTTCCCTACCTCCCCCGTCCTTCACATCTGGCCAGGGTGCCAAAAACCCAGGCAAGCACCCCGGCCACTCAGTCCACAGGACCAGTAGTCTCCACACCCACTCGTGGTAGGAAAGGATTCAGGGCACCAGCCAGCCTCAAACAAAATGTGCCTGCCCAAGTTGCTGCCCGGAAGGGCAAGGAGCCTGCCCAAGCTGCTGCAAGGAAGGTCAAGGAGCTTGCCCCAGCTGCTCCCCAGAAGGGCAAGAAGCCTGCCCCAGCTGCTGTATGTAAGGGCAAGGAGCCTGCCCCAAGTGCAGCCAGGAAGGGCAAGGGGCCTTCACCAGCAGGCAGGAAGGACAAGAGTCCTGGTGCACGGACTCAGACAGAGCCCCCGCCACCAACCATGATTGTGCAGCCAACCGAGGCTACACGGTATGGGCTGGAGCCTCCCCCAACCACTACCAGCAGCAGCCTCAGAACCACCACCAGCAGTGAGCAGCCGTCTGAGGCTGCAGGGGATGGGCTAGAGCCTTCCCCCACCATCACCGGCAGCAGCACCACCACAAGTAGTGGGCAGCCATCCGAGGCTGCAGGGAATGGGCTGGAGCCTCCCCCCCACCACCAGCAGCAGCAGAAGCACCCCGGCCACCAACAGTGGGCAGTCGTCTGAGGCTGCAGGGGATGGGCTGGAGCCTCCCCTCACCACCACCAGCAGCAGCACCACTACCACCACTGAGCAGCCGTCACTGCCAGTAGAGGGTATGTAGTCCTGCCTCCATGGGCTGATGTGCGGCACAATGCCCCCTCCAAAACCAGTGGGTAAAACACCCACCAACCCCAGCATCCCCAGGATCAACAGCACAGGGCACGATGCCCCCTCTGGAACCAGTGGGTAAAACACCCACCAACCCCAGCTTCCCCAGAATCAAGACCACAGGGCATGATGCCCCCTCCAGAACCAGTGGGTAAGCCACCCACCAAGCCCAGCATCCCCAGGATCAAGACCACAGGGCACGATGCCCCCTCCAGAACCAGTGGGTAAGCCACCCACCAACCCCAGCTTCCCCAAGATCAAGAGCAGAGGGCACAATGCCTCCTCCAGAGCATGTGGGCAAGTCACCCACTTGAGAGGCTGTGGCCTTGCACTCCCCAGGATCAAGCACAGGGCATGTTGCCCCCTCCAGAACTTGTGCGCAAGTCATCCACTTGAGGGACTGTGGCCTTGCACTCCCCAGGATCAAGCACAGGGCATGTTGCTCCCTCCAGAACAAGTGGTTTTGTTCCATCTGCCGGCTGAGGTGCCACCCATTCCCTGTCTCCCTGAGCTGCTTGCCTATTTTTCAACTGATGCCCCTGCAGTGTTCTCTTCATGCTGGTGCAGGTGACAAGTGTGGCCTTGGACTTTGGCATGTAGCCCGGTAGCCTACGCACAATGAAGACCGGGCAGTGTCCTTTGAACTGTACATATGTATATACTATGAGATTGACTTTTCGTATTTCTACTGTGTTGTTATTATTACAGTCAATTTAATATATTCCTGTTGCCCTTGCATTATTCCTCAGGGGTACTGGGTAAATTTGTTTTATTACTGCAGCTGATTGTGTGTATGGTGTTGGGGGTTGGGGGTGTGTTGCGTGTGTGTGCAACTCTCTTTTTCCTCCCTCCCTCCCTTGTGTGCTAGGTGGCTGTACTCACCGTGGTCATCTTTGCCGGCGTTGGTGTTCATGGTGGAGCAGGATGTAGAATATCATGGGAAATATTTGAAGTTCAGGCTCCATGGTGGTGTGGTTCTTCCCTGTGTCTCCAATGGTGAGTCCTTTAACTTCTGAGCTCAGTTTCTGCCAGGCTTTGATGTTGTTGGTACCACCCTGAAAAAGGTTGCAGATTGATGTGTCTTAATATGGTGGGCGGAACATTGACTTCCGGCTGGCTGTAGGCAGCTACCACTGTGGTGGCTGTTGTTTTCGCCCTGGCAGTCAGTGTGGTAAAGTGGCTGTCTATCTGAGTCATCACCATCATGGTCATAATTTGGCAGTAATTAATGCCAGCCTGTTGGCGGTATTACCACCACTTTATCACCAACCGCCATGGTTGTAATGAGGGCCTAAATGTTTTCTAGCGCCTAGAAATGAAAAGCAACACTCTGGGTATCTGGTCACACTTAGGTTTGTGAAAAACAAGTTCTGCGCTTCCAAAATCAGAGATGTGGGAAGTACTGACAAAGAAAATACAGAAATAGAGCTACATTTTCTAAGAAGCCTGTTTGGATTTCTTTGACCTGTGATTTCAGAAGGAAGATTAAACAGCTTTCTGTCTGCAGTGAGACAAACATTGACATGAAAGACACTGAAAAATACGTACAACCTGAAAAGGCCTCAAGATACATTAATGATCATAATTCAGTCATTTTAAAGATGTTGAATGGAAACATGGACATACAGTTTGTTGCAGATAACTCTATTGCCTTTGTTCCTTAAGTGACATCATATATCACAGAATCTGAGAAGATGGAAATGAAGGAGATATGGGAGGAGCAGGATTTCTGCAGAACAGGGTCTTACTAAGAAAATGTACAGTTTTAGCTTGAAAATGGTTTCCCACAGGGAAATTGGATCTTATGAGTGTGCAGATAGGTTGAGCTGATCTAGTTTGTTCTCGAAGTCTAGAGGAATTGTTTGGATAACTCTAGGCCTTACAAACACACAAAATAGAGTCTTAAAGTGATTCCCAGAAAATCAGTATCTAGCAGATTTAGATCCAGAAAGTAGTAAGAGTGTAAAACCAAACATGTTGGACACATATTACCAAGAAGGAGTCCACATCTAGAAAACATGTGCCTGTATGAAGTTTTTCAGTACTATAGGCATAGAAATAATGTAACAGATAACATAGAAGAAGGGATTTAGGCAGTTGTTGGATGTGATTGTTGTTTAGTGAGACATAAAAAAGAAATATAATTACCTACAGAAAACATATTTGCAGACTGCAGAAAAAATAGTTTTTCTACTTAGCACTTTTGCAGCTCTTCAAGCCATGGCAGGATGAATCTAAATTATGTGGACACTATGACTACTATGAAGACTCTTTCAGCACTGTGAAAGACAACATTCAGTGCTCTGTTTCCCTAACTATATGCAAATGTTGAGAGATGAAATTGAACAGGAAGAGATAATTGCTGCTGAGATGGCGTAGGAGAGTTCACAAAGCAGCCAAAGTTCTGGACCAGGGATTCAAGATCCTCTTGGAAAACCAGTTATTCAAAATGAATCAACTATAGCAATGAATTAAGTGGAAACTGCAATACAGCAAGCAAGAGATGAACTTGTTGATTTGGAAGAGTAAGTACAACAACTAAACAATGAACAGAAAAAAATCTATGATTAAGTGAAAGGTAAAATAAAGCAGAGATGTTTGCATGGGAAGAAAGCATGTTCAGGCTCTTCATTTTAACAACTACTACTATACATCAGTGGTCAAAGTCTACACTGCTTATCTACAGAAGACTATAAATTCTAATTTATCATGTGTTGTAACAGCACCAGAAGGATTAGCTGCCCACAACACTAAAGGAATGGCTTTACATCAGCCATTTATGCTGCCTGTTGTACATAATAGTGAACTGGAGTACCAGAAGTTATCTAGCGAAGCTTATCATGAGGTGTTAGAAATGGGGTCTCTAGTTGGCAGAGGTATACACACATGTCCAAGTAGAGACCAGAATCCTAGTCAGGGTAAGTCACACACAATCCAAATTATCATGTGCCCACCCTCTAGTAGCTTGGCACTGAGCAGTCAGGCTTAACTTAGAAGGCAATGTGTAAAGTATTTGTGCAATAAATCATTCAGTAACACATTGAACACACCACAAAAATACACCACATCTTTAGAAAAACAGATCATATTTGTCTGAATAAGCACAAGATGAAATATCACTTTTACAAGTTTTTAAAAAGTCTTAATCTGTAGAAATAAGTAGTTGACTGTTTGTTACACACAGTACCTGGTATTGTCAAAAACAACAATGCATGGGGACTGCATAGGAGGAGATGCATGGAAAAATAGGGTGTTGTGTCGAATTGTCTGGTGCGAAACAGACAATGCATCATTTCTTTCCATGCTGCAAGGGGTTTGCATCATTTTTTGGCACACAGTCTTGGTAATGCATCATTTCTTTCCATGCTGCAAGGGGTTTCCGTCATTTTTTAGGCATGCAGTCTTGGTTCCTCACTATGGTGCAGGGATATTTTGATGCCAAGGGACGATGCAGGGAAAATCCTTGACACGCTGGAAGAAGGCACGGGCATTGCATAGGTCCATTAGGCGATGTGTTAAACATTCAGTCACAAGGCAGGCGCTGCAACTAATTTCCAGTCGGGAAGGTGGGGATGCATCATTCTGTTCTGCTGTGTGGTGATTTCTCGGTCGCAATGCAGGCTTTGCGTCGATTTTGGCAGGCAGAGGGTTGATTTTGGCAGGCAGTGCATCGATTTTCGTCGCACAAGGAGTTTCCTGAAGAGATGAAGTCTTTATGGCCCTTAGACTTCCGAAAACAGGAGGCAGGCTCAATCCAAGCCCTTGGCGGGCACTTTTGGGGCAGGCAGAGTCCATCCCAACAAAGTCAGAGACCAGCAGGGCAGCAGGGCAACAGCAAGGCAGCAGTCCTTCTCAGCAAAGCAGTCCAGATGAGTCCTTTGGGCAGCCAGGCAGCTCCTATGACAGGGTGCAGGTGTAGCTCCAGAAGTGTCTGAGTTGGTGGGGTCAGAGACCCAGTTTATATACCCAAAAATTACTATGAAGTGAGGGACACTTCAAAGAGTGGTTTTGACGTGCACAGGTTCCCCTTTCAGTTCAGTCCTGTCTGCCAGGGTCCAAGTAGGGGGTTTAGCAGTCCATTGTATGAGGACATGCTAATGGCCTTTTAAATGTAAGTACCAGGCCCTCCATCCTTTCAGCCCAGGAAGACCCGTTCAATATGCTGATGAATGCAGGTGTGATTGAGTGTCTTGTGTTTGTGGATGTCTGGGTAAAATGCACAAGGGAGCTCTCATCCTTCCCAGACCAGCTGTTGATTGGAGACAGGTTGTAAGGCACAGATGGTTTTAAGTGCAGAGAAATGCTCACTCTCTCAAAGTGGCATTTGTAAAATAGTAATATAAAATCCAATCTCACCAATAAGCAGGATTTTCCATTACCATTTTGGCTGTACTAAATATGACCTGGTTACCTCTTTCAGATCAGAATCTATCACTCAAAAAGTATATGAGGGCAGTCCTAATGCTAGTCTATGAAATGAGCAGACCTCACAGTATTGGAAAATGAACACAAGCATTGTTCACTACCAGGACATATAAAACACATATATGTACATGTCCTGCATTTTACCTACATAGCACCCTGCCCTATGGGTTACCTAGGGCCTACCTTAGGGGTGACCTGTACATAGAAAAAGGGGAGTTTAAGGCTTGGCAAGTACTTTTAAATGCCAAGTTGAAGTGGCAGTGAAATTACACACACAGGCCTTGCAATTGCAGGCCTGAGACATGTTTAAGGGACTACTTATGTGGGTGGCACAATGCCCACTAGTAGCATTTCATTTACAGACCCTGGGCACAGGTAATACACTTTACTAGGGATTTACAAGTAATTTAAATAGGCCAACTGGGTATTTTACCATGTTTTGAAGGAGAGAGCATATACATGTTAGCATTGGTTAGCAGTGGTAAAGTGTCCAGAGTCCTAAAGCCAACAGAAGTGAGGTCAGAGAAAGAAGAGAAGGAAGGCAAAAATGTGTGGTGACCCTTCAGTGAGGCCATTTTCCAACTTGAGGTGTCAAGTGCATTAAAGAAACTGAAGCGTTTAATTATCAATGAGGTGAGCATGTTGTCAGACGTAATGCTTGCATTCATACACTTAAGAAAGCAGCACATTTTAAAAACAGGATATGACATACACCTTATAGGGAAGCATTTATTAGTCTTTAGTGACCTGCTGCAACTAACTCCTGTAAAAGGACAACCTGTTTTCAAAACACTTCTACACAATGAAAGAAGAAATTATTTCTGATTTCTTGGCAATGTAAATATGTGGTTAAACTTTGAGTACAAGGAACTAGTCAAGATTAAGCACCAAGCATGTGATATAGAATATGGAAATATTCTGAAGGACATAGGAGTAGAGGTTTTGCAACGGATCTTAAACATGGTTTATAAAGTCGCCTTATGAAAAAATTATTTTCATCAAACAGTACACCAGCAGAAGTAATGTACAAATTCATTCAAGAAAAAAAATGTGTACTCTATTTAATACCTTCACTGCATGAGTGTTACAACTTCAATTACCTATTATAAAAACTGGAAAAAAAAAATATTTTGAAATGACTGCTATTGGTAAAATGGGACATCAGGGAGTTTCTTATATTACAAACAGAAAAATACAAGCAAAATTGGATTCTATGGAGAAGTCTGAATCGAAGACAACAGGATTAGACAAGTGTTTACATGTCTGGTTTTATATGTCCGGTGACAATGGTTTCCATTCTCTCCAGCATATGCTATCATCATCGATAAATTACAAGATTTAAGTGTGGGCATAGCTTTTATTAATATTGGAAATACAATATTCGAAGAAGGTATGTCTTGTGTTGCATTATCGCATGTTAGAACATTGTCCGGTTTGTTCTTGATTGAATTTGATGAAAATAAAGCTAGAGCTGATGTAAGCTATGTGAGGGAGTATAATCATTTAAGAAGTTTATATGCTCCTCAGTAAGGTGAATATCCTGTATATGAGGAACGTATGATTTGTCTGAAGCAGACACTTCCAAAAGAGTCAACAGATGTTGAATATAATTAGAAAAAAATTATGATCTAGAAAGTTGTAAAAAGAGGAAATCTGAAAATAAGGTAGCTATGGTAGGCCACCAGTTGGAAAACAGTTCAAGTGTCAACTGCTATGCAAATATTGTTCTCAATGTACACTTTCATTTACTATATGTTGTAAACAGAACTTAACATGAAACAGATATGAGGTTGTGTTCTGCACTGCATAATTTGTTACAACATTCATTGAGTAAAAATACAGTGATATATTCTGTTTCATCCATTCATGACCTAATAGATACAAGTGCCGGATCTGTAGTATTTACTCTCAACAGTTAACAAGATGCACAATAATTTACAATTGTCATCCTGGGAGCATTGGAAGATGAAGAAGTAAACATTGATGAATTATTTGGACTGAGATACAAATGGGAACATGAGTGTGAATATTGCTCTTTTCCATCCTGCAATCAAATAAATAGATTTCTATACTTAAAACTACCAGATTCTATAACGGTATCTTTTGACAGGTTGATTAAAAATGCAAACCAAAACATGACCTGCCCAACTGGTATATCAGATGTTATGTCTACCTTGTATCTGCAAAGAACAGGACCATACCTTATAATGATGTTACAATGATGGAGAGAAGATGGATCTAAAATGGAAACTGAAATCACAAACTTCAAATCTGGACAAATTTTAATTTCTGAAAAAACGTACACAAGTGTAGCTATCATTCTTCTCGAAGGAGTCAATAAAACATGTGGACATTACACTGTCTTTTTAAAGACTTAAACTGGATGGGCAGAGTGTGAACTACCTTTTAAACTATGAACTTTATATCTCCTGTTTATTCAGCTGAAATTCTAACATATATTGCTGGTAAACTAAGTAACATAAAACATTTCTTCTATTGACAGTTTGAGTGTTTTAGACATCATTCAGCCTATAAAGAGTGATGTCCTTAAAAACTTTAGAAACCTTCTATCATCCACAAATATGTTAATATAACATCTGGACACTAATTACAATCAAAAAGAGATTACCCTACAAACTACCAAATTGAAAAGTATTTTTAATCAAAAATCTAAAGGAGGCTTCTACAAAAAAATGGAACATTCACTTCTGGGACTTCTAATATGATAAGTTAAGACATCTTCCGTCCTACCGGGTGTGATGTCATCATAATGGATTTCAAATATTGAAATGGACTTACTGCTAAAATTAAACAACAAAAATACCACTTAACCGGTAAAGAGATTAGAAACTACAAACCAGTGCAAACAACTATATAATTGAAATACAAATAGTAAAAAAGTTATTCAAATTAAACACATCATTGGATGTCCAAGTAGTTTTCAAGCACTAAATTTATATGGACAAATATGATAGGAAGACCATGGCAAACCTACAAATGTTTAAAGGACACCTGAAAATTAATAAAGAATAAACATTATTAGGTCTAACATACTCTAGTCCTTCGTAATGGATTACCATATTCTACAAGATCATGCAGCTTACCAAGGGTGATGTTTTTAAAACTTTTTTTTATCTACTGCTATCCTTCAAACATGTTAATTACAGTATAACAGTATTCATATATACAAACACACTTATATAAAGCTTATATCTGTAACACTACTTAATAAATGTAGGTAAAACAGTTAGTTTATTTGTGGTGAGTACAGTAGTAATGTTAATTTAAAATGACATTCCATGCACTTATGGGGCAGTCCCAGAGCTGATTCACATGTGCTGACATCTTTTTCTTCATCCTCACCATCACTTTCTTCTATTAGTTGAAAATCCTCCCTCTCACCAACACCAGCTATATTTTTAAGGTGCTCTTTCAACATGATTGTGTGTTGATTTTTCAGATGAGCCAGTTGGCGTTGGGTGCCATAATGTCCACCAGACTTACCGACTTACCGATCAAACTTTTTTGTGGCAAATTGAGCATTCTGTCATGTGTTCTTCACATGGCCTAATTGCAAAGAATTCCCAAACGGGGAAGAGAGCATTCTTATTGTGAAAAAGCAAGAAATGGAAATAAGTGGTTGTGTTAACTTTTCTATGGGACAGGTTGTGCTGGCAGTAGGGGTGGTGGTGGTTGCTGCGAGTTTTAGGGGTTTTTGTGAAAAGGTGGAAGCAGACAGTGTTGGTGGAACTACATGGCTCAGAACAGGCTAAATAGAGGTGAGCAGTACTTCCTCTGTTCTACTCTCCATGCTAACAATGACTGCCTCTTTATTGCTTTCCTCACTTCCAAGGCTTTCATGAACCTTCCTTTTCCCTTATCTCTCATGAAGGGTCTTGGGGTTCTCATCCATATCTAGATTATCAGAAGTGAGGGCAATTAGGCAATATTTGATAGTGTTCTTTCTTTTCCTTGCTGGAGATCATGAAGCTGTTGTGTCCAGTGGAAGATCAGTCAAAACACTATCCTCCGCTGTAGCAAGCTCAACTTCTTTATCTGCTCCCACTTCTGGAAAATTAGGTGTTTTACAAAGTGTGGTTTCTGTTGTTGACTTTCAGGTTGCTAGTGTTGATAATTTGATTTCAGGTTCACTGCTCTCCATGGCTGCACCCACTGCAGTACTGAGAGACATGGGCTTTGGTTTTGTTTGAGGTGGCATTAAGCCTGGGGTGATCCCCCTTCAAGCCTCTTCCTGCCCATAGGAGAGTACAGCAGGTACATTGCGTTACTATAAAAATTAGAATGGCTTGATGCCAGTTGTGGCACTGGCAACAGACCTCTCTGCCTTACTGACCACTTTCTTGCCAGGAATCTCCTTCTTTGGGGCCATTTTCTTTCCTTATATATGTGTTAGCGCAAGCAGGAGCACTTAACAGAGCACTCTGCTGTGTGTCACTGTCAGCTAATTTACACACTGCTTTCAGGCTCAGTATTGTGTGTGACACATCAACTTGTGCACCTGCAGGCAATACAAATGAAGCCAGAGGGGAAGTCAGGGAGATTTGTACCATGTAGCCAATGTAATAAAAGTAATCATCATCTTTATCACAAATGCTAAATAGTAGTATACCTATGCATAAACTAAATCTATTTTGCTAGACATTACACAGGAAAAGTTAACTTAGTGTCCTTCATATGCCCATGTGTTCCCTATGGAAGGCACGGTGTGAAGGCAAAATTTGAATTAAATAATTGTCAGTATCCCTCCAAGGCTTACAGGGATCCTATGTGAGGCAGAAAGGGGGGCAGGATTGCCAAAACTCGACTAAATAATTGAAATAATTGACGATGCCCCGGCAGGGCCTTTGGGGCTCCTACAAGAGTTGCAAGCCAAAATAGTCGAAAGGTAGCAAAAACAACCATGCGGAGATCCCCAAACCCTTTGCGGAGTCTCCACCTACTAAAGTGTGGTAAAATTAAAAAAAGTTTATTAAACTAAAACAAATTAAACATATTTTATTATCAAGATTAATGTAAATTAATTTGATATATTTACTTTAAATATAAGAATATTAAATATTAACTAAATATATTTAAATTAGAACAGCACTATTACCTTAATTTTGAATTACATATTTAATTAATCTAAACATCATAATTACATTGAAATTATTTTTCTGAAGCTTAAATCAAAAAATATATTTCCACATATAACAAAAGAAAAAGTTTTCTATCATGCATTAATAATTATTAAAAGTGGAGTGTGTATAATTTATTCAAAGTAATTTATTTATATTTTTTTAAATGTATTGTTACATTAGTATCTAAATGTAGAAAACGTTATTAAACGATGTTATAATTAAATGTAAAATATATACTATTTTTATCAATTACTTTTAACATTAGGTTATTTTTATTGATACTTTAAACTATTTAAAAAATTGTAATTGAATTGAATTTAACAATATTTCCTATGGGTTTTAACTCCTAACTCAGTTATTTTCTATGAGAGTGGGTGGCAATACCAGTGGTAGGCCATGTTTGGTGGCAGAATTACTCCAGCTCTGAGGTAATGCACTTTATTGCCCTTTGGGTCCCTTTTGGTTGTAGTAACTATAGAAATGCAGTTTGTAAATAGTTATGGGCTTATTCTTTAAGGAATGGGTTGACATCCCTTCCTACACTCCTCTTTGACCATCTCTATACCTTTCCTTACCCGATCCTTAACCCATCCCTTTCTTCTTTAGTAGTCCCCTTTTTCGAATCACTCCTCTTGATCCCTCTCACATGTAGACTAAAACGCATACCTGTATGTGGGGAGACTCCACAGGCAAAGATCTCTGCACATTTAAGTATAGCAGTGGCATAGGCGCCAACTCTTCACCTAGGTTTGTGAATAGCATTTTTAATTTGTAGTTAGTACTGCAGAACATACTGTGAAATGCAACTTGTGAATAGGCCCTAAATGTCCTGCTAAAACTCATTTTCCACTCAAACTAGCCCCCTTCCTGTAACTTGCAAGGCTTTTTTTTTATGTGATGTGTGGGCTCAGATAAAAATAATGATTCTATATAAAGACAAATCACATTTTGCGGCATGAACATAATTCCAGTAAGTTTTCAAGGAATTTAGTCACATTTCTTGAGGAAAAAATGACTCTGTCACCCGAACCAAATAAACATTGTAACACTTATAGCCGTGATCAAAATTTATAGTATAACATTTTTACAAGTCTAAATTATTAGTACTGTACACGGCCAACATTGCTTTAACCACACGCATGCTGATTATTGTGGTACCATATGTGTACTGAAGGCTACAACGCTGGCATCAAGCGCCACTGGCTTATTTACCGAATCAAAGGAGCAATGAACTTAAGTTCTACTTTCCCACAAGTACTTCAAAGAGAGACCAAATTTCTATTAGGAATTTCAGTGTAATTTTATAATCATGTGATTTGTAGCAGAATACTGTTAACTTTCTTTAATTTTGTGACTGTACAGCGATTCTGGTATTTCCAAGTCAGTAACAATTGAAAGAAATCAAGTTACAGACCTTGGAAGGCCTTGCTGAGGTTTGAACTCTTACCCTTCACACATGTCTCTAGTGGTGCACACGTAACTGAGGGATTCTTTCAGATGGCAGACTGGAAAAGCCTCATAAATTTGCAACACTCATGGAGTGCACAAGCATTAAAATGGCCGGACAGGCCTTTGTTTCATTAGGCATTTTTAAGTGGCTTGAAGCGCATAAAGGCCGCTTTTGAAAACGCAGGGCCGCTACTGGTGCCCTTGTCACTTCCCCCCTAGATTAGGAGGAAGGTAGAGTGCCAGAGGAGAGATGACGAGAGAGAATGGATTGATAGAAAGTGGGTGACAAAAGAAGCTGGGACGATTTGAATACTTTATCCCAGGGTTGCTTTTGTTTCCCAAATCCAGCCATGCAAACGATTTCGAAATTACTTAGGTCGTTCAGACACTGTTTCAATATTTCCACATACATCTATGCTGTTTGACAGTTGCCTAAGATAAATTATGATAGGCTGACGACATTTGCACCCCGTGGTGTTCCAAATTGTATTGTCAACGTTGGTGCAAAATTGCACGATCGCCTTCTAGTTGAATAAGAAATTTGGTGCAAAACTGCACCTGTAGAAGAGGCGTCTTCTAACAACGTACAGAAGCCACCTGTCCTGTGCCTGCCACTCTGAGGTAGAGTAACCTCCAATATGTCGTCAACGTATGTGCTGAGTATTTTGGACTAACCTGGTAAGGTGTAAAACAACCACTGCCCTGTGGCTGTGTTTCAATCTAATATATGTGTGATTAAATAAATAGCCTGAGGGCATTTTTGTGAGACAGAGAACGCGTTTTTTAAAATATAAAGTCATTCGTCTGGTTGTCTCGAGACGGCTGGAACCAAACTGGCTGAGACCGAACAGGGCATTTTAGTTTCAGTTCATAAAAATCACCAATTGTAATGCACACTGAGGTGCCTTTGTGACATAAAATCCCAGACCTTTCAAGAGGCCAGGACTAATATGTGTTCCTCTGAGCACCATTCTGTTCAACTCCAAGGTTACAGGACACTTATGCTCGGTTGTGTTCAGATATATCATTTTGAGGTGAATATGAAATAAGATATATTGGAAAGAAACCATGTTTTAATTGAAGGAATTATGTCCCAGAAGTAGGCTAAATTGTAGGAATGTAAAGGTATTATTATATCCCGAGTTAATGCCACTGTATGAACCTGACCGTGTTAAAAAACAAAATGTGGAGGTACAGCCAGGGGCCTGCTGTCTCGAATATAAACGAAACGTGTATAGTTTTCATCAGCAAGGTTCGAGTTACTGGTATTGCTTCAAGAAACACATGAAAAAGTCCCAGATTTAAACAGGTCAGGCAACGAAGAACAGGAAGGGAAGCAGCTGCCCTGTGGTGCGTGAATAGGAAGGAGCAGGACAGAGCCATATCTACTAAGATGTGGCATTGTTCTGCTCTCCAACTGCGCTGGTGCATTTTAAGCAGACATGCACCATCGCAAATACTCTTGCACCATAGTGCAAAGGTGTAGGTCAAAACACAGGGCTTCATTTACAACAAAATGACACCGCGTGGCGCTGCAAGCCTTCTTGCAGCGCCACGCTGAGCCATTAGGAAAGTGCAGGGATGCATCATATCTACAATGATACAACGCATTTCTGTTCTTGCCTTAGTGCTGGTGCACAATTGTCAGCCTAGCGCCAAAGCAGGCACCCTTGCACAATGGGAAAGTGCAGGAAAGGGACACTTTCCTGCACATAAACCATCATTAATGGCGTTTTCCTTTTTCTATGTGTGCTGCAGAATGGAAAAAATGGGGAGAACTAATGTTAGTTCTCCCCGTTGTGCCATTTTAACACCACCCCTGAGGTAGCATAGGAATCTGATGCATTGCAACACCCACAGCAACACACATAGAACGCCCCTTTCACGCAGTGTTAATGCGTGAAAGGGGTCCATATTTACAAGCCCATAAAAAGCCACGCAAGGTGGATTTGCATGGCCTTGTAAATATGGGCCGGCACACTGCGCCATCGAAGCAAAAAAAAAGTGATGCTCTGGTGGCGCAGTGTGCTTCTAGGGCCTCGTAAATGAGGCTCATAGCTTTTGTTTTGGAAGAGATCACTTCCACACATCCGTTTAAACTGCAGCATGGAAAAAGCATCCTGACTTTAAAGTATTTCAAGGCTATGGAGGGAAGAAGGGAAATGGTTTGGGATAAGGAAGACTTATAGAAGGTGTAATGAAGATTGCTGATAAGAAATTCAGGCATTACCTCACTCTCAGTCTTCCTTGGCCCAGTCCTGACTATTATGAGAACTGTACCCAAGCTGATAAAAGAAAGCATATAACATGCTTACACAGAATTAAATACCTTGTATCTACTTGAAACAAGTACTTAAACAGAAACAGTTTCCAATAAGGTACACAAAATACACTTTCTGAGATACATCTAGAGAATAATGTGTAACAAAAGTATTTGAATTAGCCCATGTTGCAGCTCTTTCTATTTATTTAAAAGGATCCCATTTTGTTTTTGTCCAGGATGAAGTTGTATTTCTTATAGATTCTCCCTGTATTACTTTTGGAATTTATTTCCCCAAAGTTGTAGAAGCTGGGTTAGTAGCTAATTTTACCCATCCACTTATCTTAGCTTTTGTGGGTATTTTATGTTTCATTGAGCCTTCAAAAGAGACAAACAAATATTTTGCTAAATAGAAGTCTTTCGTTCCTTTTAAATATATTGAGATTATTCTCTTAATATCTAGAGGATCTGTATCTGCAGTACCTTCCTCAGGACAACATTCTGAAAGGATCAATTTCTGATCTACAAGGAACTTGGAGTGCACCTTTGGAAGAAAACCTGGGTCTGTCTAATAATGAGTTTGTGTGAAGATTTACTCTTCCCCTTTCTGTGTGCTTCAGTGAATCCTACAAGAAGGGCAACCTTGGCTGATAACCAATGCTAGTCCAATGAAGATAAAAGCCTAAAAAGGGTGTTCTTGCAATCCTCGTAAGATTGTCTAAAGATACCAAGGGGGGAAACGAGAGTGAATAATTGGCCTTTAGTTTTGTAGAACTGCTAAGAAGTCTAGAAACTGGGTTACATATTTCAGGTAGAGCCCCCCAATGCTCTCTAAAGACTCTTATTGTTGTCCATTGAGCATTTAGCTTGGATGTATCTAATTGTAAATGAAAGCCATTTCTAAGAAAATCCACCATTAAAAAGGATTACAAGGTTTTGGATTTAATGTATGCCTTGGGCACAAAGATGTCTAGCCATGGATGACCATAGTTCTGCACTAGCAAACTGAATCTGTTTCAAGGTAGGTGGAAGGATAATGATAAAGGAAAGGATTGGATAAGATGATCTGCAGAACTGTTCTTCACCACCGGAATATATGCTGCTGGAAGGAATTTCACTTGATTCTGTGCCCAGGCACAAATCTTCTTGGCCAACTTTGTTATACTCTAACATGTTGTGTCACCTAGCGGTTTATATATGCATTTGTCAACTGATTTCCTGTTCTTACAGGAACATTCATTTTTTTAACATGAGTGGAAATTCCTGGTAAGAAACAAGATCACTGACAATTCCCTTCATTGGACGATCTCATTAGTTAAGACTGAAATCATCTCCCCTGTGCCTCATTGTCTAGTAGAACCACACTCAGCCCACTCTCCTGTCATTTGTAGTAAAAAGTGACTGGGGTTTGGAAGCTAGATATATGCCATTTCCGATGTTCTCTGGAGCTAACCACCAACCCAATGCTTTATATAACTTTTGAGTCAAACGTAATCCTGAGATAAAGTGACTATTGATGAAGCAGATGAGCTACCAAGGGTTTTTTGAGGGAATCCGGCCCAATGGACTACAGCATTGGTGGCTCCTATTACACCCTGAAGTCATAACAACTCCCCTGCTATAGCACTCTGAAGTGCTAATATATATGCTGCCTGTCCATGTAAAGCTAAATATCTGTCAACTGAAAGGGATACATAGCGCACTTCAGTTTGAAAACCAACCCAAATGAAATGTCTTTTGATCTCTTGCTGAAAATGTTACTTAGTGATGTTCCACAGAAAACTTAGGGCCAGATGTAGCAAACAGTTTGCGAGTCGCAAACGGCGAAAATAGCAGTTTGTGAGTCGCAAACGTGTGTTTGCTATGCAGAAATGCATTTTGCGAGTCGGAACCGACTCGCAAAATTCATTTCCGACTCGCAAATAGGAAGGGGTGTCCCCTTCCTATTTGCGACTCGCAGTGGTATGCAATTCCATTTGCGACCGCATACGTGGTCACAAATGGAGTCGCAGTTACCATCCACTTGAAGTGGATGGTAACCCACTCACAAACTGGAAGGGGTCCCCATGGGACCCCTTCCCCTTTGTGAGTGGACCCAAAAATATTTTTTCAGAGCAGGCAGTGGTCCAAGGGACCACTACCTGCCCTGAAAAAATCCGAAACTAAATGTTTCGTTTTTTTTTTCTAAGTGCAGCTCGTTTTCCTTTAAGGAAAACAGGCTACATTTTGAAAAAAAAAACTGCTTTATTTAAAAGCAGTCACGGACATGGAGGTCTGCTGTTCCCAGCAGGCCTCCATCCCCGTGAGTGCCCATAGTCGCTATGGGGGCGTAAATTGTGACCCACCTCATTAATATTAATGAGGTGGGTCTTTGCGACCCCATAGCGACTCGCAGACGGTGTCTGAGAGACCGTTCTGCATAGCAAATTGCGAGTTGCAATTTGCGAGTCGCTCGGACTCGCAAATTGCAAGTCGCAATTTGCCGTCTTCCTACATCTGGCCCTCAGTTCCTGTAGTATGGAATACACCTTTAGGGTAACTAATTCTGTATTTAAAAAAGGCCACACATAGTAATAAAGTATCTAAGTTTGGATAAATATGAATACCTTCCAGCTGTAAAGATGATACTACAGGGTCTAGCACCTTTGTGAAAATTGTTTGGTAGATGATAGTGTAATCAGTCAGAGCCAGAACTCGTAATGATCCTCCCCTACTGCAAATCTCAGGAATCATTAATTAGCTAGGGTGAATTGTAGTCCACCACAAGTAATAATATCAGTATTCTTGTTAGATGCAGTAAAGGCTGCAATAATTTAAACCAGAGCATAGCCCTTAGTAGCTGTGGCACAGAGTGGATAAACTTAACGTAAGAGAATGCTTAAGACATTTAGGAGTAGCAACAGTTAAAAAGTTGAAAACACAACACAATAAAACTCCCACACACAATATAAAAATAATGAATAATTTATTGAACAAAATCACATAAAAATGACAAACATACAAAGATGGGAAACTGAGGATTGGATTTTTAATGTTTAAATATAAAATTAGCATAAAAAAGCATTAAGCACGAACTGCGAACATCTCATTATGCTTGAAAGGGATCTGGGTGTGATTTAAGGTTACCCGCATTGGAGTGGGGGTCGGATATAGAAACGAGGTTCATCCCAAGGGGAGAAATTCAAAATTCATGCTCAAGGAAGGTCCCTAGCTAGTCAGATACTTTAGGCCCCTTTGCCTGGTGTAGATGTCTGTGTTTAGGCTTAGGGCAAGATGTACAATGGGCAGCTTTTGCGACACACATATTGTGAGTCGCAAAAGCTGATGTACAGCAGTGTCTCAGACAGAGGTTGCAATTATCAAAGGGGTCGCAAGTGACCTGCTTCATTATTATTCATGAGGCAGATCGCAATTTGCGACCCATTGGGAATGGCCAGCACTCACAGGGATGGTGGCCTGCTGGGGACAGAAGGCCGCCATGTTTGTGACTGCTAGTTAAATAATGTATTTTATTCTAAATACAGGCCGTTTTCCTTAACCCCTTGGGTGCCGTGGACATAATGGTTACATTCTCAGCTACATTGCTGCTGTGCCGAGGACATAACCATTACGTCCTGCACCCAGCCCATGGGGGGAGCGCTAGTACTCCTCCCATGGGTAGATGATAGTCCAATCATTTGGACTGGCCTACTTTTTTTATTAGGCCTATCTGCCCCCAAAGGGGGCAGAAACTACTGGTCACCAGGGATCTTTTTATTTTAATTTTATATAAGGGGTGCGACCCCTCAGGCAAGGGTCACTTCCCAGGGGGGCATAATATATTAGGCCATTTCTGCCCCCCTTGAAGGCAGATGGCCCTATTTCTATGAGGCCCATCTGCCCCCAATGGGGCAGAAACCACTTAGGCATCAGGGACTGTTGTGTGTGTGTGTTTTGTTTTGGGGGGCGGCCCCTTGGGCAAGGGTCACTGCCCACGGCAGCACATTACTGTTGGCAATTTCTGCCCTCCCCCCCCCTTGGAGACAGATCGGCCTATTTTTGTTAGGCCCTTTTACCCTCAAGGGGGGGCAGAAAGCCCACTAGACAACAGAGAAGATTTTTATTTAAAAAAAAAGAGGATGGGGTCAATTAAATGGGCACAAAGTTGTTCCGCCCACCAGTGGACAGATGGGGCAATTACCGCTGATCCACTCCCCAGGGGGGCTGAAAGTCTACTAGATGCCAGAGAATTAAAAACAAAATAGAGGGGTGGGAGCTGCCAATCAGTATGGGAATGGTTATGCCCTCCACCCCAACTGAAAGGGGTAACAGTCTTTCAGCCCTCCCTACAAACTAAAGGATCTTACCCCAATGGCAATCAAGAGGACATTTTATTATTTTGGGTTTTGATTTTACATTTGGGCCAAAGGAGCATGGCTAACTCTCAAGATCGTCCTATTTGGAATGATGAGCAGCTGCACTTTTTTGGACTTTGGGACGCTGCCACCCAGAAAAATCTACCAGACCTACACACATTTGAAAACTAAACATCTCAGTGAGTCCAGGGTTTTGTGCTTCACATGCACCCGCACCATTTTCTTACCCACAATGCCCTGCAAACCTCCAACTTTGCTCGAGCATTTTCCCTATATTTTTGTGATGGGACCTTCTGGAATCTTCAAGAATCCACAAAATTCCTACCTCCCACCATAGTCGCATCTATACTGATAAAAATTCTGCCCCACTTGTCAGCCTAAAAATGTTTTTTTTCAAACTGCCCTTGTGGTTCCCTCTCATTTTCGACATGTTTTTGGCCCTTCCCTGTCACAGGCACTTGGCCCACCTACACAAATGAGGTATCATTTTTATCAGGAGACTGAAGGAAATGTTGGGTGGTAGGAAATTCGTGCTGCTGCAGAGATCCCACACAAAAATGGGAGGAAAATTAGATTTTTGTGCTAAAATTGAGGTTTGCTGAGGATTCTAGGTAAGAAAACACTGGGGCATCCACGCAAGTCACACCTCCCTGGACTTCCTCAGTTGTCTAGTTTTCAGAAATGTCTGAGTTTGGTAGGTTTCCCTAGATGGCTGCTGAGCCCAGGACCAAAAACGCAGGTGCCCCCTTTGCAAAAACTCCCCTTAGACTTAGGGGAATGCTAGGTGGAAGGAAATTTGTGACTACTCTTAGATTCCAGAACTTTCTATCACTGAAATGTGAGCAAAAGTAGTTTTTTTTGCCAGATTTTGAGGTTTGCTAATGATTCTGGGTAACAGAACCTGTTGAGAGCTCCACAAGGTACTCCATCCTGGGTTCCCCTAGGTGTTTAGTTTTCAGACATGTCCAGGTTTGCTAGGTTTTTCTAGGTGCCGGATGAGCCAGAGGCCAAAATCCACAGCTAGATACTTTGCAAAAACAGGTCAGGTTTCTTTAGGAAAATGTGATCTGTCCATGTTGTGTTTTGGGCATTTCCTGTTGCGAGCACTAGGGCTACCCACACAAGTGAGGTACCATTTTTATCTGGTGACTTGGGGGAATGGTAGGTGGAAGGAAGTTTGTGGCTCCTCTCAGATTCCAGAACTGTGCAGTACCAAAATGTGAGGAAAAAGTGTTTTTTAGACAGATTTTGAGGTTTGCGAAGGATTCTGGGTGCCAGAACCTGTTGAGAGCCCCACAAGTCACCCCTTTCTGAATTCTCCTAAGTGTATAGATTTAAAAAATGTACAGGTTTGCTAGGTTTCCGTAGGTGCCGGCTAAGCTAGCAGCCAAAATCCACAGCTAGGCACTTTGCAAAAAACAGGCCAGTTTTCTTTGTGTGTCCACATTGTGTTTTGTGTCCTTTCCTGTCGCGGGCACTAGGCCTACCCACACAAGTGAGGTACTATTTTTGTCGAGAAACCTGGGGAAATGCTGGCTCCTCTCAGATTCCAGAACTTTCCATCACCGAAAGATGAAGAAAAAGTGTTTTTTTGCCAAATTTTGAAGTTTACAAAAGATTCTGGGTAATAGAACCTGGTGCGAGCCCCAAAAGTCACCCCATCCTGGATTCCCCTAGGTGTCTAGTTTTAAAAAATGCACAGGTTTGCTAGGTTTGTGTAAAAAAGAGGTCTATTTGAGAAATCCCCTGCAATTCACATGGTAATATGAGGACCCCGGAATTCAGAGATGTACAAATAACCACTGCTTATCAACACCTTATTTTGTGCCCATTTCGAAAATACAAAGGTTTCCTTGATACCTATTGTTCACTCTTTATATTTCACCAAATTAATTGCTGTATACCTGGTATACAATGAAAACCCTTTGCAAGGTGCAGCTCATTTATTGGCTCTGGGTACCTAAGGTTCTTGATGAACCTAGAAATCCCTATATATCCCTGCAACACCAAGAGTTAGGCAGACATAACAGTAGATTGGTTTAAAAAATCTGCCATAGCTGGAAAACGTTAAAGAAGAAAACATGGAAAGAAATGACTCTTTTTCCATCTCAATTTCAATACCTTTTTTTATTATAGCTGTTACTTTCTGTAGGAAAACCTTGAAGGATCTACACAAATGACCCCTTGCTGAATTCATAATTATGTCTACTTTTCAGAAATATTTAGCTGTTTGGGATCCAGCATTGGTTTCAAACCAATTTTACTGGAAGGAGGGTGAAAGCACAAAAAATAGTATGTCCCACTAATATGCCAAAATTGTGTTTTCTGATTCAAGTCTTCCTGTTCCTGAAAGCTGGGATGATGGTGATTTTAGCACTGCAAACCCTTTGTTGATGCCATTTTCAGGGAAAAAAACACATGCTTTCTTCTGCTGCATTTTTTTCTCAATTGTGTGGCTCATTTCTTGGTCTCCTCCAGGGGAACCCAAAAACTCTGGGAATCCCTAGGATGTTGACAAAAAGACACACATTTGGTGTGGATAGCTTATGTGGACAAAAAGTTATGAGGGCTTAAACACGAACTACCCCAAATAGCCAAAAAAAGGCTCAGCAACTGAGGGGGAAAATGCCTGGCAGCAAAGTGGTTAAACGAAAATGGGATGCCTTACAAAAAAGAAATGAAAAATGTTCTTTTCATTTTTTCAGAATAGGCAGTGGTCTGTGGGACCACTGCCTGCTCTGAAAAAATGTTGGCACCCCATTCACAAAGGGAAACGGCTCTCTAGGGGACCCCTTCCCGTTTGCGAGTGGGTTACAACCAATTTAAAAATTGGTGGTAATTGTGATTGTTTTGGGACCACAGTCCCAGTCACAAAACAATCATACATCCCCCTGCTATTCGCTATTAGGAAAGGAGGCCTTTTGTACGTCCCTTCCTAATAGCGAGATGCAAAGCCTATTTTAGGAGTCAGTAATAGGTAACCAAATCGCAAACTAGGGTTGGTAGATGGTGCAAGGCGATATAGAGGTCATAACAGGCACACATTTCATCATTTGAGAACGCTAAATAGCTTTGTATATCTGGCCCTTTTCACTTTTTTGAAGCTCCTATTCCTCCAGATGGCCAAGGCAGAAAATGGCTCCATGAGGCTGGATATCTTCTCTGCGATCCCCTGCTGAAACAGATTTGCTTCTGTGGAAATGGTCTGAGCTGCAGCAAAATAAATCTATGGATCTGTGGCAATGCACCCTGTTCAGATGAAGTTGCTGGTTTGTCCTAGACCTCTGGAGGTCTTTGGAGCCTAAATGTTTCTAAGTCCCAGGTTTTTCAGGAAGTCAAGAATAGTGCACTTTGGCCCAGTCAATGGTCTCAGGACCTCAGGAACAGCACTTAGGAGTCAGGACTCAATCAGCAGGAGCCACCAGCAGGCTGGCCCAGTTGGAACTGGGTAGTTAGGTTCTTCAGGGAAAGGGCTTCTAACAGCTTGTTGCATCCCTTCAGCTTAATAGGAGGCATACCTTTTTCCCCTGGAGTCCATTTCTTTGTGCTGGGTACAGGTGGGAGCATATCCAGCCTTATATGTATCTTCACATGTCTGAACAGCAGGTGCAGTCCTTCTTCTGTCTTCCACAAATCAAGTAGTCTTCTGAAGAGGGTTGCAAGGGCTGATACATTTTTGCCTGGCCCTAGCCTCTGGGTGGAGGAGACTCCTGGCCCCTCTCTAACCAATAAGGAAAGGGTTCCTAGGGGTATCCCTGCCTACTTTTGCAACAGTTTCTATGTTTCCTATTGCAAATAACCACACAGTGCCCCTCTCTACCTAAGTTAAGCATATCAAAACCTTTTGTACCCTGTGCAGAGCTCCTCTACCCAATCTAGAGGTGGGGCAGTGGAAATGAACAACCTTTATCTGTGGTTACTCAAAACTGTTTCAGTGACAGCTCCTCTCCCACTGGGATTGGTGGCTGGCTGATTAGAGGGACAAAGGTGGGGCCAACCCAGGTGCTAGTTACATCTACCTGTGACTGGATAGGCCTCCTTGAAGATGATTACGTTTCTGGGCACAGCCAAGATAGTCATCCTGTCAGAGAAACAGAATACCTCCCCACACTCAAGGCTTTTTTGTCAGCTCTGGGAGCAGGTTCATACCTCATCAAGTGGTCTATTTAGCACTTCGGTGACTGCTAGAAGCTCATGCAAATCGGCTTCTGGAGTATTTATGAAGGGAAGAGGTGACTGTCTAAAAGTAAACTTTTCAAATTATTTATTACAAATCTGAATTTACCATTGAATTGAGCTTGTAATATATTATATAAAAAACTCCAAGAATGAACTTTGTAGCTGTTTCCTATGCGGAGATAACATTTTTTAATTTAATATTGTGCTTTGTGGGCATTAAAGCTTACCTAAGGGTAACTTATTTGTATTTAAAAGGAGGTTTTAGGCCAGGCAAAAGGCGTTATTTTGACAAGTCGAATTTCCAGTTTTAAAACTGCACAGACAGGCTACAGTGGTAAGCCTGCAGACATGTTTGTACTGTCACTGTATTGGGTGGCACAATGGATGTTTCAGTCCACTAGTGACATTTAACATACAAGCCCTGGGTACCCAGGGTCCCATATACAAGGAACATAGGTAAGTTAAATATGGTAAGTTAAATATGGGGTCAGAGCCCATGCATTTCTCTTCCGATCATGTGATTGGGGCCTGAGAGGCTTCAAAAGGAAGGAAAGAAATTTCCATCCCTTTGATGTCTCTCAGAGCATTTCAGCAGCCACTAGACATCAAGGATAATTGTTCATGGTAAAAGTGGCATAAGGGGAGCGACCCCTTGGGCAAGGGTCACTCCCCAGGGGGGCAATTATTTTCAAGGCCTTTTCTGCCCGCCCGGGGGCAGATCGGCCTATTAATATTAGGCCAATCTACCCCCGGGGGGAGGGCAGATACCTCTGGCACCAGGGATCTTTTTTTTTTTCAAACGTGGGGAGCAACCCCTTAGGCAAGGGTCCCTCCCTTGGGGGTGGGGGATTTATTTTAGGCCATTTCTTCTCCCCTTGGGGGCAGATCAGCCTAGACACCAGGGATTTTTTTTTTTAAGGTCAATTTCACACGATGGGAGCGGCCCCTTCGGCAAGGGTCGCTCTCCTCGGGGGGAATTTGTTGTAGGCCATATCTGCCCCCAGGGGGGAGGGCAGATCCCCTCATCACCAGGGATTTTTTTTTTGGTTCATTTTATTTCTTTATATGTGGGGAGCGACCCCTTAGGCAAGGGTCACTACACTGGGCGGCAAATTGTCTTTGGGGAAGATCAGCCTATTTTTATTAGGGGGCCAGAAACCACTAGGCACCAGTTTTTTTTTTTCTCAGTTTCACATGAGGGGAGAAACTCCTTAGGCAAGGGTCACTCCCCTGGCTGGGCAAATTTGTTGTAGGCAATTTCTGCCCCCCTTTGGGGCAGACCAGCCTATTTTTATTAGGCTGATCTGCCCCCTGGGAGGCAGAAACAACTTAGGCATCAGGGATTGGTGTGTGTGTATGTGTGTGTTTTGTTTGGGGGCAGCCCCTTGTGCGAGGGTTGCTCCCCAGGGGGGCACATTACTGTTGGCCATATCTCCCCCATTTGGGGGCAGATCAGACTATTTTTGGAAGGCACATCTGCCCCCAAGGAGGGGGGGGGCAGAAAACCCACCAGAGACAAGGGAATTATTTTTTCAAAATAAGAGGGTGGGGTTATGGCCATACCTCCACCCCAAATAAATGGGACCAAAGTTGTTCTGCAATTACCCCTGATCCACACCCCCGGGGGGGGTGCAGATAGTCTACTAGGTTCCAGGGAATTAAAAAAAAAATAGGGTGGTGGCTACCAACCAGTATGGGACTGGTTATGCCCCCACTCCAACTGAAGGGGGTAACAGTCTTTCAGCTCTCCCTCTGCACACTAAAACATCTTATCCCATGGCAAGCAAGAGGATATTTGATTGTTTTGGGTTTTGGTTTTACATTTGGGCCATGAGACCTTGGCTAACTCTAAAAATCATACAACTTGGAATGGTGAGGGCTGCACTTTTTGGACTTTGGGACGTTGCCATGTAGAAAAATCCACAAGACCTAGACACATCTGAAAACTAAACATCTGGGTGATTCCAGGGTGGCGATCTTTACATGCACCCACACCATTTTCTTACCCACAATGCCCTGCAAACCTCCAGCTTTGCTGGAACTCACACATTTTTCCCGCATTTTTGTTATGGAACCTTCTGGAGTCTGCAGCAATCCA
Organism: Pleurodeles waltl; assembly: GCF_031143425.1. Lineage (NCBI taxonomy): Eukaryota > Metazoa > Chordata > Amphibia > Caudata > Salamandridae > Pleurodeles > Pleurodeles waltl. Next base: position 272,392,548 of record NC_090436.1, on the reverse strand, counting down.
CAAAATTCCTACCACACTGCATTGTAGCATCTATACCGATAACAATTCTGCCCCACTTGTCAACCTACATTATTATTTTTTTAAACTGCCCTTTTGGACTCGCTTTGGTTCCACCTAAATTTCAACATGTTTTTGGCTCTTCCCTGTCACAGGCACTTAGCCCACCTACACAAGTGAGGTATAATTTTTACAGGGAGACTGAGGGGAACGTTTGCTGGTAGGAATTTTGTCCTGGTGTGGTGATCCCACACAGAAATGTGGGAAAAATGTAATTTTATTTAGCTAAATTTGAGATTTGCTGAGGATTCTGGGTAAGAAAACACTGGGGGATCCATGCAAGTCACACCTCCCTGAACTCCATATGGTGTCTAGTTTTCAGAAATGTCTGGGTTTGGTAGGTTTCCCTGTGTGGCTGGTGAGCCCAGGACCAAAAACCTAGGTGCTCACCCTGCAAAAACAGGTAGCTTTATATTTGATCATTTTGATGTGTCCAGATAGCGTTTTGGGGCATTTCCTTTCACGGGCACTAGGCCTATCCACACAAGTGAGGTACCATTTTTATCGGGAGACTTGGGGAACGCTGTCTGGAAGGAAAATTCTGGCTCCTCTCAAATTCCAGAACTTTCTGTCACTGAAATGTGAGGAAAACGTGTTATTTTTGCCAAATTTTGAGATTTGCAAAGGATTCTGGATAACAGAACCTGGTGAGAGCCCCATAAGTCACCCCATCTTGTATTCCCCAAGGTGTCTAGTTTTCAAAACTGTGCAGGTTTGTTAGGTTTCCCTAGGTGCCGGTTGAGCTAGAGGCCAAAATCCACAGCTGGGCACTTTGCAAAAAACAGCTCTGTTTTCTTAAGGAAAATGTGATGTGTCCACTTTGTGTTTTGGGCATTTCCTGTCTGGGGCACTAGGCCTACCCACACAAGTGAGGTACCATTTTTATTGGGAGACATGGAGAAACACTGGGTGGAAGGAAATTTGTGGCTCCTCTCAGATTCCAGAACTTTCTGTCACTGAAATGTGAGGAAAAAGTGGTTATTTTTGCCAAATTTTGAGGTTTACAAAGGATTCTGGGTAACAGAACCTGGTGAGAGCCCCACAAGTCACCCCATCTTGTATTCCCCCATGTGTTTAGTTTTCAAAACTGCACAGGTTTGGTAGGTTTCCCTAGGTGCCGGCTGAGCTAGAGGCCAAAATCCACACCTAGAGACTTTGCAAAAAACAGCTCTGTTTTCTTTGGGAAAATGTAGTTTGTCCACGTTGTGTTTTGGGGGCATTACCTGTCCTGGGCACTAGGCCTACCCACACAAGTGAATTACCATTTTTATCGGGAGACTTGGTGGAACGCTGGTTGGAAGGAAATTTGTGGCTTCTCTCAGATTCCAGAACTTTCTGTCACCGAAATATGAGGGAAAAGTGATTTTTTGGCCATATTTTGAGGTTTGTAAAGGATTCTGGGTAACAGAACTTGGTGAGAGCCCCACAAGTCACCCCATCTTGGATTCCTCTTAGTGTCTAATGTTTAAAAATTACAGGTTTGGTAGGTTTTCCTAGGTGCCAGCTGAGCTAAAGATCAAAATCCACAGCTAGGCCCTTTCCAAAAAACCCATCAGTTTTCAAAGTAAAAATGTGATATGTCCATGTTGCATTTCCTGTCGCAGGCATTAAGCCTACCCACTCAAGTGAGGTACAATTTTTATTGGGAGACTTGGGGGAACACAGAATAGAAGAACAAGTGTATTCGTCCCTTGTCTTTCTCTACATTTTTTCCTTCCAAATGTAAGACAGCGTTTAAAAAAGAAGACTATTTGAGAAATGCCCTGTAATTCACATGCTAGTATGGGCACCCTGAAATTCAGAACTGTGCAAATAACCACTGCTTCTCAACACCTTATCTTGTGCTCATTTTGGAAATACAAAGGTTTTCTTGATATCTATTTTTCACTCTTTATATTTCAGCAAATGAATTGCTGTATACCTGGTATAGAATGAAAACCCATTGCAAGGTGCATCTCCTTTATTGACTCTGGGTACCTAGGGTTCTTGATGAATCTACAAGTCCTATATATCCCCGCCACCAGAAGAGTCCAGCAGACGTAACGATATATGGCTTTCAAAATCTGACATCGCAGGAAAAAGTTACAGAATGGCTGTTTTTTAACCTCATTTTTTTTTCATTTTTTTTTTCAGCTGTTATTTTCTGTAGGAAAACCTTGTAGGATCTACACGAATTACCCCTTGCTTACCTCTTGCTGAATTCATTTTTGTCACTAACTGGACTGAGGCTGAAAGCACAAAAAATAGTAAAAATGGGGTATGTCTCTCGAAAATGCCAAAATTGTGTTGAAAAATGTGGTCTTCTCATTCAAGTCTGCATGTTCCTGAAATCTGGGAAGATGGTGATTTTAGCACCGCAAACCCATTGTTGATGCAGGGAAAACCACAGGCATTTTTTCCCATTTTTTTAAACAAATGAAATTTTTGCTGTATTTTGGCTAATTTCTTGGTCTCCTCCAGGAGAACCCACAAACTCTGGGTACCTCTAGAATCCTTAGTATGTTGGAAAAAAGGACACACATTTGGCGTGGATAGCTTATGTGGACAAAAAGCCTAAGCACGAACTGCCCCAAATAGCCAAATAAAGGCTCGGCACAGGAGGGGAAAAGGCCTTGCAGCGGTTAAACAGTTATCTTTATTGGCTCAACTCCTTTAATCAAACCTATATTATCTCCTGAAAAGTCCCAAACTTCAGGGGACACAGTGCTTTTTTAATCCTCGGGTAAATCATTACATGTCAACATTAGGTACAATGCAACATTCAGGCTTTGATTCACAATTTTAAATGCTACATCTTTATTATTTGTGTGTATCTCAATACCACGTAGAGTACAATGGATGGAATAGTTCGACTTGCATAGCAAGTTGCGTCCAAGCAGACTTACAGAGCTTGAATCACATGCAAAGAATTGATGCTCATCTTCGAAGGAATCTATTTTTACGGGGACATGTTCTGTTACTGAGTTGGACAATTGTTTATTTGTACTCCTAAAACTTGAATTAGCTTTCCTGAAAGTGGTTAGTTAAGTACTTCTGCTGTTCTGACATTAGAACATGTGGCACCCGTGTCGACTAGAAATGACACATGGTGACACATTACATCACTATCCACCCTTTGGGGCAACGAAACTGAAAAATGACAAATCATCATCACTTACATCCATTAAAGGAAACTGTGATGCCAACTGATTCGCATCCACATTTGTAACCTGATTTAAATTCTTTCGGGACACATTTTTCTGATGTTGTGATATCGGGACATGTGGCACTTGCATTTACTTTCTCTGGGACACATTGGAAATTTGCATTTGGGGTCTCTGAACTCTCTATGAACCTGATTATTGCTTTGTACTTGTACACCCTTAAGGGGACACTCTCTACTCCAATGGGCCAACTAGCCACAACCGTGACATGGTTTGGTTCTTTTCAAGGCCTGGACATCAACAATTCCACTCTCATCCACATGATCATATTTATCAGCCCCTAGCGCAACATTATCATCATTTTTTGCGCCATATTTACAAAGTGGCGCAATGAATGCATTGCACCACTTTGTAACCCTTTGTGCTACATTATGCCTGCACCAGGCATAATGTATGCAAACGGGACGTTCCCCCATTGGGGGGCTGGAAAAATGGTGCAAGATTTCCTCGCGTAATTTTTTACGGCACTTTTCACACCTGCTCAGAGCAGGCGTTAAAAGGGGGCTTCTATTATTTATAATGGGCTCCTGTGTACTCTGCAGGCAGGAGCAGCACCAATATTTTGGAGCTACTCCTGCCGCGTACATCAATATTGTCAATAAAAATTACGCTATTGCCCCCTACCCTGCACCATGGTGTGCCATATCTCAGATACGGCGCACACATGATGACAGTAGGGGGGAACTAAAAGGGCGCAAGGAATGTAGGTGCACTAGGTGCAGAGCCACTTCCCTTAAATATTCCCCTATGTCCTTGATTGCTGTTGGAAAGTATTAACTACCTGTTGTTACAGTCCATGCAGGCCACCAGTATTCCCTGCAAACTGGTGAATCTGATTAGCTTTCTGTGCTGCTTTTAAATGCATCACCATGACCTTCTCCTTCAACTGTTTCTGCTTCAGTTCCAATTCATCACTGAAGTATTTTGCATATTGCAGATTTTCATCAATCAGTTGTGCTGCCAACAAATCAAATGCTGCTGAATCATGTTACTTATGTCTGGCTTCAATCCCTGAACATATCTGAACACAAAATGATCCATACCTTTCGCCTCTATGGCCTCCGTACCACTGAAATGCTTAAAAGCCTGCAACAATCTCTCATAATAGGAAAGATTCCAGAGTCTCCCAGTCAGTTGGCCCTGTCAGTTCTTAGCAAATCAATGTCTTAGGGGATACCTCATTTTTGAAAAAGCAACTCACTTTGTGATACTTTTTCATTACCTCTTCACATGGAGCTTTTGTCACTAGATCTCTTGGAGGTTCATTGTCAGGCAAAGCAACAGCAACCTTACGCTCAGTCCATAACTGACTTGGAACCACAATATCAAACAATGTATTTAAATCTTCCCACAGGCATTTTGTAAGTTTCACAAAGCTATGTGTCTGCTTACACCACTCAACTGGTTTTTCTCTTAACTTCAGGTAATGATTTGGGAATAACAAAATATCACTTCTACACCAAGCTACATGAACATATCCACCATCAGGAATTTCTCTCATGGGAAGCATCTTCACATTTCCCTTAGTCTGACTTGCTTCTCCTGGAGCCAAACCTGTGTTCACTTTCTTAGGAACACATATCTTCGGGAGTGTAAAGAGGTAACATTCTATTCAAGGTGCTGCAACCAATGTTAGGAGTCTTCTGGATTGTAAAGAGGTAACCTTCTATTCAAGGTACTGCAACCAATATTCAGAGTCTGCTCTGATCTGGGCACAAAATAAGATGAGGATCTCTTAGGAAACCTTGCATGAGGGGTAAATCCTGTTTGACTTGCCAATGAAGCTGCATCTGAAATCAGTGTGGGGTCAATGGTCTCAGAAGAGAATTCTGTCTCTCCACCTCTAAACCACGCAGGCTTACAAATCTCTGTCCACTGTTTGATGCAACTGTGGCATTAGGGACATTCTGAACATTCTGGACATTTAACATGCACAGATTATTCCCAGTCATACCTGTCATAACTGGAGAATACAAAGAAGAATTTGACCTATGGTTACTGGAACTGTTAACACACCTGGGTTCATGTAGTTCATTGGATTCTGTAGAACTCCCATTCCTACAGTACATTCTGCCAAAGCAACATTTGAAGTTTGTCCTGTTTGATTTGGGACAAAATTCTGTACAGGCTGATTTTGTCTGATATTTTTCACATGCTGATAAAATAAAAAATCTGTGCTGGTTTATTCATGTTAGAACTCTGAACTGACAGATTTGTGTAGGAAAGTACCCTCTTTTTGCCATGGTTACCCCCATTTTCTGCATGATGTCAGTGTGCTTGATTGTGTTCACTGGGATACTGCTAACCAGGACCCTAGTGATTATGCTCTCTCTCCTTTAAATTTGATTCTTGCATACCGCTAAACCAGTATTTCACCCACAATTGGCATACTGGTACCCCCTTATAAGTCCCTAGTATATGGTACTTGGGTACCCAGAGCATTGGGGTTCCAGGGGATTCCAATGGGCTGCAGCATATATTTTGCCACCCATAGGGAGCCTATGCAAAGGCTTCTGGAGGACTGCCATTGCAGCCTGCGTGAAAGGGTGCAGGCGCCCTTTTACTGCCATTTACACTGCACCAGGTCACTCATAAATCACCCCAATAGCAGGCCCTCTAGCCCTGTAAGCAGGGTGCAAGGTACCTGTGTGTGAGGGCACCCCTGCACTAGCAGATGTGCCCCCATGACTTCCAGAACCATTTTTTCAGACTTCCTGAGTGTGGGGACGCCATTTTACACATGTACTGGACACAGGTCACTCCCTATGTCCAGCTAGATAATGGTAACTCCGAACATAGGCATGTTTGGTATCAAATATGTGGGAATCGTAACCCCATGCTTTTGCAAGCATTGGTTGTATGACCCATGCACTCTGGGGGCTCCTTAAAGGACCCCCCAGTACTGCCATTACAGCCTTCTGAGGTTTTCCAGGCAGCCCCAGCTGCTCCCACCTCACAGACAGGTTTCTGCCCTCCTGTTGCTTGAAAAGCTTGAGCACAGGAAGGCAGATCAAATGATTTCCTTTGGGAGAGGGGTGTTACACCCCCTCCCTCTGAAAATAGGTGTTACAGGCTTGGGAGGGGTAGCCTCCCCAAGCCACTGGAAATGCTTTGAAGGGCACATTTGTTGCCCTCCTTGCATAATCCAATCTACAGTGCTTCAGGGACCCCTACCCCCTGCCCTGGCATGAAACTGGACAAAGGAAAGAGGAGGGACCACTCCCCTGTCCATCACCACCTCAGGGGTGGTGCTCACAGCAACTCCAGAGGGTCCCTGGTTTTTCCCAACTTGGATTCAAGGTTGGCAGGGAACTCTGGGAGCATCTGAATGGCCAGTGCCAGCAGGTGACGTCAGAGCCCTCCCCTAATAGGTGCTTACCTAGTTAGGTGACCAATTCCCCTTTCAGGGCCATTTAGGGTCTCTCCTATGGGTGGTTCTTCAGATTCAGATTGCAAGACTCAAGCAGGAATCCTCTGCATCCTCCACTTCAACTTCTCACCAAAGAAACTGCATCTGGACCCTCCAGGAACTCTACAAACTGCAACAAGGAAGCAAGACGCTTTCTGCAACATTGTATCTTCAGCTCCTGCCAGCAACTGCAACTGTTTCCCAGTCGTGCATCCTCTGAGGGCAGCCCGTCTTCAGCCTGCACCAAAAGAGTGAAGGAATCTCCCTTGGGGTGAAGGAGTCACTCCCCTGCTTCTTCAGGCACTTACTGCAACAATGACTGGCTGTGTGGATCCCCTCTCCTGCTGAGCAGCGTGGATCTTGCATCAGATATGCTGGACTGAAGTGGTCAAAATGGTCCTGACATCCTACTGTCCAACTTTGGTAAGTAAGAGCTTGCCTCCCCATGCAAGACAGTACCCCGTGCACCTCATGTTTTCAATTGCCAAGGCCTGTTGGCATCCTTTCACAAAGTTCTTCATGCATCTTGCTGCTCTGGGCCCCAGCACTCTATCCTGTGAAGCACAGCTTCTTGAATGGTTCTCGGGTGGCGTAGTAGTCTTTGTCATGGTGGTGGGTGGGCCTCTTTTGCACCTTCTTTGACCCCATGCTATGGGACTCCTGTGCGTGCTGCCTGATCCTCTGTGGGCTCTCTGAGTTTCTGTAAGCCCCCTTTGACTTCCCTTCCTGGGTAGAGACCAACTGGTCCTTCCTCATCCTCGGGAGCGCCATTTTCCGCTAACCACGAGCTTTGCATGTGCCAAGGTTTGTTGTCGGACTCCAGCGACGCAAACCAGACTTCTTGGGTGCACTATTGACTGTTTTTCCTCACCAGTGGTTCTTCTTTTGCACCTTCATCCGGGTTAGCAAGTGCTCCTGTTCTCCCCGAACTCTTCCGTGCTTCTTGGACTTGAACGCTTTTTCCACAGGTCCTCAGGTCCAGGACTCCACTGTTGGTGTCTTGCAATCTCTTCTGGTTCTTGCATAATTCTGTTTTCATTTCTGTGTGTGTTCTGGGAAGGCTACACTGTTTTACCCCTGGTTTCCTGGGCACTGGGGTTGGCTCTAGTACTTACCTTTGGGGTTTTCTAATACTCCCAGCTCCTCTCTACACACTACACTTGCCTAGGTGGGAAACTGATATTCACATTCCACTTTCTTGGTATATGGTTTGTGTTCCCACTAGGCCCATTTCTACCTATTGTGATTACACCTGTTTTTGCATTCTAGTGTATATAATTTGTGTATTACTTACTTCTAAAGGAGTATAGGCTCTATTGTATTTTTGGCAATTGTGTCATCAAAATAAAGTACCTATATTTTTGTAAGACTCAGTATTTTCTTTCATGTGTGTGAGTACTGTGTGACTACAGCGGTATTGCATGTGCTTTGAATGTCTCCTAGATAAGCCTTGGCTGCTCAGCTACAGCTACTTCTAGAGAGCCTGGCTTCGAGACACTGTCTACATTTCATTAATGAGAGATAACTGGACCTGGTATAAAGTGTACGTACCATAGGTAACCACTACAAACCAGGGTGGCCTCCTACAATTTGTGGTAAAGCTCTGAACTGATTGATTTACATTTGAAGTCTGTCCTACTGATCTCACATTTGAAATGGGCACTGTCTGATTTGAGGGTCTGTTTAACTGGTGCAGAAGGCACATCTAAAGTCACCTTTTTTGATATCTCACTTGTGGTTCCTATCTGCTCAGAATTGTATGGAGATGGACGATTCAACAATAGATGATTTATAAATTTATCATCCAATTCACAATTATAAGTTTCAGCTTTCTGTCCAGTATCTATTTTCTACTCTGCATTATCTGTCTTTTTCCTAGTCTTTAAGCTGGTGATTTCTCCTTCTTCATTAGGAATGGCTTGATATAATCTAGCTCCTTCAATGATATCTGCTCTCCAAGCTTTTTGCTGGCTAGCCCATCTTGCTTCTGCAATTGTTCTTACAGCTTTCTTCATTTTTCTCTCATACGTATCTCTCTGTTTATAATAAGCCATATGTTCCCAAGTAATAAGCGCTTCAAATTGTTCAGGTCTTGGAGGCGGTCCCTTCAGGTTCTCAATAATTCTCAAATGAAATGTTCCATAGCAGGGAACTGCACCTTTTTTCTTGGTAACCTTATGCCATTGCTGAAGTCACAAACATGCATGAAGACCTTTTTTGGACAACACATAGGGGGTTATTCTAACTTTGGAGGAGTGTTAATCCGTCCCAAAAGTGACGGTAAAGTGACTGATATACCACCAGCCGTATTACGAGTTCCATAGGATATAATGGACTCGTAATATGGCTGGTGGTAAATCCGTCACTTTTCCGTCACTTTTGGGACGTATTAACACCTCCTCCAAAGTTAGAATAACCCCCATAATGACCTGGAGTACCTTCAGGGGGCATCTCTATTCTCTCTCTAGCCGGAATAAATGCATCTCCTTTCTGTGCACTCTTTAATGCTTTAAAATACTTCATTTTCAATCAAATCAATAGCTTACAATAACGCTTTGTTTGAATCAGGAAGTAATTCTGTTCCCTCAATTCTCTTCTCAATGTTCTCAAACAATAGCAGTGCAACACTGTCCACCAATAGCAGCACAGCTTCACGTTAACCGGCCTATACCAGCGCGACACACGATGACGTCAATATTACTCCTTGCAGCAGCTCACCCTCCTTTGCAATTGTCTCTCACACAATTGCATTTTACACAAACCTAATGCTAAATATTGTGAGGAAAATCCAACATTCTGTCTTCTCAGTGTAGGGAAGGGTAATCAAACACTACAAAGCAGTACAGAGCTACACTTTCCGACCATGCTTTCACAATTACCCAACGAATGAGACTTGATGCGCAAATCTCACTCCAGTTGATACAGATCCTCCATGCATGCTCAGGGTTCACTCAATACCAACCAACCCACATTCACTCAAGGAATACTAATGGCACTGTTGATGACATCTCAAGGCAAGCACCTTACACTGAAGCCCTCAAGTTAACCAAGTGTCTTCTATACGTGTGCATTATCCTGTGATTTAGGCCATGGAGGACCCATTCAACAACAACTGCTTCTTTCCATTAAGTGCCACAACAATACAGGTGCAGAAACTCCGCAAAACACTTCACAACATCACACTTTACCGCAATCTCAGGCCAAAACAATGCAAGTACAAACCCTAATAATACTCATACATCCACTGCAAAGGAACAATGCCGGAACTTCATCAATTGAAATAAACCATGAAACAAAAGATTTTGTGGTGGGAAATTCACATTGACAAACATTTTAGAGATCTCTAGCACTATGCCTAACTATGTCTCCCCCCTTGTAGGAGAAACCATACCCCTGCTACTAGATTTGCTGAAGTTACTCAGGACTATGCTTTGAACAAGATTAATACATCTATTAAACCCAGCATTAGGGTGTGGAGACACAAGGCATCAAAATTTCACAAGCCAAATTAAAATGACAGTATGACACATTTGGCCACACAAGGACAACTCCAGTATAAATAGGGTTAAGGGTTTAATTACAAGCTCTGACTCAAAGTTATGTAGGCAATTCACAAAACAATGTTATAAAGATACAGAATCACCATTAGCTGACCAAGGCAACTAAAAACATTCAAATGAACTAACATTAGTAGGACTAAACATTTGATGAAAACAATACAAAATGTCAGAAGAATAATCTGGTGTACAGAAAACACGCACCGTTCCATTTTTTTAAGCATTAAGAAAATTTAAAGTCATCGAAGCTTAGCTAGTTAGGGTATGGGAAACCCCTATAAATTACCAACTTAAGGGATAGCATGCTGGAGGAGAACATAATGTGGACAAAAGTAAAAAGAAAAAGAAAATGAAGAATTAGGAAATATGACATCTGGGGCAAAAGGTGACTAACCAAAGTTGTCAAAAGGTATGACAAAAAGGGAAAGCGTCAGCATGTCAAAAGCTCGGTGAAGAGTTTTCTTCTCAGGGTTAGGGGAAACGTTCTAGGTCCAGCAAAGCATTGTAAAGAAGGGTTAAAGGCAGAGAAGACAGTATCTCTCATAGTCCAAGGAGTCCAGCAAGAAAGATGAGTGGGGAAGACCGACCAAAGACCAACTGGAGAACAGTACATTAAAGTTCAAAGTGCTAGATGATTCATTCATCCATTACTCCATGTAATGCCGAAAGACTAAGGCGGTCATTACAACCCTGGCGGACGGTGTTAAAGCGGCGGTAAGACCGCCAACAGGCCGGCGGTAATAATGTTGCAATTACGACCGTGGTGGAAACCGCCAACAAAGACAGCCACTTTAACACTCCGACTGCCACGGCGGTACAAACAAACAGCGCGGCGGTCACCGCCAACAGACAGGCGGGAGACAATGTACCGCCCATACTATTATGATAGGCCAATCCGCCACCTTTTACGGGGCGGATTCACCGCGGATAAAAACTCTGCGGAAACAGGAATTTCGAAGGGAAAACGCTCACCTCTACACACCCCACGAGGAACGAGGACACCATGGACCCGGAACTCCAAATTCTACCTGCGATAGTCTTCCTGCTCCTCTACCAGGAGCATGGACGCCGGCGGCGAAGACCACAGTGAGTACTGCACCTTCAACACAGGGGAGGGGGGAGGGAAAAAACAGGGACATATACACCCAACACCCTCACCCATTACAACACAGACACTAATGCATATTAATACATCACAGTTACACCCCCCCGACCCCCCCCCCCTGGAAGAATGCAAAGACAAAAGAAAATGAGTGTAACCATTGTAATATATTAAAAACAAGTAGGCAAAAATATATATCCACACCATTTACAAAATATATACCAAGTCCAGGTAGTTCTCCAATTAAGTCCGTGGAACACTGGGCCCACACGGTATGGGCGAGGCCCACACAAGATCCCCGACCATGACGGAGAGAACACTGCAGGGGCATCAGAGAGAAACTAAACAGGCACCTCAGGGGGAGGGAAAGGGGGGGCACCTCAGCCGCTTGAGTGCACGGCGCCAAATCCACGAGGGGGCCACATGCCCACTGTTCAATCCTGGGGAGTGCAAAGCCACAGTCTCTCAAGTCTCTACAGTGGGTGGTCTGCCCACTGTTCAATCCTGGGGAGTGCAAAGCCACAGTCTCTACAGTGGGTGGTCTGCCCACTGTTCAATCCTGGGGAGTGCAAAGCCACAGACTCTCAAGTGGATAACAGTTTCCACTGGTTCTGGAGGGGGCATGGTGCCCAGAGTGCTTCATCTGCTAAGGACAGAGGTAGCGGATGGATCTCTCCACTGGTTCTGGAGGGGGCATGGTGCCCACAGTGCTTCATCCTGCTAAGGACAGAGGTAGTGGATGGATCTCTCCACTGGTTTTGGAGGGGGCATGGTGCCCAGAGTGCTTCATTCTGCCCGTGACGGACTCAGTACCGTCAGTGCACTTGGCGCTCATGGGCCAGCGGTGCTTGAGGCGGCGGTGCCCTGTGCAGCGGTGCTTGAGACGGCGGTGCCCTGTTCAGCCCTGCTTGAGGTGGCGGTGCCCTGTTCAGTGGTGCTTGAGGCGGCGGTGCCCTGTTCAGCGGTGCCTGAGATGGCGGTCTCCATTGCAGGGACTCAGCTGCTGGCGGTCCTTCTTGGCCCAGCGGGGCTTTTGCTGGTGGTAGCCTCCTGGGCAGCTGGGCTTGTGCTGGTGGTGGTCTCCTGGGCAGCTGGGCTTGTGCTGGCGGTGGACTCCTGGGCAGCTGGGCTTGTGCTGGCGGTGGACTCCTGGGCAGCTGGGCTTGTGCTGGCGGTGGCCCCCTGGGCAGCGGGGATGATGCTGGCGGTGGCCTCCTGGGCAGCATCATCTTGTGCTGGCGGTGCCCTCCTGGGCAGTGGGGATGATGCTGGCGGTGGCCTTCTGGACAGCGGGGATGATGGCGGTCTTCTCTGCCGTGCTGCTCTTCCCAGACTTGCCGGGTTTCTTGTGGCCCTTCCCCACCTTGGAAGGTGTAACAGCTGACTCCACACTCCCACCGGGACCCCTGGAAGCGGCTTTGGTGGCTGGAGTCTTCCCCCTCTCCCGCCGGGCACTGGCCAACTTCTGATGCTTTACAGGTGGGGGACTGTCTGTGCTGTGGCTCCGTGCCACACTGGCTGCCCTGGTGGCCGGTGCACTCCAGATTCCGGTGACTACAGGCACCACTTGTCCCGGAGATGTTGTGGCTGAGGTGCTAGTTCGGGACCTAGGAGACGGACGGGGTGGGGGAGGTGTGGGAAAGAGGTCAAGGTTGGACAGGAAACGTTTTTGTGACACACTGGGACGGGTAGCTGGAGGGGGTTTGGGAGTGGAGGAAGAGGTTGTGGTTGTAGGAAGTGTTCGTTTGTTGACTTTTGGTGAAGGTTCATGCGCTGGAGGCTGTCGTGAGGTAGATGGCTGTTGGGTGGGTGTGTGCCTGCGTTTGTGTATCTTGGGAGGGGGCGTCACAGACACACTGGGAGAGGACACAGGGGACGTGTGAATGGTAGTGGGAGTGGTGACTGCATGTGAGAGGGGTGTGGTGGTGGGTGTACTGGAGAGGGACGTAGTGGCTGTAGAGGTAGTGCATGCAGGTGTGAGTGTAGACGAGACAGGGAGGGAGGAGGGAGACGAGGAGGAGGGGGACACAGTGGAGGCAGTGGATGTTGGTGTGTCTGCATGTGTGTGATGCTTGCGTGAGTGCCTGTGGGATATGTGGTGCTTATGTTTGCCTGAGCTTCCCTTATGTGTTGAAGTGTGTGCATGCTGGTCTGTAGGTGTGCTTGGGATAGGCTGAGGTACAGGGGATTGGGTCAGGGTGGAGGAAGTTGGAGGGGGGAGGCTAGACACAGGGACAATGGCTGCCATCAGTGCTGAGGCCAGAGTCTGAAAAGCTTGCTGAAGGGCTGCCTGACCAGAATGAATGCCCTCCAGGAATGCATTGGTTTGTTGCAACTGCCTTTCTACACCCTGGATGGCATTCAAAATGGTAGACTGCCCAACAGTGAGGGACCTGAGGAGGTCAATGGCCTCCTCACTGAGGGCAGCGGGGTGACTGGGGCAGGGCCTGAGGTGCCTGGGGCGAAGGTGATGCCCACCCTCCCGGGTGAGCGGGCAAGGGGCGAAGGCTGAGGGGCTGCTGGGAGGGCGGTGCTGGAAGGGGGGGTGGCGGCTGTACCTGTAGATGGGGGGTGCACAGATGTTGCCACCACCACAAGGGAGCTCCCATCAGAGGACGAGTCCATGTCACTGGTCTCAGCACCTGTCCCCCCCGTGGAGCTCCCCTCACCCTCCGTCCCACTGGTGAACTCCAAGTCCGTAGAGTGGCCCTCCATGGCCATGTGGGATGCAGCTCCCTCATGCTCCGGTACCACCGCCTGGTGATGCTAATGCACACAAGAACAGGGAGACCACAAAAAGGGGGACAACGAGAGAAGAAAGAAATGTTCATGCATGTGCATGCATTACCGCTACCGTTGGCGGACACAACAGATTCAGAAGCCCCCTACACCACGCCGCGCTCTTCGGCTCCACTGTTCAATTCCTGGGAAATGGCCTACAAGGCAATGGACGACATCTGCACACATAGATGACACAGGGGCATGACTAGGTGTAGTTGGCACTCTACAGAGGTGGGCTGGGGTGCCACATGGCCTGCCTTATGGAGGGACCTTGCCTACGGAACTCGCCCTGGCCTAGGGAAACCCACAGCCCACCTCCCCCACAAAGACCCCTCCACTGCGCGCAAAGTCAGCAGAATGCGAGTGTACTCACCCCCTTGTGGCTGCTGTGATGCCCTCAAGTGCCCATCCAACACCGGGTACGCCACCGCCAGGATCCTGAACATCAGGGGGGGTCATGGTGCGATGGGCACCCCTCCGACGTTGGGAGGCCATCCCCAGCTGAGCCTCCGCCATCTTCTTGCTCCAGCGGCGAATGTCCTCCCATCTTTTCCCGCAGTGGGTGCTCCGTCTGTGGTAGACCCCCAGGGTCCGGACGTCCTTGGCGATGGCACGCCAAATATCTTTTTTCTGGTGGGCGCTGACCTACATTATTGGTATAGGGGGAAGAGAGAGTTATTACCAACTGCACCGTCAAAGTGATTGGCCCCCATCCCTACCCTTGCCATGTGGCACATGCACTCACTGTCGTTTCATGCACGCCTAAATCTACCCCCCCATCTTTCATTCACCCCACTCCACACAGGCATAGCCCATACAGCATGCTCCCAGTGTACTTACCTGTTTGTCTGGAGGACCTTAGAGTAGCGTGTACTGGGGGAGAAACCCATCCACGAGATTCTCCAACTCCTCCGATGTGAAGGCAGGTGCCCTTTCCCCAGACACTCCAGCCATTGTCTCTTCTAGACCGAGGTCACAGCAGCACTTGCAGTATAGGTCCTCTCCTGTCGAAGATCAGGTATTGAGTGATTGAACAGATAGAAAATGGCGGTCACGTTCGCGGCGGTGCGTACCGTCACCGTCGGCGTACATCGTCATTGGCTCCTGGGACCCATAGGGTCCAATGTTAACCAATGCAGCATTGGGCCGTGGTCTTCGACCGCCTACCGCGACAGTGTACAATGCCAGCGCAGTTACCTCACATCCCATTGTCCCACTTTAGAGGTCAGGCAGCCACCATTTCAGGGGCCCACATGGCTTCATTTTCAAATGCGTCGCACACACCAAGGCCTAGACTCAACACAAATACAGGCCACTTTTTAGATAATGAATGGTTTTCTGTGTAAGCTGTGGGTACGTACCTCTGAGTTGTTTGACTCTGTGCTCGCTGTTGTCCTTCATAGGCCCCGTCCGCTGGGACATGTGAGGAGATGGTGGCATCCTCAGGTGTACCGACCGTTGGTGGACCTGTCGACAATGGAGGAAAGACACGTGATAATCACATACAGGCTTGACCGTGCCACAATCCAGGAACTGTGTGCCCAGCTGGAGCCAGACCTGATGTCAGCTATCCGAAATCCAACAGGAATCCCCCCTCAAGTGCAGGTGCTGTCAGTGCTCTATTTCCTTGAAAGTGGGTCATTTCAAACAACAGTGGCCATAGCATCAGGGATGTCCCAGCCTATTTTTTCCAACGTGTTGTCAAGAGTGTTGTCTGCCCTGCTGAAACACATGCAGAGATACATCGTTTTCCCTCATGTAGAGGATTTGCCTACAGTGAAAGGTGATTTTTATGCCCTGGGACATATCCACAACATCATAGGTGCCATTGATGGGACCCATGTGGCTTTGGCCCCCCCCACAGGAGTGAATAGGTGTACAGAAACCGAAAGAGTTATCATTCGATGAATGTACAGATGGTATGTTTGGCAGACCAGTACATCTCCCATGTGAATGCCATGTTCCCTGGCTCAGTACATGACGCTTACATCCTGCGGAATAGCAGCATCCCTTATGTGATGGATCAACTCCAGGGGCACCGTGTGTGGCTATTAGGTGAGCACCTGGAAGCAAGTCAGTGGGAATGGTTGTCTGGGGATATCCCTACAGGTTAGTGTGTGTCTAACAGTTGTGCTTCACCATTTGCAGGTGACTCTGGTTACCCCAACCTGTCATGACTATTGACCCCAGTGAGGAATCCCAGGACAAGGGCAGAGGAACGCTACAATGAGGCCCATGGGCGAACTAGGAGGGTGATCGAACACACCTTCGGCCTCCTGAAGGCGAGGTTCAGGTGCCTCAATATGACAGGTGGATCCCTATTCTACTCACCAAAGAAGGTGTGCCAGATCATCGTGGCCTGCTGTATGCTTCACAACTTGGCTTTGTGACGACAGGTGCCCTTTCTGCTGGAGGATGGTCCAGATGGCGGTGTTGTTGAAGCTGTGGAGCCTGTGGACAGTGAAGACGAGGAAGCAGATGAAGAAGACATGGACAACAGGGACTCAGTGATCCAGCAATATTTCCAATGAGACACAGGTAAGAATACAAACCTGCCTACTACATGTACTTAAACACTACTACCTCTCTACTGTCTGTCATTTTCACCCAGTGTATGGTCACTGAGTTGTCACTTTCCCTTACGATTTCACAGATGTTGGTCCCACTGTGTGACATCTGCTGTGTTTCCTCATGGACTAGAGCTGTGTGACATAGGTATGTTGACATTATAACTGAAAGAGCTTTTTGCCACAGTTATTGCTAATACAGTATTCCGAAATCACAGACAGATTCCAGATTGTTTTGTGCTTTAAGGGTGTTTATTTTAGTGCTCAAAATTGGAGGGGGTACCAAAATGGTGAGGGTTGATGGCAGAGGAATGTCCATGGCAGAGCCCAGTCTATTAGTCTCACAGGTGCATTGCCCAAATGGGCATCAGAAGTGGAGCTGGGGCAGTTTAAGGATGGACAGGGTGACAAAGTGGGACAGTAGGATGACAATCAGGGTGGTCTCATTTCTTGGCGGGGGTCTTGGCATTGTTCTCTGTCTTGTTCCTGGATCTCAGGGACCGTTTGCGAGGTGGTTCTCCCTCTGCAGGGGGTGGGGTGCTGGTGTGGTGGTCCTGTGGCGGTGCCTCCTGTCCACTAGCGCCGGCGGAGGTGGTGGGCAGTTCATCATCCAGGCTAGTGTCAGGGGCCCCTTGTAGTGCCACAGTGTCCTTCCTGGTGTTGAGTACTTCCTTCAGCACCCCTGCGATGGTGCCCAGGGTGGAATTGATGGATCTGAGTTCCTCCCTGAAGCCCAAATACTGTTCCTCCTGCAGGCGCTGGGTCTCCTGAAACTTGGCCAGTACCGTTGCCGTCGTCTCCTGGGAGTGGTGGTAGGCTCCCATGATGAAGGAGAGGGCCTTGTGGAGAGTGGGTTCCCTGGGCCTGTCTGCCCCCTATCGCACAGCAGCCCTCCCAGTTCCCCTGTGTTCCTGGGCCTCCGTCCCCTGGACCGTGTGCCCACTCCCACTGCCCCCAGGTCCCTGTTGTTGTTGGGGTGGTGGGTTAGCCTGGGTTCCCTGTAGTGGTGGACACACTGCTGATTGACGTGTCCTGGGGATGGAGGTATGGGCCCGCTGGGTGGGTGCTGTGCTGGTGTTTCCAGAGGGGGGAAGCTCTGTAGTGGCCTGTGACTGTGTGATGGGAACCGACTGTCCCGAGGTCCCCGATGGGCTGGGCTGGTCATCTAGATCCAGTTGGACAGAGGTGATCACTGTGGGCCTCTTCTGTTGGTGGTGTGGACATGTGTGGACCCTCCTGTCCGGTGACATTGGGTAGGGGTCCTGCAGGGGTATAAAGGCATGATTATTGCATCTGTGTGTGTCAAGGTGTGCAATGGGTGGGTGACCGTGTACCCCAGTGCTTGCATTCCTGTGTGGGACCTTGTGTGATGGTGGTTTAGGGGGGTGTATGGGTATGTGCAGTGGGAATGCTTTAGTGATGGGTGTCCATGCTTTGTTTTTGCATGCAGGGCCTGGTGTTGGGATGTGTGGTTTGTGATAGTGGAACATTTGTGAGGAGTAGGATTGATGGGGTGAGGGCGAGGGTGAGGGTAGGTGATAGCATGCAGGTGGGTGGGGGATGAAGTAGTTAAAGGTTTGACTTACCAGAGTCCATTCCTCCACCTACTCCTGTGAGGCCCTCAGGATGCAGAATAGCCAAGACCTGCTCCTCCCATGTTGTTAGTTGTGGGGGAGGAGGTGTGGGTCCGCCGCCAGTCCGCTGAACCGCCAGGTGGTGTCTGGAGACAACGGAACGCACCTTCCCCCATAGGTCGTTCCACCTCTTCCTGATGTCCTCCTGATTTCTTGGGTTTTGTCCCACTGCGTTGACCCTGTCCACTATTCTTCACCATAGCTCCATCTTCCTTGCAATTGAGGTGTGCTGCACCTGTGATCCGAATAGCTGTGGCTCTACCCGGACGATTTCGTCCCCCATGACCCTGAGCTCCTCCTCCGAGAACCTGGGGTGTCTTTGCCGTGCCATGGGGTGGTGTAGGTGATGTGTGGGGTGGGGTGTGTGGTGATAAGTGTGCTGATATGTAATGGGGTGTTGTGTGAGGTGCATGGAAGTTATGTGGGTGATGGTGCTGTGTGTCTGTGGATGCTAGTGTTGTTGATGGTGGTGTCTCTCTCTGGCTTTCGTTCGTGATGTGTTGTCGTAAGGGTTTGTGGGTGATTTGGGTGTGTGTTTTATAGTGTATTGAGTGTGTGGGAGTGGTGTGTGTATGTGTATCAGGTGTGTGTATTTTGAATTGTCCAATGTGGCTGTGTTTTGGAGATGTGTGTGTATTTTGAGCACGGCGGTGTGTACCGCCAATGGAATACCGCGGTTGAAAGAAAGCCGCGTGGATTCGTGTGTCATGATAGTGTGGGCGTATTTCTGTTGGCATGACGGTTGAGGTTTTGTTTTCGCCAGTTTATCACTGACCTTTGGTGTGGCGGACTTGTGTGGGTATCTGAATTTTGGTGGATTCCGAGCTGTGGGTCATAATAGCTGTGGCGGAATTCCGTGGCCGCGACGGTGTGTTGGCGGTCTTCTGCACGGCGGTAAGCGGCTTTTACCGCCAATGTTGTAATGACCCCCAAAGTGTCCACTCAAAGTCAGTCATGCTACATGGAACTGCAACATCAATGACGATTCCCATTACCAACATGTAGAAGGCATTCATCTTAGCTCATCTGTGCATGTTGAAACAAATGTATGGATAGCCCGGTTTCACACTTACTGAATGTACCTCTGGTCAAGATCACTTTTTCAGGCTCACTATGTGCAAAACAACAGATCATCTATTACCAAGCTAGCATTTTATGTGAACAAAGTCTGAAAGGAAAGTTCACCTTAGAAAGAATGACTAAACATTCTTGCACAGGTAGGAAGCAGGGCCTTGGAGGTCTCACTTGGGCTAAGCAAAATGCATTAAAACAGCACATTAATTAATACAAATGAATGCACATATAACATTTAAAATTTTAAACTCAACATTCACAAGCTTTGTCAGTATTCATGTTGTAAAAGATTTAGAACAAAATAATCCTGTTGATACATTACATTAAGTATAGTGCAGAGCTGCAATTCTCGACTTTTGCATGTGACATTTTAAACATTCCTCTCTTGAAATATTTTATCGCTGCAGGGTACACTATTAATTAACATCATGAACATTCACATATAGTTGGTTAATTGATTAAACATGAAGTTTAAATGCTATACCACAACAGTTTAGTCTAGTAACCTACAGTGAATTCACATTAACATAGCTTTCAGTGCACCACTTTAAAACAAATCTATTAGTACTTTAATTAACAAAATGCAAAGCCTGTCACATATAGATGATGACTGTGACGCCAGGGTTAGCAAGAGCATTTGTGCGACATCAGTTTCAGGAGCAGTCACTTTAGCCCAAGGAGATAACTCTAGCTCCAGGCAAGGATGCCCAAATGGAAAAAGGCAGAGGTGCTTACAACAAACCTGCCAACTTCTGAATTTTTCTGCAATAGCTGGGAAATGGAGGGTGCATAAACAAATGGCTCCATGGCCGTGCCCACATACTCCCACCAGCAAAACCAAGGCCTGCAGCGGTGGCTTTAGTGACTGCTGGAGCCCTGTCAAGATTCCCAGGTCCACGGGAGATGTGTTGCTGCAGTCCAGGTTATTTCTGAGAATTCTGGGATTTGCAGTCTTGTGTATTCCATTATAAAACAGGACTACAAGTTCCCAGAATTTAAAGAAAAAAAATGGACTGGAGCAGAGTTACTGCATAGATATAAACTATTTTAAATTGAAAATTAAAACTCTTAGCTCAAGGAACACATGTCTCTGTTTGAGGAATCAAAAAGGTGTTGGTGGGGAAGGGAATAGGCTGTGGTTTTAAGGGTGGGTGGCCGAGGAGAGAGTAAAGGTTTAGTCTTTTTTCTAATTGTATTGGCTAGGAAAGCATGTCTCTGTGAGGCTCACAGCTCAGCAATAGTCTGGACTGAGACATGGAATGGCGGACTGGGACGTAATTGAAATATCTGGAGTATTATGAAATCCACATTGCTTGCACATGCCCACCCAGAAAAAAGCAGAACTGATCAAATGTTTGCCAACATCAGGAGCATATGTTATGCTTCTGTTTTCTAATGGTTCCCATGAGTTTACTCATAGAAACAAATCTGTGCGATTATATATGGCAGTATGATGTTTCTTACTTATACAGTTTGTTACTTTCATGTCTTATTGAAACCATTAAGGACAAGAAATAGCAGTGATTATACCACAAATGCAAGTTTATATATAATCTTTAGCAATGTCACTTACCGCAATGCTTTCGGTTAACAATGTCTTTCTTATACATCGGTCAGCAGACTGTGAGGCCAAATGCTAAACGCGCTTCAGGGGCTTGGACGCTATTTAGGAAATGCCAGGGGTAGACATTACTACCCAATCTTTTCCTTGGGAATTATTAACAATCGAATGCAGTCCTGTTCCCCAGGCCAGTAACATGGACAGAGGTGAAAACAAACGTGAGCCTGGGCCTAAAACCCTTATTTATGACGATTGGAATAAGCTCTTTTCCAAGGCTGGACTGGGAACCAAATGCAGCTCTGGATCAGATGTTTAAACCAGCCCTGATCTCATCCTACCTGATCTCTCTTTTTTCATCCAGTCAATTCTCTGTTTTTCTCCTTCTTTTGTCTCTCTTGCCTCGTCTTTCTTTTGCATGTACATATGTCTCTCATTCGCTCATATATCTCCGATGTGGTCACGTCTATAGCAATAAAGAGGAGAGGACATCTGAGCACTATGCTCTTGATTCTTCAATGATCTCTTAGGTTCTGCATTTGCACACACACCTTATCTGTGCTCGTGATCTAGCAGGCTACTACTGCGCATGCACATTTTTGTTTTGGGTCGACACACAATGCTTCCATCAAGTTAAGTTGTTAATTTGATGGGTTCTCTCGGCCCTTTCTGTTGATTTCGACTTTCTTGCACCTAAATGCCAGTTTCTGAAATAAATGAATCCCACAATTAAACTTAAAACTTTCTAAGTGCGTCCTTTGCAAGTACTCATGTATGTGGGAAAACAACAAAATGCACATACCGACATGAATTTATGTCAATGGCTTTCCTATAGAGTGGAAGAATGAAAAGGTTCCAATGGAACGGAAGATTGAGAGGGTGGACTCTTAGAACATTTGTTGATAAAATGTCCCTCATGCAAATTATACATTTAAATGGACCAGCCAGAATCTACATAATTTGCTATGCATTAAGGAGTACAGAATCTCAGAAGAGCTGGGGTGTGGAAGAGATGGGTTACAAACAAAATATAGGACGGACTACGGACACCCCTGCCTATCAGCTTAGAGTCTGTGGGTTCATTGATGTCTAGCAAACCCTGCCACATATCTATCTAAGCTTTTTAAGGAAGGGAAAATGTGCCATACCATCAATTTGTGTGGGTCAGCTGCATCTTGTTATTGCTTTCTGCGGGTCTTTCTGTAGTGCTGCACCTCTGATTGGTGATTTATTTAAAGGTATTCATTTGATTCTGTTGCCTACACCAAGCCCTGCTATGTGCCCTCTGGCATGTCGATTTAATCCTTTGCTAGTCAGCTGTCTATGGAATTGCACATTAGCTGTAGATCCAGTGAATAAAATAACTGACATTATATAGTACACTGTTAGCCAGGTATTCTGTGCATTTGCACTGACACTGTGTTCAAGTTTCTTGGGTCAACCAGTCAGAAGAAAATAACAATTGTATGGAGCCTATGGAAGAGTATCAGTCACTCTGTACCATGAGATAAATGTGTTTTACGTTTTGCGATAACAGTTAAAAATGCTCTTCGGCCTCGGGGATTTCCGAGAGGAGAGGTGAGTAATCTTTTGTTGTGAAAGTCTTCGTTGCAGAAGCATACAGATTTGATAAGAGCATTTTTCTGCAGGGGAAGACGGTGTAATGTGGCCACTTGGTAGGCGATGTAACATTGTTGTCTGTGGCCCAAAATCGGTAGCACGGCTGAGTTTTGAATGAGATGAATTTCAACTTCTGTGCATGTTTCAAGGATACAAACCATAGTCTGAAACGTTAAGGGGCATATTTATACTCCGTTTGCGCCGAATTTGCGTCGTTTTTTTCGACGCAAATTCGACGCAAAACTAACTCCATATTTATACTTTGGCGTTAGGCGCGTCTAGCGCCAAAGTTCATGGAGTGAGCGTCATTTTTTGGCGTGAACACCTTCCTTGCGTTAATGAGATGCAAGGTAGGCGTTCCCGTCTTAAAAAATGACTCCCAGGCATGTGTGTGGTATTTATACTCCCGGGCAAAAATCACGCCCGGGAGTGGGCGGGGCAAAAAACCCTGCATTTGCTCCTCTTTTTAACGCCTGGGTCAGGGCAGGCGTTAAGGGACCTGTGGGCTCAGAATGAGCCCAGAGGTGCCCTCCCCTGACCCCAGGGACACCCCCTGCCACCCTTGCCCACCCCAGGAGGACACCCAAGGATGGAGGGACCCATCCCAGGGAAGAAAAGGTAAGTTGTGGTAAGTATTTTTTTTAATTTTTTTTGTGGCATAGGGGGGGCCTGATTTGTGCCCCCCTACATGCCACTATGCCCAATGGCCATGCCCAGGGGACATAAGTCCCCTGGGCATGGCCATTGGGCAAGGGGGCATGACTCCTGTCTTTGCTAAGACAGGAGTCATGTTAATGGCGTCTGGGCGCCCAAAAAAAATGGCGCAAATCGGGTTAAGACGATTTTTTTGCCTCAGCCTGAATTGCCCCATTTTGGGAAGCCCAAACGCCATTTTTCCCTACGCCGGCGCTGCCTGGTGTACGTCGTTTTTTTTCACGCACACCTGGCAGCGCCGGTCGGCTAACGCCGGCTAACGCCATTCAATAAATACGGCGCCCGCATGGCGCTTCAGAATGGCGTTAGCCGGCGCTAATTTTTTTGGCGAAAACTGCGATAGCGCAGTTTTTGCATCAAAAAGTATAAATATGGCCCTAAATGTTTAAAAATGATGCATATGCTGATATGTTTAGCGCTACATTTTCTCAAAAGGACTTGCTAAGTATGCTTAAGAATTGTCAGATCATAAGCCACATTTATTGTCGGTGGCATCACTCAGCAGTGTGGTAGCTACGCTACGGCTGCAACGTGACCCAGCCATCTCTTTGCGCTCTCTGAATTTAGTGCTGAAGGAGCAGACCTCAATTTTTGCACTTACATTCTCAGCTTACTGTTATTTCGACTTCTTACCATAAAGGGACATGAGATATCACTACCTAAAAATTGGTACATTGTGAAAGGACCATTACGGGTAGCATAAGCACACAGACCTCTGTCCAAAATAGTTTTTCAAAGCAAGAAAATGCAGAACCTTTTTTTTGTAGAATCATTTACATTTAGGTTTAATACAAAATTAAATAAGATTAAAACTACTGTAAAGATGTTATCACAGCATATCACACAACAGAACTGTGAGCTGTAGATTCACGCCTAACTCATACAGCTCATCAAACAAATTCGAGAAGTAATCCCTACAAAGAAACCCACCAAAGTGCACCTGGGGTCAACACAGTAAGGATCTACAAATGTTCCCACTTTATTATGAGCTGCAAGACAAACTATCACAAGGAAATGCAATTACAACCGACACACTTTCAGGTTGGTGAAATTATTTAAAAAAAGAAAACATCAAAGGATGAAAGTCAAACTGGAGGTCAGTGCTTAATTTGTAAAAGAATATGTGCTGGGGCCCACAGCCGGGCACTGTCTAAGGTCAGGGGGACAACTATTAACAAGCATTTACAATGCAACTGGTCTCGCGTTTGCTCATGTTAGAGCTGATCGCCTTGTAAACTCCTAACCCGACTTTTCACCTATCGGGCAAAAGTGCATTTTTGTACATAACCCGAAAAAGTGAAATTAACTATGTAAAGCGCTCGACTTCTGCCAAGTGAGATCGCGCTCTTAAATTAAAGAAAAAGAAGTCCACGAGCCCGATGGAAAACAGCGAGCCTCACATGTTTTCTATACTTGGTCGCTGCGCTCGAGGAGGGCTAGCTACCGGAAAAGGCATGACGTATGCGTGCCTTCGACTAATGAAAGTAAGCAGATTTTATTAGGCAAGCCCACGAACCAATAAAAAACACTGATGTGAAGAGACAGGGCTCCGAGCCCTTTTTTTAAATACTAAATACTAAAGCGTCTCGTTGCCTCTGAGACACTGCCAGTCTATTCATATCACCCGTACAAGTTATTTTCTATCTCTGCTTTTGACAGTTTTTCCGTCTTTCTCTTCCTCTTTCTCTGCCACTTTTACGTTTTTTTCTCTCTCTCACTTTGGCTCAAAGTCTATTGAAGAAAAAAAGTGCTGGTCCCCAAAAATGAGTGCCAGTTGGACACACCTGCAATCACCAGCTTAACCTAATCACAGCAGAACCCTCCCTACAACTGCACTGGCATATCAAGCAACAAAATACCTCATCTTGAACATTCTACTCATTATACATTTAGGGGCATATTTATACTCCGTCTGCGCCGATTGTGCGTCGAAATGTTTGACGCACAATCAGCGCAAACGTTGCCCCGTATTTAAACTTTGACGCCCGAGCCCGCGGACGACAAAATTCCGCTGTGTGCGTCATTTTTTGGATGCGGCAACCCGCCTTGCGTTAATCATATGCAAGGTAGGCGTTCCCGTCCAAAAAATGGCTTAAAGGGCAGTGCGTCGTATTTATGCTTTCGGGCAAAAATGACGCACGGCCGGGAGGCGGAGCCAGAAAATTAAGCACAGCCCGATTTGCGTAAAAAATTAACGCCTGGGTCAGGGCAGGCGTTAAAATGGGGCAAACACACCTGTATTTAATCAGAACACACAGAACAAACAGCAGAGCAGCAGAGCAGCAACAGGGAGCCATGGAGGTGATTCTAATCCAGCATGCACGCAGACGCAAAGCCCAGCAGCAACAACAGCAGCTACAACAACACCAGCAGGGACCCCAAAGTCAGCGCAGAAGGCAGGAGAGGATATTCCGCCCAAGAACAACCCTTCAGGGCCTCAGGGAACACGACATCATACAGAGGTACCGGTTGAACTGGCAGGCCATTCAGCAGCTGCTGCGAAACATTGAACAGCAGTTGGCCCCCACTTTGGTGACACCCCGCACCATCCCAACAGAAACAAAGCTGCTTGCCGTACTTCACATGCTGGCAAGTGGCTCTTTTCAAACAACTGGTGACCTGGTTGGCGGAATATCACAACCATCATTCTCCGCCTTTTTGCCCAAAGTACTGGACGCCATCATTCCACTGACACCCCGCCACATCTGCTTCCCTAACACACTGCAGAAGCAGCAGGAAACTAAATAGGGGTTCTACGCAATCAGTGGCTTCCCACACGTCCTTGGTGCAATCGACTGCACACATGTACGCCTTGTGCCACCTGCTGCAACTGAACACCTCTACTGCAACAGGAAGCAAACACATTCCATCAACGTGCAGGCCATAGTCGATCACCAAGGATTGATCACCAACATCGTGGCTAAATATCCTGGGAGTGTACATGACTCATACATCTTCCGTCACTGCACCATCAATCAACACTTCCAGGATGGACGGTATGGCAATGGACTACTTGTTGGTAAGTACAAAAACCTACTTATATACACACTGCACAGCAACCCTCTAGGACACACAACACATACACCACAACAGCAACATGTCAACAGGAACACACTGAGGTCCTGACATCGCTAGCCATGTTTCTTAAGTCACCATTGAACCTGTCACACATTAGAATTTACTGTACAGCCTAATGTGAAGACGTCAATGAGTGTGGTTGCCTAAATGTCACCTTGCAAATTGTAAGTGTCCCAATGACCTTTACATTAATACATTGCATAAGTCTAAAGGTATGGGATGTCCAGGGTACTTTCATATGAACGTGTTGACAACACTTTCAATTTTAACTGTGCATGGAACTATCATCTCACCCCCAGTGAAGACACACGGACACCTGTATCACAAGTCACAATGCTAGGGAGGGCACACTGTACTGAAAATCCCAAAACATACTGCTGACAAACAGTTAGCAGACAAACACTTGTTCAGCCAAGGAAACAACACAATGCAGATGGTATAGCCTACAAGCATAGGATGTCACATTAGTACACAAAAGAGTCACAGACAACACAAGACAACTACTGCCATTAAAGGTCTTTTCAATAGTGCCATCTACATCAACATGATCCCATTCATTTTGTCTTGCAGCTGATCAGGGGTATGGCATCCAGCCATGAATTATGACACCATTTGGCAACCCGAGTACAGCTGCAGAGCGTGCATACAACGAGGCCCATAGGAGGACACGCAGCATTGTCGAGCGGACCTTCGGCATCCTCAAGTCAAGGTTCCGCTGCCTCGACATCACTGGTGGTAGCCTCCTATATTCCCCCGAGATGGTCTGTAGGATCATCCTCACATGTGCAATATTGCTCAACATTTGTATCAGAAAAAACATTCCCCTCCTGGAACCAGAGCCACACATGCCTGAAGAGGAGGAAGAGGAGGATGATGGCCTGCAACAGGAGGGGGAACTACAGAACACAGCTGCTGGTATACGCAGGCGGCAACAGATTGT
This sequence comes from Pleurodeles waltl, assembly GCF_031143425.1. NCBI lineage: Eukaryota > Metazoa > Chordata > Amphibia > Caudata > Salamandridae > Pleurodeles > Pleurodeles waltl. The sequence goes on along the minus strand of NC_090436.1, from coordinate 272,365,254 downwards.
AAATAATTTCTTCTGAATATGATCACCTTCACCACTTTAGTTAACGAATTTAAATAAACACCTATTATAATCACCATATCATGGTCTGGCTATTCTTTTTTACACACCTTCATCTCTACTTATCAGAATAAGAGTGTTGCCTCATGGAGCATTGCTGAGATACTGAGTAGGACACGGAACATCCCAGAGCTTATGTGATGCCTAACATACAATGGTCACATACACACACACTCTTAATGACATATATCATGTACATATCTCCTTTGAAGGCCTATAGCAGAGGACCACAACTATTTCACACATACATGTTGAAAGCAAGGTCCAACGCAGCATATGGCACACAACTATGACACCATCACTCAATAAGGGGAAAACAAGCCTCATACATGAGGCAGTCAATGTGCTTTGGCATCACTAACAGGAATGTCTGACAAGACCCTTGACAGCAGTTAGTCCAACTGCATCCAATATTTGCAAGGAATATATGTGACTAGAGTTCCATAGAAGCAGAACATAGACAGCACAAGTGCCACACATATGACATGCATTGCGCACATGACATACCATGTACATGTCAGCCCATTTCCAAACTCATTACACACCCATGCACCTGGTCACAACCCACCTGTCGGAAGAGGTCCCTGGAATACTAAGATGTGTACCCTGATAATACCTTGTATACAAACAAAGACCAACATTAGCAAACCAGTGTGCTACACCCTTTCCTATGGTATGCCATTGTCAAAGAACATCTGACTGCATGGACGTCAGGTCAATTTATACACTGTCTTCTAGTTTCAAAGCCCTGTTAGCACATGTAGATTGCTTCCCCTTGTGAAAATGTCTGTTGGCCCTTAGAATGCAAGTCTCACCTACAGGACTGGTGAGAAACAGATGCAGCCCACACCTGTGATCACCTCCATGCACAACACCCATTACAAAAAGCACTGCCCCTGATGATGCTTGGAACAGCATAGGAGTTGCCATTATGTCAAATACACCGTCAACCATTGATACCAATTAAGCCGTGTAACACAGCCCTTGGGTTCATTTGTCACCTTCAAAAACACAGGACATACACAGATTGACATGTCAGCTGTCTAGTTTGTCCTCCAAACAGTCTCAATCAGACCACTGATTATGTAACTTGTCCAGTAGCTTGCTCCTGAATCATCTTCCATTCTGTCAGCCTGACTGGCAACTGTCTGTGCATCACACTAAAGTATCCCTGTGTCTACATATGTACCACACTTGCGTTAGAAAACCTGCCATTCATCAGGGGGCATTGGGCTTGGGCTTCTACCATGCATACACAAATACATTGTATAGCATCATCTGCCGTTTAACTGTACCATTTGAGTTAAATCCTCTTGGAAATGCAAAAATCATGGCCCATCCCTTTTCTGGGTTGCATTTATGCATGAATGACAAAGTGTGACAGTGTCCCAGGGTCATAGGCAGGGATTGGGTACGGGGCTTTCAGCACAACCAGCAACCTCTGATAATGTACATGGCTAATACACAAATGTCAGAACCATGACAGTTCACACACAGCATCACAGTGCGCACAACATAGTGATGGGCCGTGTGTGGTGAATAGCTGCGAGAATAAACAGCACATGGCGCTATGATGTTCCCATATGCAGTGGGAAGTGCAGAGGCCAACCTGTGTACAAATGTTGTAATGACACCTGCTGGAACATGACAATTGAGACATTATCTCACTCAGCACACCAAGGTTGCCCTGTTGACTGTCTCATTACACGTCTTTAGTGACAGGGTGGGACCATCCACATGTTGGTTCACATGTCCACATCTACTTTACTCACATTGATCAACAAAGGATACTCAGTAGTTACAGGAATAGCTGCCAATGACTCATGATGAGTCTTGGTCCGAACTGTGACAAATTACATCCCAAAAAATCTACAGGATCATCATTGGACCACACACATGAACAAGACACCTATGTGCAATTGATCACTGGAAATATGTGGACACATGCTTTCTTGTATGCAGGTCCACCACAGCCACTTGATAGTTGGGGCTCACTTCTATGGCCCAAACTGTGGTGTCATCATACATATGAGATTGACCCTTGTCTGTCTGTGCAAACAACATGGTACCCACTTCCTCAATGCATGTGTATGACTCACTGTGGGATTCATCAACTAGTGCCTAGGAAGCTCTTACCAATACTCTAGGACATAGGATGTAGAAATTGTGGACCTTTGACATGAACATGTGTCTGCCATCCATCTGGTGCATGCTATGTCACATGTGGTGTCTACTTGACCCTAAAACTTGGAGGTATACTTTGCGGGTTTTGTTACATGTATGACTAACACATGCCCTTGCTCATTCCAAAGTTTACTTGCATCTGAGGGTTTGGACACATGGACGTCACATTCATAAAACCAAATGTACAATAATGCTTCATGTGATGTACACACACACCTGGTCAACCAACAAATTAGTTGTCAAAGCACACACTTTGAGCCAAAGGCAAACAGGTATTGTACATATGTGCGTCACATTGCTATCCTCTCCTTATGACAAAAATTCACAATTTGTGCCACACATATATGTAGGCCACACTTATGACCATCTATGACGTCACCCAACTGTAAACATACTCTGAAGGCTGCAGTATGATGTCACACATGTGAACATACACCACCAACACCATACTGTCTTCAATTAGCTAATGTCTGATGTGTTCCAAATGTAAAATAACCAAAAAAGAAGTAAAAATGCCCCAAACCAGTTAATGCACTGTAATTTTGATGTCCCTAGCGGTGTGCGTCATTTTTTGTTTACCAAAACTGTATTTGCGTCATTTTTTTTGATGCACAGGAGTGAAATATAGCCCGCATCCAGATATTTGTACAGTCCATGTATCATTATGTGGATGCGGGTTAATATTCACGTCTGTGTATCAAAATAAATGACGCAAATACAGTTATGGGAAACAAAAAATGACGCATAATGCGAAAAAGGCGGGACTTTTCATACAGGAAGTGATGTAATAGGATATCCTGTTTACAGATCATGTACAGTGGGTGTACTTTCACTTTCACTTTGCAGTCTATGCTCCTTCTAAACTGTGCAGCTGTGTAGAGAGTGTTGTCCAGAGATTTTGTGCTGTTTTTGTCCTGTGTGCTATCTGTAAAGTCCTTTTGTGAAATAAATGTTGTTTGTGTATACTGTAGTACTGTGTTTTGTCTTCATTTGTCCATTTATCTTGTGTATTTCTTGTTTGTGGGAGTCTGTTGTGGGTAGTGTTAGTTTAGGGATAGTTGGGCTCTTTTAGTGTTTAGGTTTACTTTTTTCTGTCTTTTTACCCCTACTTTCACCCATTTCCCCTTTCTATTTCTTTTACCTCTATTCCTTCTCTTCAATTATAAGTATGTCTGGTAGGCCACGTCTTGGCAGGATGGGGGAAGAGGAGTTGGGGTGCTTCATCTGGCTGGTGACACATTTCTTGCCACTCATGATCCAGGCAGGGGGCAGGGTCATACAGGGCTACCCGACAGTGGCACGCAGAATCCGGTGGGGAAAGGTGCTGCATCACCTGCAGCGTGTGTATGCCAGCCAGAGGAGTGACAACCAGCTGAAGCACCGGTGGGCTGACCTCATCACCAGGGAGCAGGATCTCTTGGACCACCTGGGAATCATGATTGGTGGCACTGTTGGTGAGTACGATTATTGTTATTGTGCACAATTAAATGCTCTGTAGTGACATCAGTGGATTAGTGCAATGTCTGCCAGCTAACTTGATGACTGTGTGTAATTTTGGGGACATATAAGGGGATCATTGATGCACTATGGCAAGGATCACAATTGCTAGCTGTCAGGTAGCACGTGCTCAGCAAACTTACAGGTATCTTTACCATGAAGGAAATTGGTGCGGCCTTTCTGTCAGCACAGCTAACAAAATAGGAGCCAATCATGTCTATATAGGGTATTATTGACAGAGAAGTACAGATGTACCAACATTTAGGCCAACTATGTTGACGCAATTGCTAGACTGACTTTAGAATCACTACATGATGCTGAAAATGAGTGCTGCCTTCACGACAATTTATAATAGCAAAGTGGCTCAAACATTGGTCTCATGTGAGTCTGGTGAGTGTGGAAGGAAAGCGTTCACAGAAGTACTATGAATGTGTGGGATTATTGTGTTTCTTAATCTTTTAGGATAAATGTCAGTTCATGAATTGAATTCATCGTGTAAAGGTGTAAGGTGCCCTCAGCTAACATTGTAAGATGTTTGTTGGAATCGTTTGAGCCACAATCCAAATATGGATGGCAGTCCAAGTGTATGCACATGGCTTTACATCTCCATGGTTGGTGCAAATCACCATAGCTGGGCCACATCAATTGACTATACTGTAACAACAGGATGGCTTACAGGAGTCCATGCCCCTCCCTCTGTACATTGGGCCTATGTGCACTAAATGTGTCATGGCCACAAGGCATGTTTGACTGGTAATGCAGTCCTCAAGTAACCAGGCGTTGGATGTTTCTCTTGGATGCACACGATAAGACGATTACACTCCATATTTTTTAGTGCTCACCAATTATGGGGCAAGTTTGCAACCACATGATAGTTAGGGTCAATGTATGTGTGCAGATATGTGTGTAACTGTCACAGGAGACCCATGCTATGTACAAGTTGGCCGTGATATATCAGATGCAGTACCATCATGTCTGAATGGCTGCCATTTCCTTATTCAGCCTACACATTGTAAATGATACTGAAAATGTTGCACTGTGCACAGATTTTGAGCACATTTCTTCCTTCCATACCTTACAGGTGGACTGGCGCCCTACACTGTGGGAGAGGTGGCGACATTTGAGGACCCCGACCACTACAGTAAGTGTTGATATGTCTGTTATGTGTTGTGTTTGCTGGTTATGGACTCGTGTGAGTTGGACGCATAGCAAGGTGTGATGCTGTGGGCAGGTTTTTCACTTGTTCCATGAGTGGGAATGCAGTTTTCACATGTTTTGAGTTAGCCAATGCGTATCCAATGGTATCATGTAGGGATTGTAGGACATCCCTGTAGGCCCCACTGTGAGTACAGGGGATAGTCATGTCTCTGACACTTGTATTACCAAGAGTCACAATGGAAGTCAGCCTGTCAGACCCACATTCTCTAAGATTGGTGGAGCTAATAGCTTCCCAATAGACATCTGCTTCACTATTTACCTACGTAATTTTGAAACAGTAGGTAGAACCTCCTAGCATCATGTACTTCCACATGTAGTGCATCAAGTCTGTGGAACCTGAGTGTAATGGCCTAGGTGTGCATGCAATTCATGATCATGGGTGTTCTAGCAACTTTGTGTCTGATGTAAGTCAGGCCTCACTGGAAGTATATGTTGTGTACTAAGTTCTGATTTTCCTGACATGTCTGACCCTATGAGTGCTCTCTGGTTTGCTGACTCCAAAATGTTGATAGACCTTACCTGTGGTGTGTCTGTAGAGACAAACATGTGTGGATTATCCTATACACTCCTCGGTGAACATGTTGTTGGCAAATTATAGTTGTGTATCCACCGCCCCCCCTCAAACAGGGCCATGGGTTTGTGAATGGGGTACCTAGTATTGATGCTACCAGTATGTTACACATACCTGTGAATAAGTGACGGTTTGGTTGCATAGTAGTATACACACTCAGGTTTGGCACGTGGTACCATACTGGAAAGTCCAGTTACAACTTGCAGACCATGTGGCTTTAGTTTTGCTTTCCGTACACTGACATTTGTAGCCCAGCTCTTGGTGGAGGATATGCAGCATGATTCTTAGATGTTAACTGTCAGAACTCAGATTGCAAGTCAAGGCCAGTTGTTACCCATCTTGTGGGTTATGAATGTGCTTTGTGTGATGTGACCTTTGTTGTCTGGCCTGCCATGTACTTCCTCAGGGACATTCGATGCTCTGTATCGTAATATGAGCTGTTAGAAGTACAGTAGATGTATTGTCTGATTAACTTGCTGTGCTGTTTCACACAATGCAGTTACTAATGTGACATATCTGCATTTGTCTTCACAGCAGCTAACATGACTCCAGACCAGGTCCGTGAATTTCAGCGTCGGGCCATGCGATACCAGCACATCCTTCTGGTGGAGTTGGGGTTCCAGAGGATGGCCCGGCGATATCGCCATGAACGTGCCTCCGGGGCATGGCGAGCCTTCCCACAGGGTGGGCCTACTGTGCCCACCACAGCCACCACAGAAACAACCACCAATCTGAGCCAGGTGGCCCCACCTACAGCTGCCTCTGTTCAATCAACATCTGCTGGATTTCCTGGCCCCAGCATTGCCACTGGTGCAGGACAGCCCACACAGACCTCCTCCACCGGTACCCAGACTGCCACTGCTCCAGCTGTTGACCCTGCAGCCTTCAATAGACTTGAAAACAAGATGGACAAAGTGCTGCGCAAGGTGAGCCACCTGAGCCGGGACGTGCAGCACATTAAACGGCGGGTCAAGGATATCAAGAGGACCCTCCGGAGGGCCAACCTCTAGACAGTTGAATAGATGGACATGATACCCTCCCCTCCCTCCTCTTTCCTTGTTCTTATACTTAGTAGGCTTAGGGGGCTTAGTGTTAGGTTAGTATAGGCTGTTAGTTTAGTCAGTGTTAGTGGGTGGGGGTAGGGGATCCTGCTTCTTTCTTTTTTGACTTATTACATGTGTGCGGGGGGCTATGTTGGGGTTCTTGTGTGTAAAAAACAAAACAAAACAAAAAAAAAAAAAAAAACATTTACCAAAAAAATATATATTTGTATAGGATAGTATAGTATGTGTTTAGGTTAGTATGTGTTGTCCTCCATGTGTCCCGTCTCATAAGGGGGGTGGGGGGTAGATGTTTAGAACGTTTTGTTACATGTGATAAGTAAGTGTAGCTTAGGTTAGTTAGGGACAGTTGTGGGTAATGAGTAGTCAGGGTAGATTAGGGTAGGTAAGATTTTTCCCTCAGTTTCCTCATCTATGGTTAGCTTTTAATAAATATTTGGTTACCCCTTAATAGCATGTGTTGAATGGTACTTAATCGTGGGTTTGGATTCTGTGTACATCTCTTTTGTACTATAACATCTGTGTCCAATGCTACGAACAAATCCCAACTGAGCTGTACGATTGTCAGCTAACCCAGAGCTACCTTGCAAAGTGTCTACCCTTTGTTGCAACCACCAATCACAGTTAATATGGATGACAATCTGTTTCTGTTGATAAGTGTGTTTTCAAAGTCACTAACAGTGCTTCCAGTTTTGATATTGGGGAAACAGTTTTAGGTCTGACTTCAGTGGGATGATCATGCACACCCTTATAAGATGAGTTCTCATTGGCAATCTTGTATTCTTGTCTTCATGACCCTCATACATCATTTGTGACACAGTTCGGCATGATTACTTATTTGTATGTTAACTCAGACACCTTCACTTGTGCAGTTTTTTTAGTGTTTACTTAGATTAGTATGGCATGTTTATTTTGTTATTTTTGCATGTTGACAACATTTAGCAGGCACTATTTGATGACTTAGTTATCCCCTGAGGAAGCAGTCTTCTGTCCAACACAGCATGGTGGTGTATGGTTTCTCACTTCATCAGTTTATTCCCTCAGGATGGGCAGAGTATGATGCAATCATGGTCACTGTGCAGATTTCTCTAACTACATAATATCTGGACAGTTGTATTGACAAGCTACGTTATTTGACAGTAGGGACATTTCAATTATCTACTGTGCAGTTGATATGTCACATTACCCAGAGACAGATTTGTTGTGTAAGTGCTATTTATTGAAAAGTGCTGTAGTGCTATATGTACATTGTCCATGATTGTGAGTCCATTATAGTGATATCTTCCATTGTGATCCAACACAAGGGTTTACCAAAATGCTTTTGCCATGCTGGGGTTGCTGTTTCAGACAGTGCAGAGGGACAGGATTTGGCAATGAGTAGGAGAGAGACAATCACTGGGCTGGGTGACAAGATGTACAGTGGTTTGCAGAACAGTGCTTGAGTACAGTTGTTGCAAGACTGGCAAGTTACAAAGCGCAGGACCTTGGTAATAGTTGGCCATGTGGCAGGGACTAGTGCTTCCGGGTACTTTTCCTTGTGAATGTGATCTGTTCCATGTCTTCTTCTTCTGATGTGTGTGTTGCCTGCGTTGTCCTTGTTGTTGTTGGTTGTGAAGGGGCAACACACACCTCAGTGTTAGAAGACGTGGAGTCAGACATCCCGGTCGCTGCTCCCTGTGAAGGTCTTAAGGGCAGTACTGCTGCAAGGAGGGCCTGCTGGTTCTTGAGAATAGCAGCCACATCACGATGGTAGGCAGCCAGGTCGGCCCTGAGGGGTTCAATGTTGCATTCGTGCACGTGTTGACAGGATTGCTGTTGTAGGTGTTGGGTCAACTGTATTACAGCTGTGCTGATTTCCTTCTGGGTTTTCTGCAGTTCCTGCAAGATAGATGTTAGGGCTTGCATAGCTGCTGCTTGATCTGCAGATGACATCATGCACGAACGCATCCCCTCAAGGCTGGCTGCCATATTTTGCATCCCTACCCGCACCTCCTTGGCCAGCTCCAGCTGTACTCCAACTACAGTTCTCTCAAAGATGGTGCCAGTGTCGTCTGAGTCCTCAGCTGTATTGGAGCTGGCAGGTCTTACAATTGGGGTGGTGGGTGGATCCTCTGCGATGGCTGCTTGTTCTGTGCTCCTCCTTGTGACTGAAGGTGGGGTCTGGAGGATTTGAAGGACCTTTTGGATGGTCTCCTGGGGAATGTTTATCGGCTCGTCATCCATGTCATCAGGGAAATCTGGGACAGGTATATCGGCAGGATATCCATCTTCCTCTGCAATGAAACAGGGTACAATTAGTGTGTCTGTGTTGTGACAATTTTGATGTGACGTGCCTGCCTTTTGATGAATTAACTTTGTGATCTTGTTTTGTATTAATATCTGCAGTCCTTCAGATGGGCATTGTTTCAGGCCTATGGCCCACCTGTGTGTCACATGTATGTTATTGAGTTATCAGACTTGTCAGCCTCATTGCCTCTAGGTGTTGCTTTATGCCAAATAGAGAATTGCCACCTTCTTGTCCTACTCGACCCTCCGTGTATGTCCATTCTCATGGTGAGACCTTTCACTGGCTGTGGGTGTTCTGATGGCCCTGGCAGCACACTTAACTATCAGGACCTGCCCCAATCCCTGATCGTTCACATCGACTTAAATGTAATTGACATGTTGCATGTCCTATGCATGGCAATGTTATGATCTGATATGGATGTTGACATTGTTAATGTGTCCTGCTGATGTTGGGTAATGTGTGTTACATTGGATTGCCCTGATAGTCGTATCAGTGTCCTATTTCGTCCTCTGACGGTGCAGGTGTATTTCAGTGACCAGTTACATGTGTCCCCTACTCAATGCTGTTGTCTGAGCAGTATGACATTTGTGATGTTGCCTTGTTACCCAGGCACAGGATGGACCCTGACATATGCAGCATGGGTGTGTCCTTAGTGCTAAGTCGCTCCTATTGTTGTTTACTTTGGCTGATGTTTGTGACAACTATGGGCATTGACATTTGAGTGTACTGGGGCCTTTGTCTTGTTTCAGGAGATTGTTGCAAATGTCATCCTCACCCCCTAATTTAGGTATGTATGTTCCATGGGGAGGTTACTGCCATTGGCTACTTGAGCTGCACACAGATCAGAGGTGGTGGCAACTGTTGTCGCAGTTACATTGCAGTTGTCGGTTTGGCTAGAGGATTGCTATTAGGGCCCTAGTTAATGTAGGAGGTATGTTGGCTGACGAGTGCCAGGATGTAAGTTTGACTTAGTGGCCTTCCCTCCTGTCGTGGCTTTCCCTTTGCTCCATCGTTGGCATGACAGCATGCCCCCATGGGACTGTTGTTGGTGTTGTGTAATGGTGTGCCCCAGGTCTTCTCTGAACGGGCCATTCCCCAATGCCATGCCCCTTTACCCATGCCACTCCATGTATATGATGACTAACATGCATTGTGTAGTAGGTATTTCCCCCCCCCGGTTGCAGTTGACATTAGTGCATTTCAATTCCCCATGAGACTTACCCTGCATGTGCGTTGTCTCCTGGTAGTCTGCGCTGTCCTGTCCTTGAATCCCTGTGCCGATCTCCTCAGGGATGACGACTGCGACCATCTCCTCCATGTGGTCCAGGGCCTCCTGGTGTGCTGGACTCCCACCTCCAGTCTGCAGTGCTGCCTTCCTGTTCCTGGCCATCTTTTCCTTCGTCCTGCGTTTGCAGTCATGCCAGCGTTTCTTGCACTCGATGACTGTTCTGCGTACTTCAGCCACACTGCTAATCTTGTCGACAATTTGTTGTCATATAGCCTCTCTCCTACTGATTGGCAACTTTGATGTGACAAACAGTTGGTGCTGGTGTTCAGTCACCTCTTTAACCAGAATATCCTGCTCCTCTGCACTGAAGCGACACTTTCCTTTCTTCTTAAAAGTGTCCTGGTTCTTGTGTGGGTCCTCCTGGCTGGTTCCTGGTCTGCTGTCATCTTCCTGGGGTCTGTAGTGGCATCTGGGATCCATTTTGGCTCTCCTCTGGTGAAATGGCTGTGTTCGCTGTGTTTTTTGACGCTATTGCATCAAAAAAAAACGGCGCATATCCGGTTTGCAGTGTCGTAAATACACCCACAGTCATTTCCGCCGCGTTAACGTCGTTTTCCTTTACGACTTGACACCGCGGTGTGCGTCAAAAATAATGACTCCCACCCGTTGTTTGCTCCGCCGTGCGTCAAAGTATAAATCTGACGCCCGCACGGCGCACCAAAATGGCGTTATTCGGCGGTAATATTTTTGACGCAAAACTGCGCCGGGGCAGTTTTGCATCAAAAAGTATAAATATGGGCCCTAGTTCTTCCAAAAGCCTTTAATAAAGTTCTGTAAAATCACTCCTCAGAGCAGCACCTGGGCCAATCTCACCCCAACATTCTCTTGAACCTCTGACATTCCAATTAGCATAAACATTCCAATTTCAATCTAATACTAAGATACTACACATTTCTCTCCTACTACAATAAAATCTATATATAACCTATAAAATGTAGTCTAAAACAAAGAACTAAAATCGTTGCACAACACAAAAAATGATTTTGCATTTATTTAGGTGTTCTTACAACTCTACTGCTTCTTATGATTCTGCTTCTCATTGTTTTTAGGTGCATGGCAAAAACATTTGCTTTTAATAAGTCATAAGGGTCTGTATTTATTGCACTCGAAGGGGTCTTTCCCTGGTTCGAAGATTAGGGAGACCAGGCTGGCCTCCTGACTTCATTGCATTTTGGAAGACCTTGCCAAGAGGAGGAAACAGGGGTCATAATTTGATAAAAGTCCAGGGGCAATCCATTCTCCACTGATGCTTTACCGGTTGGCATGGCTTTGTTGACTTCTACAAATTTCCTCTTCTGTGAGAGGTTTGTCAAGTTCTTCACATAAAGAGTCTGAAATGTGCTGAATACATATGGCAGCCATACAACTATTCTCTCAAGTGTTGTCAGGAGGAGCTTCTGATAAGTAAAGGGAAGTGTAGAACGAGGCAAATTACTTTGTTGTGTCCAAGGGAAGCTCAGCAATTCTTTGACGTAGCTATGAATCGCTGTGATGGCTGAGCTGACTTTATGTTGTTTACATTGTAACACCAACAGCCTTCTGTCCTTTCCCCCATGTTTATAGTGTCTATCCTGGAAGTAGTGTAGGGTATTTTGTGACTGAAAAGTTAAGAGTTTGTTGAGCTCATATGTCTTGGATATTGCTTGTTACAATATAATGTTGGACTGGGTGGTGCAGTAGCAGTGTTTGAGTTGGGCAATGTCTGCCTTCACCGAAGACTGCCAATTCCTGCACCCATTTATATGTAGTGGGAAAAACCTGACTCTTAACACCACGCATGTAGGCCTTACCCAAAACCCAGAGTGCATGGGAGGACAACACAGGGCCTTTGCTCAAGGCCATGCATTCCTTGAACTGATTCAGTAGTTGTTTCTTCACTACTCATAAGTTGTGTTGTAGTGGAAAGTATTCATTCTTTAGGTTTGTATTAAGGTGATTGATGACAAAGGTCTAATTGAAGGAGAACTGGTGTAAGGTCGGAAATCCCGCCATACGAAAAAAAGAAATATAAAAATGCCAGGGAGTAGACTAGATTGTGTCAGAATATAGTCAATTTGACTTTCAGTGCAATGCGGGTGAGACAGGAAAGTGTAATCATGATTCATTGGTTGTAGAAGTCTCCAAGGTCCTGTTAGGGCATGGTTCGATAGTATGTCTTTGAGGAGACCTCTTTTCAGGGTGTTTCACAGGTCTGATGAAACTGATGTGCAAGGTTCCAGTCTACACCAATCACCATATGTTGTCGACTAAATTCAGTCAGTAGCAGTATAGAGAACAGTTAAACCTAGTCCTGTTTGAGGGATCGTGCCAGAAAACTGGTGAGCAAGGCATGGGATGAGTGGAAGGGAAGGAAAGCAATCGCAAAGCAATCGCAGTTACCACCAGTGTCACACTGGTGGTAACCCATTCGCAAAAGGGAAGGGGTCGCCATGGGACCCCTTCCCCTTTGTGAATGGCATGGAAAAAAAAAATCTGAGCAGGCAGTGGTCCTATGGACCACTGCCTGCTCTGAAAAAATGAAACAAAAGCGTTTAATTTTTTCATTTTGTAATGCATCTCGTTTTCCTTTGAGGAAAATGGGCTGCATTACAAACAAACAAAAACTGCTTTATTTAAAAGCAGTCACAGACATGGTGGTCTGCTGTCTCCAGCAGGCCACCATCCCTGTGAGTGCTGCGAGTCTCAATGGGGTCGCAAGTTGCGACCCACCTCATTAATATTAATGAGGTGGGTCTTTGCGACCCCCTTACGAGTCGTAGATGGTGTCAGGGACACCATCCTGCATCCTGAATTTCCTACATCTGGCCCTTAATTATGCTCCTATGTTGCAAAATCCTGTATTTCAGCTTCTGGGCAATCTGGTCTAGGTACCTCAATTGACAGGGGTGCCAAATTACATAGATGATATCCTGAGTATTACAGTTATGGCATTTTTCAGGCTGAACATAGGTAAAGTCACTCCTTTTAAAGCTGAACGTACACGCTACATGTTGGCCACATTTGTAGTGTCCTACTACTTCCAGAAAGCCTCATAGAGTATTAAGGGTACCTTTAGGGGAGTGTGATAGTGCTGCTTCAACTAGGGCATCTTTTAAATTATGCCCTTGTTTGAATGAAAAAAGCAGGAGTGTTTTTTTGTGAGGTGTTCTACTAATACCCAATGATGCTTTGAGGTTTTTTTATCTTGTTGCTTTTTGGGATAGAGGTAGTAACGTAAACTAGCCTCTCTTATGTATCCATATCAGAATGTAATTCTAGAAGGAATTCTCTATGAAGGCTTTTTTTCTGGCTGGTTTTGCTAGCCTCCTGGGGTAACTTCTATCAATATATTTTCTCATAAATGCATTTGATTCTCTGAAATAGTCAATTGTGTTTAGTATAATTTCTGGGGATACGTAGAACTAGTCCGAATGGCAAATTGTCCCTTAGACTTTTTGGATGATGACTGCTATAATGTAACAGGGAGATCTTTTCAGTGTGTTTTCTGTGGAATGACAGGAATATCTTGCCTACCTCAATGACAACTTTAATTTAAAAAAATAAATGCTGCATCAATTGTATGCCATGGTAAACTGAATGTCTGTAGATCTGGTAGTGAGCACTGTATGGAATGACTGTAGCTCACTTACAGAGCCTCTCCAAATCAGAAAGATATTGTCTATATATCTAGACAATTCCCTTATATTGTTTGTAAAAAGGATTGTCAGTGGTAAAAACTTTCTGAGTCTCATAAACCGCCATTAAGAGGTTCGCCAGATCTGGGGCGAAGCTTGCTTCCATTGCTACTCCCTTTATTTGGAAATAAAAACAGTTGTCAAACTGTAATTCATTTTTGGTCATAGCAATTTTCATTCATGACAACAAAAACCAAGTGGTTACCTGCACTGGCTGTGCTTGTGAATCCAATATGTCCATTAGCGCCCACAAAGCTTCAATTTGAGGGATATTCGTGTATAATTATTGTATGTCTATCATGACTAGTAAGTCAGTTTTCTCATCAAAGGCCATATCTTCAAACCTAGTGATGAAATGCATAGTATCTTCAATGAATGACTTGGTTAGGGTCGCAAATGGATTGAGGAGAAAATCAAAATATTGACATAGTGGCTCCAAATTGGAGCCACAACCAAACACAATCGGTCTCCCTGGTGGATTTGCTAGTCTCCTGTGTACCTCGGTTAGGGTGTTCTTTGTTAAGGAACAATTTAAAAATCCTTGGTCCAAGCCTTTCTTGGTGACTTTGGCTATTTCAATTCTGAGTTTGCCTGTTGGGTCACCATTGATCTGTTCATAGCACCTAGTGTCATTTAGTTGATTCAGTATCTTCTGGTGGTGGTCTGCTGTATTCTAAATGACAATCCCACTGCCCTTGTCTTCAGACATGATTACCACATCTATGCTGTTTCTCAGGTCTTTAATGGCCATGTTCTCATTATATGTAAGATTGTATTCTACAAATTTCCTCTCGTTGGTCAAGGTCTCTACACCCCTTAACACCATCTTTTTAAAAGATAAAAACTCACTTGGCATTGTATGCGAAGGTGGTGAAAAACTTGATGGTGGTCTAAAACCTGTCACATCTATCCAAGATGTCTGCAAGTCACCTTCAAATAAATGGTTCAGTCAAATCTTTCCAAGGAACCTTTGTATCTCAAATTTCACTTCAAATAAGGTAATGCGGGCAGTGGGGACAAGTAAAAGTCTTCTACAGAGGACTGACTTTTTGTCAGGTGTAAGTCTATGTCTGGATAAATTAAAGATAGGAGCCATGTTACTGGTATTGATATTGCTCACTAGGGCAGAGGTGGCCATGGGACATCCTTGTTCTAGCATGAGTACTGTTGCAGTCTGCTCTGACGTTCCCTGTGGGAATCCTGAAAGTTCTGCTCTGGTCGCTGCCCCTCCCTCCCATCTGGGGTCCCTCACCTCGGCCTCTGGCTAACTAAAAGTGTGTGGGTGGTATGTGTGGCTTTGTCCTCCCTAATTGAGTGCCGAGCTGGGTCTCAGTATTTCAGTGTCTGAACTATCTGAGGCAGAAGTGTTGGAAAAGGTAGTGTATGTCCTGTAGCCTCCTCTACCAGTCTCATCTTGTTTGTAATAATGTTTGGTGCTATATCACAATAATTGACTTTCATGTCCAGATATTGGCCCTCATTACGACTTTGGTGGTCTTGTAAAAAGATCTCCGAAGCCGTGGGAGCCCATATACGGGGTCAAGATATCCCATTGTTGCATCTGCCACAAGACCAGCTAAAGAAGGTGTCCTAAAGGTTTGCCTTCGGACGTGTGAATGAAAACTCAGAAGCACAACTGGTATGCCTTAGTTTGCCTTGGTTGAGAGCTTAAGCTACCACTTGACTTGGAATGCAAGGCTGCAAAATGATATTATCTCATCCATATAGCACATCTGTGCCACCCTACTTGATCCATGCTATAAAAAAAAATATTTCCTCCTTCATTGCTTTTTCTGAAGGGGATATTTCAAAATACAAGAGATGGATTGTTGGGCAAGACGGAGAACTGGAAGAAAAATGATTGGAACTTAGAATCCCACTCTTAAGTTCTGGGTTGCCGCCTTCAACTTCCAGATAAGGCATTCTTGTCTCAGAGCAGCCAACTTCAGCACCAAGAAAACTGGCAACAGCAGCATAAGCAGAATCAGACCCTACCTCTGTATTGGCTTGGTTTGAAATGGTAGATCATATGTCCAGTGCAGAGGCGAAGGCAATAGAGGTTGAGCAAGTGACAGCCCCCATGACACTTCAGAGGCTGTTCCAGGAGTATCTGGATGACCCAAAAGAGGTGTACATGGATCAAAATTCATTGCTGTATTCATATCGGAAGATGCGCAAGTGGCCAAAACTCAGCAGGCTGTCAATACATTTTCTGGCTTATCCTGTTGCCAGTGTGTCTGCTGAACATGTGTTAAGTGTAGCTGGTGCAGTTGTTACAGTGAAGAGGACCAGTCTCTCACCTCAAAATGTGGAGAGATTAACCATGATAAAAATGAACCAGTATTTTATAACATCTGACAAAACTGTTCCTGTAAACACCACAAGAGGAGGAGGAGGATGATTGGACAGAATCAAGTGTGTTTGCTGACCAACATCTGGGTGAACCACCTGAGTTTAAGGACACTCTCTACTTCCCAGACTGAGTATGCCAGTGCCACCAAAGAACACTTAATCATTTCTCGTTGAACTTCTTTCTTTCTTTGCAAAAAGATAAATAAATAAATTGCTAGTGGTGCTTTATGTTTTTGTCGGATTTAGGTTGCTCCATTTTTTTTGTCACAAATTATATTGCAGAATGGAGTTCAACCTGTGTGCAGAGAAGAAGCCCCCACATTCTCTTCAGGACATTGGAGACAATGCCTTCCTCCCTCACATGCCATTCCCTATCCTTTTTGTTTTTACAACACCCAACAGGGCCTCCCAGGAAGATAATTGCTTAAAAGACTACCAGTGCCAATGCAAAATTCCAATGTGTTGCTACTTACTACCAATGAAGGAGATAATGCTCAACCACTATGCTTGGATTAGAATATCTAACTAACAACTATTGCACCAATGAGTGGTGATATATTGAGTGATTGTGAGTGATGATTGATGATGCATGTGGTGGTTGACAGTGATGGAGTGAGTTAAACAAATTTGTAAGCTTGATCCTGATGATTTGCAATGTTTGAGGGCTGATGGTTATCAATTTTTTCCTAAAAGTGATTGGCCTTTCATACTTAGTCAAAATTACCTGCAGGGTCCAGTCCTTTTTTCTGGTTCCTCAGACCAGACCAGACACTTTAGTTACCAAACACAAATGTACACAAAATACTCTGGCTATGTTTCCCTATTTGTTCTTCAACAGCAGTGCACTGGACTACACAGGTCTACCTTATTCGGTTTGGGACTGGGAAGGAGTTCCTCAGAATCAGGAGAAAGAGGATGGAAGGACTTGTGGTGGTACTACCTCAACAGCTAGACGTATAAAGGTATCGACTTCAAAGAGAAACCATAATGATTGGGAAGACTCTGAGGCCTAGTACTCACTCAGCTCTATCGACTGGAGAGAGCTTCACTGATTTAGGGAATGATCCTGAGTCTGTATTTGCTGCATTGCTGGCTCAAACGTGAAACTGCTCTTTACGTTTTTGCTCTGCTGCAGAGTCTTCTTGGTACGCTCCTGACTCCTCATGAAGATTATCTTGCTTCCTTTTTTTCCTTCTCCATTACTCTATAATAGTTACTGTTCTTCTTTCAATAAACAGGCCTTCTCCTAGTCATCTTTTGCATGAGCAAATCTTAGTGAAAGCTCAAGACACCAGCTTACCTACTGGACAGGCACAGCCAGGCGACCAAGAGTGATGGACATTCCAAGAAGAATGAAGATGCACCACCTAATTTGGCAATAAAGTATCATTTTCTTTTTAGCAATCATAACTTCTAGAACTAGATGGATTAACTTCAATTCTCCATTATTTTTATTTTTCAATCTTAGAAGACATAACTTTTAGAGAAATACTATTGTATCTTGGGTCTCTTTGGGACAGAAGGACTTTGCAATGCATTTTAACTGAACTCTGTCCTACTTATCAATTCATAGTTTCCTTCCACAACAGAGTGACGTTAGTGTGCTGCTCAGCTCCCCAATGAATATTGACATGATTTCTTTGGTGTAGTGTTTGTCTTTTTCACACCTTTCCCCAAATCCCCTTTCCCATCCATTCATTGAGCCACCAACCCTCTTCCCCGGGCTGCATGATTTATTGAGGTGTGAGTTATTTTTACACCATAAATGGATCACTCACTTGCTGGGGCAGATGTGGTGACAGCAACACCAACTCACTGCATGACCCTCTATTACCTGAGGAATATTCCACACAGGTCCATCTATATCATCATTGTGTTGTGTGTTGTGTATATGCTTAACCTTGTCCAACCACTCTTGACTCTCAGCCAACTTCTCCTGAGCCCATGATTTCATTTCCTAAGATTAGTTTTTAAAACCTAGCTCCCCACCATTGCTCAGAAGAAGTTAATATTGCTAGTTTTTATTATCTTATCACGTCTTCTTTGTTGAGTGATAAATACTGGCATTGTGGTAGTCTTGTCTCAGCCTTCCTAAAGTTATGATATAATATGATCCACTAAATTTCTGTTTTCTTTCAATCTAGTTGATAATGATGGATAACCCTTGGATTAATCCTGCAGTTGGAGTTTGCATAGGTGGGGGTTACACCTTCTACCTTCCCTGTTAGCATGCTAGCCTGCTAATACTTCTTTCTACCACCCCCTTAAGATGCCATCTTGGGAGAAACCCTGCAGTAAGACGACTGCCTCATTTCATCTATTCAGGTAAGAGAAGAAATATGGATTGAAGTTACCTTGTTTAGTTAGTAATTACATCATAGTGAAGAAGATGTTGTCTGTCTCTCTCCGGGTTTTTGTAGGCAAAATAGGCAATGGCAATCATGCCCTGGTGGTCAATATATTTGCAGAGGGCAGTAGAGCAAGGGTATAAGTAAATGGCATGCACTTTAAGATTTAAAACACAGGCTAAACTAAAAACCAGCAGTGCAAACTAAAATACCAAAATAAACATTTGAGGCATAAATCAAGTAAAGTAATCTATCCCCTTTTTATTTTTAACAAAATCCCACCCTAACCTCCTACAACAGGCTCGCCCCTTTACCCAAACAAATAGCCCGCTCCCCAAAAAGTCCAACGAAAAGTCCAGTATGAAAGGTTTTGAAAACCCCATCCTAACTCCCTCCCCATCCTCTCCACACACAACAGGTCCCTCCTACCAAAACATTTTTTTTTAAAAAGGGCTCAGAGAGGGCACTGTCTATATGGGTCAGGAGCTGGTCTAGACTCAGTATGAGCCTAGAGAGACAGCTCTCCACCCGTTCATCCGCTTCAGGATATGGTGGAGCAATGCCCTGTCAGAGGCGGAAGGGGTGGTAGCAGGTGCAGTCAGGGACCCTGACAGCTGGTGGGCCTGTGATGTAGTAACCGGGGGGCTGGAGGCTAGGGCTAGTGTGCTGCTAAGCTGGATCTTCCACCTCCGGGGCCACCAGTATTCAACCTGGATGTTCTCAAGCCTCTGCCGCCTTAGACAGGCCATTATCTTCTGCCTGGTTGGTGATCGTCCAGCAGAAGTAGCTATATCGAGAAAAACAAAAAGAAGACACGTTTTAAACTGTGTGGCACAGTAGTACTACATTGTTGGTCCCCAAGGGACATTGGAGTTTGATGTGATTATAATTAGGAGACTCACAGGGCCAATTTTAGTTGTTTACCCACACATGCCTCACTCAAAAAGCACAGACTGTCTAGTAGAAAATAAGTAAGGCAGAATAATACCAGATTAAAAATACAGTGATATAATTTTTTTCTTTTCAAGGTTTTTCTATTAACTAAACAAAAACTTTTAGTGGAAAAATAACAATGAATTACCTCTCAGTTATGAGTACGGCATTATGCACTATGGAGTACAAGTTGTTGTGTCATATTAATGGAGGCATGCTAGCCAGTGATTTGAGTACTTTGTTACGGTCTGCAGCTGGGGCAGCTATGGTTGACAATTATCTATCTTTAATTTCAATGGCCCTGCTCTTCCCCAAATGCCTTTCACTTAGTTTCTATGCTGAATCCAAAAAGGCAGATGAATACATAAGATACATCACACATATCATGTATAAAATGTGAATATATTTATCCTGTCTGCCATAAGTAGACGGTGGGGAAAATGATGCACTGCACTACAGGGTAAGGAACTTGCTATATAGATTGTACTTGGCACGTTCGTCACAGAGTATCCCTTACGCCAACATTGAAAGCAAATCAGGCACCTATTGGTCCCACTTTACTCACCTTGCTTGCCCACCACCACAAATTCTTTCCAACAAATGTATTCACTGGGCAGTGAGGAAAGGAAACTTGACTTACTCTACTGCAGAGTAAGGCAGAGGTATTGGGTGGGTAGGTAGAGCTTTTTCTATAGAACAGAGATGTGTCACAGACCATCAATTCATCGGGCACCTAAGCATTGTCTTATTCAGTCACTGTATAAATGAAAGTTGAAAGGAAAAAATCTGAAGAGGTGTAAAATAAATCTGTTATGGGAAACCATTAAATATATTTTGGGAACACTTCACATAGACATAAAAATGTAGCACATGGCAAGAATGGATTTTTAAATTTGTTTGGTAGGCTGGGATGGAAGAACTTAGGAAAGAATAAAGGAGTGAAGTACTAAGAGGTAACTGAGTGGGCGAAGGGAAAATAGCACACCTTGTGTGTTCGGTTTACAATACATTGAAAACTTTGTAAATTCTGCATTAACTGAAGCAGCCGCACATTGTACATCATGCACTGTAGGTATGAATTGAACAATACTGCACTTCTGTGATAATGGATTATGAAATGCCATGGGCAGGAAGGGGGTTGATTAATGGAGATGAAGGATGGGGTACATATCTGCCTTGTTTAACAAATACAGTGAGTCAAGGGATTAGAACACAAATTAAAATACCTCTCACTTTGAACCAGAGCTTGGATAACCATAAAACACAAAGAGGGTCTGTAACCGGGCATTCGCCGACGCCGGTATACGCACGCCGACGGAGGCCGTGTCAACATACCCCCGGGGAACTCGAGAGAGTCCCGGAGGGGTGACGTCAGACGCAGAAGGCGTCTCATCGAGCAGCAAAAGGAAAGACGGACCAGTGGAATGCCGTCAGAAGGAACAGGAAGACACCCGAGAGACGCGGACCGCAGGGAGAGAAACGCTGGAGTCAGAGAACGTCGGAGCAGAGCACGACACAACAGGAGAGACGCCGGAGATGAAAGGAGACCACGGGGCGCCTCCCGTCCCCACCGGAGAGAAGTCGGGAGATCACGAAGGGGCCAGCCACGTCCCAGGAGGGGCGTGGCACCCAGAGGTACGTTCATACCTAACCTGGGGCTTCTGGCCGGCTTGATTAAGGGGAGAGAAACCAAGGGAGGGGAAGACGGGGAGTAAGGAGGAGAGATCCTGTTAAGAAGGGGAATCATACTGACCCTTTCCCGTCCCCCCCAACCTCACTGTGAGGGGAGTCCATCAGAAGGAAAGAGATAAAAAACAAAAAGAGAGAGAAAAGAAACTAGGAGATTCACGGGAAGGTGACAATCACTATTGTAGAAAAATTATCCCTCCACAAACCCACACTTACCTCTCCTCCCACCACCCTATTAACCCTATTTTGACCCCTGCCTTACCTCTACACTTACCTATTTTCCCGCTCTTCTTTTGTTTTGGGGGACCCTGGGCTGCTGCCACGAGGGGAAAGACCGGACCTCCTTCGATTCGGGAACAGGCTACACCAGAGTCTCGATTCAAACCTTGTCAGCGAGAAAAGGACCAGAATGAATATCAAAAGAAGCCGACCTGAACCATAAAACTAAGAAGACAGTCTTAATTAATCAATTATAAATAAATCACTTATCCACTCAAACCTGCGCCTATAGAGTTATTTCAATATCTCTTCCACCTGGAGGTAAAGAACCCATTACAGGGTCATTACAACATTGGCGTTAAAAGCCGCTTACCGCCGCGCAAAAGACCGCCAACACACCGCCGCGACCCGGAAATCCACCACAGCTATTATGACCCACAGCTCGGAATCCGACAAAATTCAGACACCCACACAAGTCCGCCACACCAAAGGTCAGTGATAAACCGGCGAAAACAAAACCTCCACCGTCACACCGACAGAAATATGCCCACACTATCACGACCCATGAATCCACGCGGCAGTCTTTCAACTGCGGTATTCCATTGGCGGTACACACCGTCGCGCTCAAAATACACACACATTTACAAAACACAGCCACATTGGACAAATCGAAATACACACACCTGATACACATACACACACCACTCCCACACATCCAATACAATATAAAACACACACCCACTTCACCCACAGACCCCTACCACAAAAATTACAGAGAGAAGGCCAGAGAGAGACACCACAAACAACTACCAAGCATCCACAGGCACACAATACCATCACCCACAGAACTTCCAAGCACCTCACACAACACACCACTAAATATCACCCTACTTATCACTACACACACCACCCCACACATAACCCACATCACCCTATGGCACGGTAAAGACACCCCAGGTTCTCGGAGGAGGAGCTCAGGGTCATGGTGGAGGAAATCATCTGGGTATTCGGATCACAGATGCAGCACACCTCCATAGCTAGGAAGATGGAGTTATGGCGAAGAATAGTGGACAGGGTCAACGCAGTGGGACAGCACCCAAGAAATAGGGATGACATCAGGAAGAGGTGGAACAACCTATGGGGGAAGGTGTGTTCCGTGGTCTCCAGACAACACCTTGCAGTTCAGCGGACTGGCGGCGGACCCCCACCTCCTCCCCCACAACTAACAACATGGGAGGAGCAAGTCTTGGCAATTCTGCATCCTGAATCTTAACTATTACATCCCCCACCCTACTTGCATGCTATCACATACCCCCACCCTCACCCTCACCTCCATCACTCCAACTCCTCACAAATGTACCAATATCAAAAACCACACATCCCAACACCAAGCCCTGCATGCACCAACAAAGCATGGACACCCATCACCAATGCATGGCCACTGCACATACCCATACACCCCCCTAAACCACCATCACACCATCACACAAGGTCCCACACAGGAATGCAAGCACTGGGGTACACGGTCACCCACCTATTGCACACCATAGCACACACAGATGAAATAAACATCCTTTTATACCCCTGCAGGACCCCTACCCAACGTCACCGAACAGGAGGGTCCACACATGTCTACACCGCCAACAGAAGAGGCCCACAGTGATGACAGCAGCTCTGTCCAACTGGATCTAAATGACCAGCACGGTCCATCTGAGACCTTGGGACAGTCGGTTCCCCTCACACTGGCACAGGCCACCACAGAGCTTCTCCCCTCTGGAAAAACCAGCACAGCACCCACCCAGCGGGCCCATACCTCTGTCCCAAGGACATATCAATCAGCAGTGTGTCCACCACTACAGGGAACCCAGGCTAACCCACCACCCCAACACCAACAGGGACCTGGGGCCAGTGGCAGTGGGCACATAGTCCAGGGGACGGAGGCCCAGGAACACAGGGGAACTGGGAGGACTGCTGTGCGACAGGGGGAGGACAGGCCAAGGGAACCCACTCTCCACGAGGCCCTCTCCAACATCATGGGAGCATACCATCATTCCCAGGAGACGATGGCAACGGTACTGTCCAAGTTTCAGGAGACCCAGCAGCTGAAGGATGAACAGTATTTGGGCTTCAGGGAGGAACTCATATCCATCAATTCCACCCTGGGCACCATCGTAGGGGTGCTGAAGGAAGTACTCAACATCAGGAGGGACACTGTGGCACAACAAGGGGCCCCTGACACTAGCCTGGACGCTGAACTGCCCACCACCTCTGCTGGCGCTAGTGGACAGGACGCTCCACCACAGGACCACCACACCAGCACCCCAGCCCCTGCAGAGGGAGAACCACCCTGCAAACGGTCCCTGAGATCCAGGACAAAGACAGAGAATGATGCCAAGACCCCCGCCAAGAAATGAGGCCACCCTGAATGTCATCCTTCTGTCCCACTTTGTCACCCTGTCCATCCTCAAACTGCCTCAGCTCCACTTCCTAAGCTCATTTGGGCAGTGCACCTGTGAGACTAATAGACTGGACTCTGCCATGGACAATACTCCACCATCACCCCTCACCATTTTACAACCCCCTCCAATATTGAGCACTTAAATAAACACCCTTGAAGCACAAAACAATCTGGAGTCAGTCTGTGATTTCGAAATAGTGTATTAGCAATTACAGTGTCAAAATGCTCTTTCAATTGTAATGTCAACATACCTATGTCACACAGCTCTAGTCCATGAGGAAACACAGCAGATGTCACACAGTGGGACCCACATCTGCGAAATCGTAAGGTAAAGTGACAACTCAGTGACCATACACTGGGTGAAAACGACAGACAGTAGAGAGGTAGTAGTGTTATAGAACATGTAGTAGGAAGGTTTGTATTCTTACCTGTGTCTCACTGGAAATATTGAAGGATCACCAAGTTCCTGTTGTCGATGTCCTCTTCTTCTGCTTCCTCGTCTTCACTGTCCACAGGCTCCACAGCTGCCACAACATCGCCATCTAGACCATCCTCCTGCAGAAAAGGCACCTGTCGTCGCAAAGCTAAGCTGTGAAGCATACAGCAGGCCATGATGATCTGGAACACCTTCTTTGGTGAGTAGAAAGGGATCCACCTGTCATATGGAGTCACCTGAACCTGGACTTCAGGAGCCCGAAGGTCCGCTCTATAATCCGCTGAGTTCGCCCATGGGCCTCATTGTAGCATTCCTCTGCCCTTGTCCTGGGATTCCTCACTGGGGTCAGTAGCCATGACAGGTTGGGGTAACCAGAGTCACCTGCAAATGGCGAGGGACAACTGTTAGGCACACACTAACCTGTAGGGATATCCCCAGACCCAGACAACCATTCCCACTGACTTGCTTCCAGGTGCTCACCTAATAGCCACACACGTGCCTCTGGAGTTGCCCCATCACATAAGGGATGCTGCTATTCCGCAGGAGGTAAGCGTCATGCACTGAGCCAGGGAATTTGGCATTCACATGGGAGATGGACTGGTCTGCCAAACACACCATCTGCACATTCATGGAATGATAACTCTTCCTGTTTCTGTACACCTGTTCACTCCTGCGGGGGAGACCAAAGCCACATGTGTCCCATCAATGGCACCTATGATGTTAGGGATATGTCCCAGGGCATAGAAATCACCTTTCACTGTAGGCAAATCCTCCACCTGAGGGAAAACAATGTAGCTCTGCATGTGTTTCAGCAGGGCAGACAACACTCTGGACAACACGTTGGAAAACATCAGCTGGGACATCCCTGATGCTATGGCCACTGTTGTTTGAAATGACCCACTTGCAAGGAAATGGAGTCCTGACAGCACCTGCACTTGAGGGGGGATTCCTGTGGGATGGCGGATAGTTGACATCAGGTCTGACACCAGCTGGGCACACAGTTCCAGGATTGTGGCACGATCAAGCCTGTAGGTGATGATCACATGTCTTTCCTCCATTGTCGACAGGTCCACCAGCGGTCTGTACACCGGAGGATGCCGCCATCTCCTCACATGTCCCAGCAGACGGTGCCTATGAAGGACAACAGCGAGCACAGAGTCAACCAACTCAGAGGTACGTACCCAGAGCTTACACAGAACACAAATCATAATCTGAAATTTGGCCTGTATGAGTGTTGAGGCAAGGCCTAGGTATGTGTGACGCAGTTAAAATTTAAGCCATGTGGGCCCCTGAAATGGCGGCTGCCTGACCTGTAAAGTGGGACAATGGGATGTGAGGTAACTGCGCTGGTGTTGTACACCGTTGCGGTAGGCGGTCGAAGACCGCATCGCAATTCTGCATTGGTTAACATTGGACCCTATGGGTCCCAGGAGCCAATGATGATGAACGCCGGCGGTGACGGTACGCACCACTGCGGACGTGACCGCCATTTTCTATCTGTTCAATCACTCGATACCTGATCTTCGACAGGAGAGGACCTACACTGCAAGTGCTGCTGTGACCTCGGTCTGGAAGAGACAATGGCTCGTGCGTCTGGGGAAAGGGCCCCTGCCTTCACATCGGAGGAGTTGGAGAAACTTGTGGATGGGGTCCTCCCCCAGTACACGCTACTCTACGGTCCTCCAGACAAACAGGTAAGTACACTGGGAGCATGCTGTATGGGCTATGCCTGTGTGGAGTGGGGTGGATGAAAGATGGGGGGGGAGATTGAGGCGTGCATGAAACGACGGTGAGTGCATGTGCCACATGCAAAGGGTAGGGATGGGGGCCGATGACTGTGACGGTGAAGTTGGTAATAACTTTTCTTTTCCCCCTGTAAAATTCCTGTAGGCCAGCGCCCACCAGAAAAAGGATATTTGGCGTGCCATCGCCAAGGATGTCCGGACCCTGGGGGTCCACCACAGACGGAGCACCCACTGCCGGAAAAGATGAGAGGACATTCACCGCTGGAGCAAGAAGACGGCGGAGGCCCACCTGGGGAGGGCCTCCCAATGTGGGACGGGTGCCTGTCGCACCATGACCCCCCTGATGTTCAGGATCTTGGGGGTGGCGTACCTGGAGTTGGATGGGCGCTTGAGGGCATCACAGCAGCCACAAGGAGGTGAGTACACTCTGATTTTGCTGATTTAGCGCGCAGTGGAGGTGTCTGGGTGGGGGAGGTGGGCTGTGGGTTTCCCTAGGCCAGGGCGAGCATGCTAGTTAGGTCCCCTTGTTCTGGCAGACCTTGTGGCACCCCACCCCACCTGTGTACAGTGGCAAGTACACCAAGTCAGGCTCCTGTGTCATCCATGTGTGCAAATGTCGGCCATAGCCTTGTAGGCCATGTCCCAGGGATTGAACAGTGGAGCCCAAGTGCGTGGTGTAGTGCAGGGGGCTTCTGTGTCTGTCGTGTCCGCTAACGGTTGCGGTAATGCATGCACTCAACATGTCTTTCCTCTGCCCCCTCCCCTTTTTATGGTCTCCCTGTTCTTGTGTGTATTAGCATCATCAGGCGGAGGAGCAGTGGCACCGGAGAAAGAGGGAGCTGCATCCCACATGGCCCTGGAGGGCGAGACAACAGACTTGGAATTCACCAGTGGGACGGAGGACGAGGGGAGCTCCACTGCAGCACAGGAGCTGACACCAGTGACACAGACTCGTCCTCTGATGGGAGCTCCCTTGTGGTGGCGGCAACATCTGTGCCCCCCGCATCTACAGGTACAGCCGCCACCCCCCCTACCAGCACCGCCCTCCCAGCAGCCCCTCAGCCTTTGCCCCGTGCCCGCTCACCCAGGAGGGTGGGCATCACCTTGGCCCCAGGCACCTCAGGCCCTGCCCCAGTCACCCCTGCTGCCCTCAGTGAGGAGGCCTTTGACCTCCTCAGGTCCCTCACTGTTGGGCAGTCTACCATTTTGAATGCCATCCAGGGTGTAGAGAGGCAGTTGCAACAAACAAATGCATTCCTGGAGGGCATTCATTCTGGTCAGGCGGCCTTCAGCGAGCTTTTCAGACTCTGGCCTCAGCACTGATGGCAGCCATTGTCCCATGTCTCTAGCCTCCCCCCTCCAACTTCCTCCACCCAGACCCAATCCCCTCTACCTCAGCCTATCCCAAGCACACCTTCAGACCAGCATGCACACACGTCAACACACAAGGGAAGCTCAGGCAAACATAAGCACCACACATCCCACAGGCACTCACGCAAGCATCACACACATGCAGACACACCAACATCCACTGCCTCCACTGTGTCCCCCTCCTCGTCTCCCTCCTCCCTCCCAGTCTCGTCTACACTCACACCTGCATGCACTACATCTACAGCCACTCCTTCCATCAACAGCACACACACCACCACACCCCGCTCACGTGCAGTCACCACCCCCACTGCCATTGACACGTCCCCTGTGTCCTCTCCCAGTGTGTCTGTGACGCCACCTCCCAAGATACAGAAACGCGGCCACACACCCACCCAACAGCCATCCACCTCTCGACAGCCTCCAGCGCATGCACCTTCACCCAAACTCACCAAACGAACACCTCCTACAACCACAACCTTTTCCTCTACTCCCAAACCCCCTCCAGCTACCCGTCCCAGTGTTCACAAGAAACTTTTCCTGTCCAACCTTGACCTCTTTCCCTCACCTCCCCCACCCCATCCGTCTCCTAGGGCCAGACTCTCCAGGTCCCAACCTAGCACCTCGGCCACAACATCTCCGGGACAAGTGGTGCCTGTAGTCACCGGAATCTGGAGTGCACCTGCCACCAGGGCAGCCAGTGTGGGACGGAGCCACAGCACGGACAGTCCCCCATCTGTCAAGCATCAAAAGTTGGCCTGTGCCCGGCAGGAGAGGGGGAAGACTCCAGCCACCAAAGCCGCTCCCAGGGGTACAGGTGGGAGTGTGGAGTCAGCTGCGACACCTTCCAAGGTGGGGAAGGGCCACAAGAAAGTCAGCAAGTGTGGGAAGAGCAGCACGGCGGAGAAGACCGCCATCCTCCCCGCTGCCCAGGAGGCCACCGCCACCCACCCCGCTGCCCAGGAGGCCACCGCCATCATCCCCGCTGCCCAGGAGGCCACCGCCAGCACCAGCCCAGCTGCCCAGGAGGCCACCGCCATCATCCCCGCTGCCCAGGAGGCCACCGCCAGCACCAGCCCTGCTGCCCAGGACAGGACCGCCAGTACCAGCCCCACTGGGCCAGACAGGACCGCCAGCACCAGCCCCCCTGGGCCTGACAGGACCGCCAACACCAGCCCCGCTGGGCCATGAAGAACTGCCAGCACCAGCCCCGCTGGGCCAGACAGGACCGCCAGCACCAGCCCCGCTGGGCCAGACAGGACCACCAGCAGCTGAGTCACTGCAAAGGACCCCTCCGCCACAAGCACCACTGAACAGGGCACCGCCGCCACAAGCACCACTGAACAGGGCACCGCCGCAACAAGCACTGCTGAACAGGGCACCACCGCCACAAGCACCGCTGAACAGGGCACCACCGCCACAAGCACCGCTGGCCCATGAGCGCCAAGGGCACTGATGCTACTGAGTCCGTCACGAGCAGGATGAAGCACTCTGGGCACAAAGCCCCCTCCAGAACCAGTGAAGAAAAACATCCACTACCTCAGTCCTTGGCAGGATGAAGCACTCTGGGCACAAGGCCCCCCTCCAGAACCAGTGGAGAAAGACATCCACTACCTCAGTCCTTGGCAGGATGAAGCACTCTGGGCACAAAGCCCCCTCCAGAACCAGTGGAGAAAGACATCCAGTACCTCAGTCCTTGGCAGGATGAAGCACTCTGGGCACAATGCCCCCTCCAGAATCAGTGGAGACTGTTATCCACTTGAGAGACTGTGGCTTTGCACTCCCCAGGATGGAACAGTGGGCAACCCACCCACAGTTGAGACTTGAGAGACTGTGGCTTTGCACTCCCCAGGATGGAACAGTGGGCAACCCACCCACTGTAAAGACTTGAGAGACTGTGGCTTTGCACTCCCCAGGATGGAACAGTGGGCAACCCACCCACTGTAGAGACTTGAGAGACTGTGGCTTTGCACTCCCCAGGATGGAACAGTGGGCAAACCACCCACTGTAGAGACTTGAGAGACTGTGGCTTTGCACTCCCCAGGATTGAACAGTGGGCAACCCACCCACTGTAGAGACTTGAGAGACTGTGGCTTTGCACTCCCCAGGATGGATCAGTGGGCATGTGGCCCCCTCGTGGATTTGGCGTTGTGCACTCAACTGGCTGAGGTGCCCCCCTTTCCCTTCCCCCTGAGGTGCCTGTTTTATTGTTATCTGATGCCCCTGCAGTGTTCTCTCTGTCATTTCGGGGACTGAGAGTGGGCCTCGCCCATACCGTGTGGGCCCAGTGGTCCACTGACTTCAATAGAGCACTAAATGGACTACTATTCTTGGTGTATATATTTGTTTATAGTGTATATATATATTTTTGCATACTGGATTTTAATATATTACAATGGTTACACTCATTTCCTTTTGTCCTTGCATTCTTCCCGGGGTGGTTGGGGGTGTAACTGTAATGTATCATGCTGTATTAGTGTGTGTGTTGTCGTGGATGAGGGTGAGGGTGGGGGTGTTGCGTGTGTGTGTCCCTGTTTTTTCCCTCCCCTGAGTCGTCGGTGCAGTACTCACCGTGGTCTTCGCCGCCGGCGTTCGTGCTCCTGGTAGAGGAGTGTAAGGAAATGCCTCCTTGGCATGGTTGCCCCCTGACTTTTTGCCTTTGCTGATGCTATGTTTACAATTGAAAGTGTGCTGAGGCCTGCTAACCAGGCCCCAGCACCAGTGTTCTTTCCCTAACCTGTACTTTTGTATCCACAATTGGCAGACCCTGGCATCCAGATAAGTCCCTTGTAACTGGTACTTCTAGTACCAAGGGCCCTGATGCCAAGGAAGGTCTCTAAGGGCTGCAGCATGTCTTATGCCACCCTGGAGACCTCTCACTCAGCACAGACACACTGCTTGCCAGCTTGTGTGTGCTAGTGAGGACAAAACGAGTAAGTCGACATGGCACTCCCCTCAGGGTGCCATGCCAGCCTCTCACTGCCTATGCAGTATAGGTAAGACACCCCTCTAGCAGGCCTTACAGCCCTAAGGCAGGGTGCACTATACCATAGGTGAGGGTACCAGTGCATGAGCATGGTACCCCTACAGTGTCTAAACAAAACCTTAGACATTGTAAGTGCAGGGTAGCCATAAGAGTATATGGTCTGGGAGTTTGTCAAACACGAACTCCACAGCACCATAATGGCTACACTGAAAACTGGGAAGTTTGGTATCAAACCTCTCAGCACAATAAATGCACACTGATGCCAGTGTACATTTTATTGCAAAATACACCCCAGAGGGCACCTTAGAGGTGCCCCCTGAAACTTAACCGACTATCTGTGTAGGCTGACTAGTTCCAGCAGCCTGCCACACTAGAGACATGTTGCTGGCCCCATGGGGAGAGTGCCTTTGGCACTCTGAGGCCAGTAACAAAGCCTGCACTGGGTGGAGATGCTAACACCTCCCCCAGGCAGGAGCTGTAACACCTGGCGGTGAGCCTCAAAGGCTCACCCCTTTGTCACAGCACCGCAGGACACTCCAGCTAGTGGAGTTGCCCGCCCCCTCCGGCCCCGGCCCCCACTTTTGGCGGCAAGACCGGAGAAAATAATGAGAATAACAAGGAGGAGTCACTGGCCAGTCAGGACAGCCCCTAAGGTGTCCTGAGCTGAGGTGACTCTAACTTTTAGAAATCCTCCATCTTGCAGATGGAGGATTCCCCCAATAGGGTTAGGATTGTGACCCCCTCCCCTTGGGAGGAGGCACAAAGAGGGTGTATCCACCCTCAGGGCTAGTAGCCATTGGCTACTAACCCCCCAGACCTAAACACGCCCTTAAATTTAGTATTTAAGGGCTACCCTGAACCCTAGAAAATTAGATTCCTGCAACTACCAGAAGAAGGACTGCCTAGCTGAAAACCCCTGCAGAGGAAGACCAGAAGACGACAACTGCCTTGGCCCCAGAAACTCACCGGCCTGTCTCCTGCCTTCCAAAGATCCTGCTCCAGCGACGCCTTCCAAAGGGACCAGCGACCTCGACATCCTCTGAGGACTGCCCCTGCTTCGAAAAGACAAGAAACTCCCGAGGACAGCGGACCTGCTCCAAGAAAGGCTGCAACTTTGTTTCCAGCAGCCTTGAAAGAACCCTGCAAGCTCCCCGCAAGAAGCGTGAGACTTGCAACACTGCACCCGGCGACCCCGACTCGGCTGGTGGAGATCCAACACCTCAGGAGGGACCCCAGGACTACTCTGATACTGTGAGTACAAAAACCTGTCCCCCCTGAGCCCCCACAGCGCCGCCTGCAGAGGGAATCCCGAGGCTTCCCCTGACCGCGACTCTCTGAAACCTAAGTCCCGACGCCTGGAACAGACCCTGCACCCGCAGCCCCCAGGACCTGAAGGACTGAACTTTCACTGGAGAAGTGACCCCCAGGAGTCCCTCTCCCTTGCCCAGGTGGAGGTTTCCCCGAGGAACCCCCCCCCTTGCCTGCCTGCAGCGCTGAAGAGATCCCGTGATCTCTCATTGACTAACATTGCGAACCCGACGCTTGTTTCTACACTGCACCCGGCCGCCCCCGCGCCGCTGAGGGTGAAATTTCTGTGTGGGCTTGTGTCCCCCCCCGGTGCCCTACAAAACCCCCCTGGTCTGCCCTCCGAAGACGCGGGTACTTACCTGCAAGCAGACCGGAACCGGGGCACCCCCTTCTCTCCATTCTAGCCTATGCGTTTTGGGCACCGCTTTGAACTCTGCACCTGACCGGCCCTGAGCTGCTGGTGTGGTGACTTTGGGGTTGCTCTGAACCCCCAACGGTGGGCTACCTTGGACCAAGAACTGAACCCTGTAAGTGTCTTACTTACCTGGTAAAACTAACAAAAACTTACCTCCCCCAGGAACTGTGAAAATTGCACTGTGTCCACTTTTAAAGTAGCTATTTGTCAATAACTTGAAAAGTATACATGCAATTGAAATGATTCAAAGTTCCTAATGTACTTACCTGCAATACCTTTCAAACAAGATATTACATGTTAAATTTGAACCTGTGGTTCTTAAAATAAACTAAGAAAAGATATTTTTCTATACAAAACCTATTGGCTGGATTTGTCTCTGAGTGTGTGTACCTCATTTATTGTCTATGTGTATGTACAACAAATGCTTAACACTACTCCTTGGATAAGCCTACTGCTCGACCACACTACCACAAAATAGAGCATTAGTATTATCTATTTTTACCACTATTTTACCTCTAAGGGGAACCCTTGGACTCTGTGCATGCTATTCCTTACTTTGAAATAGCACATACAGAGCCAACTTCCTACATTGGTGGATCAGCGGTGGGGTACAAGACTTTGCATTTGCTGGACTACTCAGCCAATACCTGATCACACGACAAATTCCAAAATTGTCATTAGAAATTGATTTTTGCAATTTGAAAAGTTTTCTAAATTCTTAAAAGACCTGCTAGGGCCTTGTGTTAGATCCTGTTTAGCATTTCTTTTAGAGTTTAAAAGTTTGTAAAAGTTTGAATTAGATTCTAGAACCAGTTGTAGATTCTTAAAAAGTATTCCAACTTTTAGAAGCAAAATGTCTAGCACAGATGTGACTGTGGTGGAACTCGACACCACACCTTACCTCCATCTTAAGATGAGGGAGCTAAGGTCACTCTGTAAAATAAAGAAAATAACAATGGGCCCCAAACCTACCAAAATACAGCTCCAGGAGCTTTTGGCAGAGTTTGAAAAGGCCAACCCCTCTGAGGGTGGCAACTCAGAGGAAGAAGATAGTGACTTGGAGGAAAATTCCCCCCTACCAGTCCTATCTAGGGAGAACAGGGTCCCTCAAACTCTGACTCCAAAAATAATAGTCAGAGATGCTGGTTCCCTCACAGGAGAGACCAACACCTCTGAAATCACTGAGGATAACCCCAGTGAAGAGGACATCCAGTTAGCCAGGATGGCCAAAAGATTGGCTTTGGAAAGACAGATCCTAGCCATAGAGAGGGAAAGACAAGAGATGGGCCTAGGACCCATCAATGGTGGCAGCAACATAAATAGGGTCAGAGATTCTCCTGACATGTTGAAAATCCCTAAAGGGATTGTAACTAAATATGAAGATGGTGATGACATCACCAAATGGTTCACAGCTTTTGAGAGGGCTTGTGTAACCAGAAAAGTGAACAGATCTCACTGGGGTGCTCTCCTTTGGGAAATGTTCACAGGAAAGTGTAGGGATAGACTCCTCACACTCTCTGGACAAGATGCAGAATCTTATGACCTCATGAAGGGTACCCTGATTCAGGGCTTTGGATTCTCCACTGAGGAGTATAGGATTAGATTCAGGGGGGCTAAAAAATCCTCGAGCCAGACCTGGGTTGACTTTGTAGACTACTCAGTGAAAACACTAGATGGTTGGATTCAAGGCAGTGGTGTAAGTAATTATGATGGGCTGTACAATTTATTTGTGAAAGAACACCTATTGAGTAATTGTTTCAATGATAAACTGCATCAGCATCTGGTAGACCTAGGACCAATTTCTCCCCAAGAATTGGGAAAGAAGGCGGACCATTGGGTCAAGACAAGGGTGTCCAAGACTTCAACAGGGGGTGACCAAAAGAAAGGGGTCACAAAGACTCCCCAGGGGAAGGGTGATGAGACAACCAAAACTAAAAATAGTAAAGAGTCTTCTACAGGCCCCCAAAAACCTGCACAGGAGGGTGGGCCCAGAGCCTCTTCACAAAACAATGGGTACAAGGGTAAAAACTTTGATCCCAAAAAGGCCTGGTGTCATAGCTGTAAACAGCATGGACACCAAACTGGAGACAAGGCCTGTCCCAAGAAAGGTTCCACTCCAAACTCCCATCCAGGTAACACTGGTATGGCTAGTCTCCAAGTGGGATCAACAGTGTGCCCAGAGCAAATCAGGGTCCACACTGAAGCTACTCTAGTTTCTGAGGGTGGGGTGGATTTAGCCACACTAGCTGTCTGGCCGCCTAACATGCAAAAATACAGACAGCAACTCTTAATTAATGGGACTAGAATAGAGGGCCTGAGGGATACAGGTGCCAGTGTCACCATGGTGACAGAGAAACTGGTTTCCCCTGGCCAATACCTGACTGGAAAAACTTACACAGTCACCAACGCTGACAATCAGAGAAAAGTACATCCCATGGCAATGGTTACTTTAGAATGGGGAGGGGTCAATGGCCTGAAACAGGTGGTGGTCTCCTCAAATATCCCAGTGGACTGTCTGCTTGGAAATGACCTGGAGTCCTCAGCATGGGCTGAGGTAGAACTAAAAACCCATGCAGCAATGCTGGGTATCCCTGAACTGGTGTGTGTGAAAACAAGAGCACAGTGCAAGGCACAGGGTGAACAAGTAGAGCTGGAGTCTGGAAGAATGGCCCAGCCTACCAAGAGGAAAGGAAGGTCAGTTGGGAAACCAACTGCAACACAGCAAAAGAAAGGGAACCTCTCTTCTCAGGAAGAAGTTCTGCCCTCTGAGGGAACTGAGCCTTTGGAGCTTGAACCTTATCAGGTTGAGCTCTTAGGCCCAGGGGGACCCTCAAGGGAGGAGCTGTGTAAGGGACAAGAAACCTGTCCCTCTCTTGAAGGCCTTAGGCAGCAAGCTGCTGAAGAGTCCAAGGGCAAGAAAAATGGAACACATAGGGTCTATTGGGAAGATGGACTCCTGTACACTGAGGCCAGAGACCCCAAACCTGGTGCCACTAGGAGAGTGGTAGTGCCTCAGCTGTTCAGAGAGTTCATCCTAACATTGGCCCATGACATTCCCCTTGCTGGACATTTGGGACAAACCAAGACGTGGGAGAGGCTAGTCAACCACTTCTACTGGCCCAATATGTCCAACATGGTTAAGGAGTTTTGCCTCTCCTGCCCCACCTGTCAAGCCAGTGGTAAGACAGGTGGGCATCCAAAGGCCCCCCTCATTCCACTTCCAGTGGTGGGGGTTCCCTTTGAAAGAGTGGGTGTGGACATAGTTGGTCCACTAGAACCTCCCACAGCCTCAGGAAATATGTATATCCTGGTAGTAGTGGATCATGCTACCAGGTATCCTGAAGCTATTCCCCTTAGGTCGACTACTGCCCCTGCAGTAGCCAAGGCCCTCATTGGTATCTTTACCAGAGTGGGTTTCCCTAAGGAGGTGGTGTCTGACAGAGGTACCAACTTCATGTCAGCATACCTAAAACACATGTGGAATGAGTGTGGAGTGACTTACAAATTCACTACACCATACCATCCACAAACTAATGGCTTAGTTGAGAGATTCAACAAGACATTAAAAGGCATGATCATGGGGCTCCCAGAAAAGCTCAAAAGGAGATGGGATGTCCTCTTGCCATGTCTGCTTTTCGCTTACAGAGAGGTGCCACAGAAGGGAGTAGGATTCTCACCCTTTGAACTTCTGTTTGGTCATCCTGTAAGGGGACCACTTGCTCTCGTTAAAGAAGGCTGGGAGAGACCTCTTCATGAGCCTAAACAAGACATAGTGGACTATGTACTTGGCCTTCGCTCTAGAATGGCAGAGTACATGGAAAAGGCAACCAAAAACCTTGAGGCCAGCCAACAGCTCCAGAAGTTTTGGTATGACCAAAAGGCTGCACTGGTTGAGTTCCAACCAGGACAGAAAGTCTGGGTTCTGGAGCCTGTGGCTCCCAGGGCACTCCAGGACAAATAGAGTGGCCCTTACCCAGTGCTAGAAAGGAAGAGTCAGGTCACCTACCTGGTGGACCTGGGCACAAGCAGGAGCCCCAAGAGGGTGATCCATGTGAACCGCCTTAAGCTCTTCCATGACAGGGCTGATGTAAATCTGTTGATGGTAACAGATGAGGATCAGGAGGCAGAGAGTGAACCTCTCCCTGATCTTCTGTCATCAGACCCAAAAGATGGCTCAGTAGATGGAGTGATCTACTCAGACACCCTCTCTAGCCAACAGCAAGCTGATTGTAGGAGAGTCCTACAACAGTTTCCTGAACTCTTCTCCTTAACCCCTGGTCAGACACCCCTGTGTACCCATGATGTGGACACAGGAGACAGCATGCCTGTCAAAAACAAAATCTTTAGACAGTCTGACCATGTTAAGGAAAGCATCAAGGTGGAAGTCCACAAGATGCTGGAATTGGGAGTAATTGAGCGCTCTGACAGCCCCTGGGCTAGCCCAGTGGTCTTAGTCCCCAAACCTCACACCAAAGATGGAAAGAAAGAGATGAGGTTTTGTGTGGATTACAGAGGGCTCAATTCTGTCACCAAGACAGATGCTCATCCAATTCCTAGAGCTGATGAGCTCATAGATAAATTAGGTGCTGCCAAATTCTTAAGTACCTTTGACTTGACAGCAGGGTACTGGCAAATAAAAATGGCACCTGGAGCAAAAGAGAAAACAGCATTCTCCACACCTGATGGGCATTATCAGTTTACTGTTATGCCCTTTGGTTTAAAGAATGCCCCTGCCACCTTCCAAAGGTTGGTGAATCAAGTCCTTGCTGGCTTGGAGTCCTTTAGCACAGCTTATCTTGATGATATCGCTGTCTTTAGCTCCACCTGGCAGGATCACCTGGTCCACCTGAAGAAGGTTTTGAAGGCTCTGCAATCTGCAGGCCTCTCTATCAAGGCATCCAAATGCCAGATAGGGCAGGGAACTGTGGTTTACTTGGGCCACCTGGTAGGTGGAGGCCAAGTTCAGCCACTCCAACCCAAGATCCAGACTATTCTGGACTGGGTAGCTCCAAAAACCCAGACTCAAGTCAGGGCATTCCTTGGCTTGACTGGGTATTACAGGAGGTTTGTGAAGGGATATGGATCCATTGTGACAGCCCTCACTGAACTCACCTCCAAGAAAATGCCCAAGAAAGTGAACTGGACTGTGGAATGCCAACAGGCCTTTGACACCCTGAAACAAGCAATGTGCTCAGCACCAGTTCTAAAAGCTCCAGATTATTCTAAGCAGTTCATTTTGCAGACAGATGCCTCTGAACATGGGATAGGGGCAGTTTTGTCCCAAACAAATGATGATGGCCTTGACCAGCCTGTTGCTTTCATTAGCAGGAGGTTACTCCCCAGGGAGCAGCGTTGGAGTGCCATTGAGAGGGAGGCCTTTGCTGTGGTTTGGTCCCTGAAGAAGCTGAGACCATACCTCTTTGGGACTCACTTCCTAGTTCAAACTGACCACAGACCTCTCAAATGGCTGATGCAAATGAAAGGTGAAAATCCTAAACTGTTGAGGTGGTCCATCTCCCTACAGGGAATGGACTTTATAGTGGAACACAGACCTGGGACTGCCCATGCCAATGCAGATGGCCTTTCCAGGTTCTTCCACTTAGAAAATGAAGACTCTCTTGGGAAAGGTTAGTCTCATCCTCTTTCGTTTGGGGGGGGGTTGTGTAAGGATATGCCTCCTTGGCATGGTTGCCCCCTGACTTTTTGCCTTTGCTGATGCTATGTTTACAATTGAAAGTGTGCTGAGGCCTGCTAACCAGGCCCCAGCACCAGTGTTCTTTCCCTAACCTGTACTTTTGTATCCACAATTGGCAGACCCTGGCATCCAGATAAGTCCCTTGTAACTGGTACTTCTAGTACCAAGGGCCCTGATGCCAAGGAAGGTCTCTAAGGGCTGCAGCATGTCTTATGCCACCCTGGAGACCTCTCACTCAGCACAGACACACTGCTTGCCAGCTTGTGTGTGCTAGTGAGGACAAAACGAGTAAGTCGACATGGCACTCCCCTCAGGGTGCCATGCCAGCCTCTCACTGCCTATGCAGTATAGGTAAGACACCCCTCTAGCAGGCCTTACAGCCCTAAGGCAGGGTGCACTATACCATAGGTGAGGGTAACAGTGCATGAGCATGGTACCCCTACAGTGTCTAAACAAAACCTTAGACATTGTAAGTGCAGGGTAGCCATAAGAGTATATGGTCTGGGAGTTTGTCAAACACGAACTCCACAGCACCATAATGGCTACACTGAAAACTGGGAAGTTTGGTATCAAACTTCTCAGCACAATAAATGCACACTGATGCCAGTGTACATTTTATTGCAAAATACACCCCAGAGGGCACCTTAGAGGTGCCCCCTGAAACTTAACCGACTATCTGTGTAGGCTGACTAGTTCCAGCAGCCTGCCACACTAGAGACATGTTGCTGGCCCCATGGGGAGAGTGCCTTTGTCACTCTGAGGCCAGTAACAAAGCCTGCACTGGGTGGAGATGCTAACACCTCCCCCAGGCAGGAGCTGTAACACCTGGCGGTGAGCCTCAAAGGCTCACCCCTTTGTCACAGCACCGCAGGACACTCCAGCTAGTGGAGTTGCCCGCCCCCTCCGGCCCCGGCCCCCACTTTTGGCGGCAAGACCGGAGAAAATAATGAGAATAACAAGGAGGAGTCACTGGCCAGTCAGGACAGCCCCTAAGGTGTCCTGAGCTGAGGTGACTCTAACTTTTAGAAATCCTCCATCTTGCAGATGGAGGATTCCCCCAATAGGGTTAGGATTGTGACCCCCTCCCCTTGGGAGGAGGCACAAAGAGGGTGTACCCACCCTCAGGGCTAGTAGCCATTGGCTACTAACCCCCCAGACCTAAACACGCCCTTAAATTTAGTATTTAAGGGCTACCCTGAACCCTAGAAAATTAGATTCCTGCAACTACCAGAAGAAGGACTGCCTAGCTGAAAACCCCTGCAGAGGAAGACCAGAAGACGACAACTGCCTTGGCCCCAGAAACTCACCGGCCTGTCTCCTGCCTTCCAAAGATCCTGCTCCAGCGACGCCTTCCAAAGGGACCAGCGACCTCGACATCCTCTGAGGACTGCCCCTGCTTCGAAAAGACAAGAAACTCCCGAGGACAGCGGACCTGCTCCAAGAAAGGCTGCAACTTTGTTTCCAGCAGCCTTGAAAGAACCCTGCAAGCTCCCCGCAAGAAGCGTGAGACTTGCAACACTGCACCCGGCGACCCCGACTCGGCTGGTGGAGATCCAACACCTCAGGAGGGACCCCAGGACTACTCTGATACTGTGAGTACAAAAACCTGTCCCCCCTGAGCCCCCACAGCGCCGCCTGCAGAGGGAATCCCGAGGCTTCCCCTGACCGCGACTCTCTGAAACCTAAGTCCCGACGCCTGGAACAGACCCTGCACCCGCAGCCCCCAGGACCTGAAGGACTGAACTTTCACTGGAGAAGTGACCCCCAGGAGTCCCTCTCCCTTGCCCAGGTGGAGGTTTCCCCGAGGAACCCCCCCCTTGCCTGCCTGCAGCGCTGAAGAGATCCCGTGATCTCTCATTGACTAACATTGCGAACCCGACGCTTGTTTCTACACTGCACCCGGCCGCCCCCGCGCCGCTGAGGGTGAAATTTCTGTGTGGGCTTGTGTCCCCCCCCGGTGCCCTACAAAACCCCCTGGTCTGCCCTCCGAAGACGCGGGTACTTACCTGCAAGCAGACCGGAACCGGGGCACCCCCTTCTCTCCATTCTAGCCTATGCGTTTTGGGCACCGCTTTGAACTCTGCACCTGACCGGCCCTGAGCTGCTGGTGTGGTGACTTTGGGGTTGCTCTGAACCCCCAACGGTGGGCTACCTTGGACCAAGAACTGAACCCTGTAAGTGTCTTACTTACCTGGTAAAACTAACAAAAACTTACCTCCCCCAGGAACTGTGAAAATTGCACTGTGTCCACTTTTAAAGTAGCTATTTGTCAATAACTTGAAAAGTATACATGCAATTGAAATGATTCAAAGTTCCTAATGTACTTACCTGCAATACCTTTCAAACAAGATATTACATGTTAAATTTGAACCTGTGGTTCTTAAAATAAACTAAGAAAAGTTATTTTTCTATACAAAACCTATTGGCTGGATTTGTCTCTGAGTGTGTGTACCTCATTTATTGTCTATGTGTATGTACAACAAATGCTTAACACTACTCCTTGGATAAGCCTACTGCTCGACCACACTACCACAAAATAGAGCATTAGTATTATCTATTTTTACCACTATTTTACCTCTAAGGGGAACCCTTGGACTCTGTGCATGCTATTCCTTACTTTGAAATAGCACATACAGAGCCAACTTCCTACAAGGAGCAAGAAGATAAGGGCTGGCAGGATGTGAAGTTCGGGTTCCATGGCGTCCAGATTCCTCGTGGGGTGTGTAGAGGTGAGCGTTTTCCCTTCGGAGTCCTGTTTCCGCCGTGTTTTTGTCCACGGTGAATCCGCCCCGGGAAAGGTGGCGGATTGGACTGTTGTGATACTGTGGGCGGTACATTGTCCTCCGCCTGTCTGTTGGTGGTGACCGCTAAGCTGTTTGTTTGTACCGCCATGGCGGTCAGAGTGTTAAAAAAATGGAATTACGACCGTGGCGGAAACCGACAACAAAGACTGCCACAG
Organism: Pleurodeles waltl; assembly: GCF_031143425.1. NCBI lineage: Eukaryota > Metazoa > Chordata > Amphibia > Caudata > Salamandridae > Pleurodeles > Pleurodeles waltl. The sequence goes on along the minus strand of NC_090436.1, from coordinate 272,324,506 downwards.
TCGTAATTCCATTTTTTTTTTTCGCCGGCCTGTTGGCGGTCTTACCGCCGCTTTAACACCGACCGCCAGGGTTGTAATAACCACCAAAGTAAGTGAACTAGGTGAGCAGCATGCCTCTCTACAGAAGAGCTCCCTTTTTTATTTATCCAGACAATTATTCAATTGTCCTTTCATTCTTCTGACTATATTCAACCACAGCCACCATGATTTAAGCTTTACTTTCTCTCATCCAGTCTTTCGCCGGAAAACTCACAATCCATTATCCATCCATTCAGTATCCACTATTCACCCTTTCTTTCAATCATCCTTTCACCCATCCATCCATTTACCTAATACTCACTCACACATCCTTTCACCTACCCACCCATCCTTTCCTTTTGCTCATTTCATCCATCCTTTCTTTTAACAAGTTTCCAACCAGCCATAATTCTTAGCATATATTATGTGTGCTTTTGCTGAGCTGCATAAAAGAGACCATAAATAACCCAACCACCGCTGTAGCTGTAATGCGGGGTGATCACAATCATAACAACATCCTTGTAGCTAGTGGGTAATAGTAATTGTCAATAAGCAAGCATTGTGACTTACCACTCCCGGTCCCTACCACCGCTTCTGCCCTGGCTCCATATACTCCTGCAGCAGATTTTGAGCCGGCTCCACTGGTGGTCAGTGTGCCTAGACAAAAACATTATTCAGTTTTTAGGTGTAAGGTACACCTCCCCTTATGATTTGAAATCAAAAAATGCAACTGCAATATATTGTTACAGTTTGGTTAGAACTGCAGTATCTGTTATCAAAACTATCACTCTGGGCATTTTGTTGGTTCACAATGTTAGAAAGGGCAGGTAGTCAAGCCAACCAAAAGTTTTGTGTAATGGGGGATGAGCTGTAGCCTATGATGATGATGATGATGACTCAGAATCTTTGGAGCGCAGTTTAGGGGTGAATAAAAATAGTCAATGAAAGACAGAAAAAAGGAATGCAAGGATAACAGGAATTAAACAAAATTTGGATATGAGAGTTGGAAAAAAGGAGACAGTATTAAGCAAAAGTAAACAAGACAAAATTAAAAGTAGTATAATAGTGAGCAGAGGTAAAAGTTAAGGAAATAATAATAATATTAAATAATAGGATTCACTGGGATGAGCAGAGCCCGCAGCGTTGGCACTGGTGGTTGGTGCCTCCCCAGCTCCTGTTGGGCCCACCTCTGTGGCACCCCTCTTCCTTCCCTTATGTGCTGATGTAAGAAAAAAAGTAGATAGAAAAATAGATTAGTGGTGCCGCTAATCTCCACAAAATTATTGTATAATAGGCAAACTCAGTAACATTGTACTTAAATCAGATCGCCTATGGTACTAGTATGATCGACTATTGTTGAGTTGGCTATACTCCTAAAATCCCTATTCCAAATTTCCTTAACAAAACTACGTTTGGAACTAATGCATTGCAATGAATGATCTTTGATTCTATTCTTATTTCTCAACCCTCTTGATGGGCCAACTCAGTCTCCCCTTTTTGCAATACATAGATACATACTAGTAGTACATATCACTGGAAAATGCTTGGGACTGTACAAGCCACATAAAGAAAGTCACAGAGAATGCTAACTCACTCATATCTTAATTCAGTATAGTAACAGGAGGACAGAGGAGTCTGTATTGCAAAGGCTTCTTAAATAATCTGCCAAAGCGAATTTCTACGAGTACGATGATGTAGCGCTAAGCACCTCCCTAGCTCTATCTGGAGCACATAATAAATACTATTCTTAACATTAATTAGATGTAACTAACCTCTGAGTGTGAGCAGCATGCTATTTGGAAAAAAATGTTAGCTTTGTAGAACACAAATACAATAATATAGTTAATACTCACGGAGCCATGGAATCTCCACTCCTAGCAGGTCAAGCAGGTCCTGCTTGCGGTCGATGATATCCACCTAGTGGTGCATCAGCTGCTGGGTGGTGCCCCGAACACACCTGTGCACCTTAGTCCAATGCAACCAATGCTCCCCCAGGGAGTAGCTGCTATCAGCCTTGCTACGTGCTTCCAGCATGGAGGAGAGGTGGTGTTGCTCATTGAAAACCAGTGCTGCCACTTCCTTCTCACAAAAGATGTTGAGGCTCAAGTTCCTCCATCAGTCAAACAATAACTAGACACAGAAAACAGTGAAAAATGCCAATATTGTGGAAATAGGGGCTAGGGGACAATTTAACAGTGACAACAGTGTGAACTGTAGAGGCAAGGGGGCCCCACCTTTGGTCACTGAGCCATATTCCCTATTTAAACTCTATACCCTAACAATGTCTACATCCTGCATCTGAGAGGAAACTGGATAGAGCTAATCCAATAACAACACAATAATGTCAGTTGCCACATTAATATCCTGTCAACATATACAGGAACAATCTGCAGTAGCATGATATCAATATCCACAAAAATGGTAGGACTGATCACAAAATTCCATGATCATCATAGAATACACAGAGAACACTGTAAAATCATGGACTGCCTACAGAGACATTAGAACTGAACCAGAGATAAACTCTGCATATCATTGATCCCATTCAGGCCTGTGTTGGTACTGTTCAAAATGTCCATCCATTTACATTCTTTAATGCTGAGAAGGTTCCCAATGTTGCCACCCAGACTGGGTATGTTCACCGCCTCTATCACTTGTTAAGAGATGTCATAATCTGTGTGACCTTGTTCCTTGAATTGATGAACCAATGAGGCCACTCAGTTAGACATTTTATCCTGCTCCTATGTTGTGAGATTCATTGTTTGATCATTTGTGTAGTTTAGCCCCATACCATAACAAGCATAAGCATTGTATTACATAAATGACATTGCTTGTATTACAATTGGAGAAACATTTTAATCTGATGGTCTTGTTGTTTGTAGACAGACTCTTGGTGTTCCCTGTAAACTCACAGACAGAACATCCCCTGCATTTGTAATGTTCTAGTAGTTCAGGAGACCCCAGAGGGATCTTATCTCTCTTCTCTTGACCTGTTTCATTGTGTGCTCTAACTACGCAGTCCCTGATACTCTTATTTCTTTTGATGGTAAACAGGGAAAGTTCCCTACAATTATCACTAAGTTAAAACAGTGTTTACTGCTAATCTATTCCATTTCCTTGCTCACTGGAGAGAAAGTACTAACCATAATAGTACCATTCTGTTGTTCACTTCTTTGTTTCAGAGTAAGCAGAATTTCCCTAGGGCTCAACCATGCCTTCTTGATAGCACAGGAGATCATTCTCTTAGGGTAGCCCCTTTCCAACAATTTCTGTTTACGTCTATACCTCTCTGAAATAGTCATCTTTGTAACTACAGCACCTATAAATTCTTAGAAATTACCCATAAATCATGTTATTCCTTAAAGCCCTGGGATGGTGGATGCTATACTGTAAAAAGGAGTTTGGGTCTGTGTGTTTTCCTAAACAGCGTGGTGTACAACCTCCCATCTTTGTGACTTATGAGTGGGTCTAAGTAGTTCATCTGTGTTGTACTGTGAAATCCAGGCCCTGGCTCTATTTATGCAACCATATCACAAAACTCCCTACTTCACTTTCATCTCCATGCCAGATAAAAAATATGTAACGTTTACAGTTACTGAAATTGATCCAGAAAGAGTTGGAATGGTCATAGATTATTTTCCCCTTGAATACGCTGACAAAGTGGTTCGCCACATTCAAAGCAAAAAAAGCTCTCATGGCTTCTCTGTTCATTTGTAGCTAGAACTCCTTTTTGAAAAGAAAATAATTCCTTTTCAGAGCGATGCCTGCCAAATCAGTAATGAGTTTACGTAGATCTATGTCTATGTCAGAGAGTCTGACACATTTCTGAATAACTTTAATGGCCTCATCTTGAGGGATGTTAGTGTACAAGGATTCAGCATCAAGGGTCACTAAAATATCTATGCCCTTTTTGAAGACTAGCCCATAAATCATGTTAATGAATTGCCTACTATCATGTACATATGATCAAATCTTGGGAACTTCTTTCTTAATTTATTGATCAATGAATCTACACAATGGTTCTAGAACAGAATCACAACCTGTTATAATCGGATGCCTGGAAGGTTTGTATGTATTTTTATGAATCTTTGGTAAAGTATAGATCACTGGTGTCCCAGGATGTGTTTGAGTCAATAATGTAAACTGATCATTCAGATCCTCAGATGTTATCAGTTTGATGTCTTCCTGAATCCTTCTTAAAGGGACAGATGCTAATTTACTGTAATGTTTCTGGTCCTTAACTGTCCATGTATCTTCATAATCAGAAGTGTCTTGGATTACAATAGTACCTCCCTTATCGGACAGCTTGATGGTGATACTGTTAGTCTGTGCTAAATCTGTAAGGGTATCTCTTTCACTTTTGGAAATGTTATACGTAATAATCTCTTCTTATTCGTGGATGCTGTTAACTGGTTCAAAACAACATTTTATTTTTGAAGACCAAGCTCTCAGCACTCATGAGATAGGTGGACGGATCAAACTGGGATGGCAGCTGTAGAGTGCGTCTGTCATTTAGCTGCATATCTGATTTATCCTGAAAAGAATGCTTAAGTCTGGTGGTCCTCAAGAACCTGTACAGTTCAACTCTCAGTTTAAAAAGGTCAGGCCATTCAGTGAGAACAAAGCCTAAACCCTTACACAACACACTATATTTATGTGTGATCAGTCTGTGATGGGAAATGTTGATGATGGGGGATTTATGTACGTTTGTGGAGTTCACCAACTGCAATATTGGATCCGAGTCTGTCTCTCTCTGGGTTGTTGATTGTAACCTTGTTGCCTTCTTCCGCTACCCTGGCCTCGTCATCTCGGTCTGTCCCATCATTGTTGGCCGTATTCTAAAAAAAAGGTTAATAGTATCAGTTTCTCTGGAGGTTGATGACCTAAGTACTTCACTACACCTGGGACCAGGAACATACTGATCATCTGCTGCTATTGATGAGTCAGCAAAGGTTACCTGTTTATAATTCCTTTGAGGGCCAGCTTAAGTTTAAAAATCCTGTCTTAGATAAGGGTACACTTGCCCTATGTTAAAGCATGATTTGTCTTTGTGTGTTTTTTTAATCTTTTTATCCAACTGAATTGAATGAAACTCTTCAATCGTTCTCTGTAAATTATCTAGTACTGCTTTAGCATTTTCAATGACAGTATTGGTTTTAATCTGCTCTTCTAGAGGATTAATCTGTCATTTCAATGAACTCAATTTCTCCAGGCTGCCTCAATTTGAAACACTATCCTGTGTTGGTAATAATTAAATATATAACTACAATTCTTTTTTAATTGTTTGTTATGTATAACAATTATGGGTATGTTCTTGACCTGTAAACCCAAGGGAATTACATCAGCATTTAAGTACTCTGTAAGTAATTTACCATGAAATCCAGTCCTTACAGCTTTCTTCTTAAGCCTTTTTAATTAATCTTTCATCCCTATTGTACAAACTACTGGAAACTGAGGTACTCTTTAAAAGGGAGGATCCTTCTAAAATTCCGGTGATACAATCATCAGTGTAGGACAAAGTTTTCCTAGCCATAATACCCACTGCTATTTGTGGGTGTGCAATCAAAATAGGTCCTTGCGGACCACTGTCTGTTCCGTACTCTCTATACAATCACAAGGAAAACTTAATACACCCCCAGGACATGGGTTACTATATATATCATATGTACAAAGTTACGTGGGACTCACTTGGTCTAGAACCCTCCACCAAAGGTCTAGAGGATTCTCAAAACCATTCTCTTTTATTTAATGATAATCGAAGTAGTTGATTGGGTATTCAACCATGAATTAAACAGATATATCAAGATTATTCAGAAGCTGGTTGAATATACAAACAAAACAGATCTGTACAATCAGAACAGTATGAGGCTGGACACAAAGAGGTTTTTCTGTCAACCATGTATTTGGCACATGCATATATACAAAAAAGGTGTGCTCATGTGAATAAATAGTGCAGACAATCCAGTATACAACAAAGAGTTCAAAAGACAATAATTGTTTCACACAAATACTGTGCTGTCTCAGTGGTTGTGTGCATATTTTCATAAAACAAGAACAAAAGAAGCTGATTCCACATAGGAAACCCTATCTATTACTTCCAGTTAACAACCAATTGGGAAAGGTGTTGATGCTTTGACCCCACTCTGAAATGAAGGGGTGTCTTCGGGACGTTGTCATCAGAAAAACACACCTGTACGGGAAAGGACTAAGAACCAGCCTAGATAATCATACTCATCTAGCAATAAAAGTATGGCGGACCTCACCAAATTATTCCTTCATAGTCAAAGAGTCCTACAAAGCAAGAAATTATTCTGACTCAAGCCAAGGTTCAATCTCAATGCGATGTTAATCACCCAGCACCGTACACATGCAAACCATTACTTCAAAATGTGTCCACAATATGTAGTTAGATAGATACACTCTGAGTCATAAGCAAAACACAAACAATAGGATTGATTCAAGAGACAGAATGGATACTTTGAAGGTCATAGCCCCAGTGTGCCATCCACAGCAAAAAATAATGCATACCCAGATTAGTGTGAAACAGATCATCATCATGTGCTCCCAACCATCATTTACTTAATGATGACTGGCAACTTCGTGAAAATATCATCAGTGCACAACATGCAACTATAGTGTGCTCTGATCATGGTCCATCTGCTACATTTAGCCAACACAAACCAAAGGACACCGCTCATTATGTCACCAGTTAAAAGCAAGGTGTCCTAGTCCATCCAAAACCAATTTCGCACTCAGGTATCTAATAGGTGTGAGGAATCCACTATATGTTTGAGTTCCTAAAGTCAAATCTTTAAAATAAAATAGGTTAAAATCAGTCTTATACAAGCTGGACCAGCTAACCCAAGTTAGTGCTCCTCACCATCGGCAATCTTGGAAGGTGCTGCATCACAGAGTCCCAACCTGCACAAGGCTCACTGTGGGGGCTATCCATGTGCTCTCCTGCTCCCAGGATGTCCCTTCAGTGCAGAGAGGACTCTCCCTGAAGAAGTTGGCTGTTACTTGGCTAGAAGCATGCTTTACTCAGGCATTAACTGGCCCTGAGCTTAGACAGGACACGTTTCCTGGTCCCCAGCCGGGCCACACACCTCTACACATCCTACATTTTAAATACAAGCACCCTGCCATATAAGCCTTTAGGGGTGATTTATGTGTATTAAAAAGGAATGTTTTGGAACAGGAAACCGTTTATTATTCCAGGTCAAAAAGGCAGTTTAAAACTGTACTACAGGCTGCAATGGCAGTTCTGAGACATGTTTTAGACGGCTACTTCAGTGGGTGGCACAATGGGTTCTGCAGGTCCACTAGTAGCATTTAATTTACAGGCCATAAGAAAATGTAGTGCCATTTACTAGGGACATACTGCCGGAGGCTGGCCTGGTTTGTAGTGGGTACCTTGGGTACTTACACCTTACATCAGGTCCAGTTATCCCTTGTTAGTGAATGCAGTAGTGTTCTAGCAGCTTCGGCTGATAGAGGTAGCTATAGCAGAGCAGCTTAGGCTGACCTTGGAGACATGCAAAGCTCATGCAATACCACTTATAGTTACACAGTACTTATATACAAGCAAAGACAATACTCAGGCACATATTTATACTTTTTTAGTGCCGCATTAGCGCCACTTTTTTACGCAAAAGCGGTGCAAACTTACAAAATACAATTGTATTTTGTTAGTTTGCGCCGATTTTGCGTCACAAAATGACGCAAATGCGGCGCTAAATAAGTATAAATATGGGCCTCAGTGTTACTAAAAATAGAGGTATATATTTGGGTGATATAGTACTAAAAATATCTTAGAGACACTACTCCTTCTGGAGGTAAGTATTATACAGAATATATACACTAGACACCAAAATTTAACAAGTAAATAGTCATAGAACAATGCCAACAGTGGGAAATCCTATAGAATGCACTGGGAGAAAATAGGTCTAAGGGCAACACAAACCATATACTAAAAAAGTGGAATGTGAATCACAAATTTCCCCCTAGACAAGTGTACTGTGTGCAGAATCGCTGGGAGAGTAAGAATACAGTAAAGGTAAGTAAATTACCCCATCTCAGAGCCCAGAAAAGCAGGAGTAAAATACTGCAAGTTTCCTTAGGACACACTACACCTCGTTTTTGGGATTTTGCAACAGCCAACCAAGTCTGCAAAGAACAACTGCTGGATTGTTGGACCTGATGACCTGCAAAGGAAGGGGACCAAGTCCAGAAGTCAAAAGAAGTTCCAGGAAGGACAGGTGCCTCTGCCAACCCAGAAGAGGGTGCAAAAGAAGAGTCCCTGGTTAGTCAAAGACTGCAGAAATGCACCCTAGGAAGGTGCCAGCGGGTTCCTGCATGATGCAAAAGATGTCCCCCGGCGTGGAGATTGTTGCAGATGAGATTTCTTGTTGGAAGGTGCCAGCAAGCCTTGGCTACGACAAAAGTGCATTTGTTGTCAAAATGGCACTGGATGGACCCAGGAGGGACCTGGCGGCCTGAACTCTCTGTGAGGAAGAAGAGGGGGCTCTCAGCACTTTAAAGAGCCCTCAGGATACCAGCCAGCACCCCCAAAAGCCGCAGGATCCAGGTTCAAAAGAGGTGCAAAATGCAATTGATGCAGCACAACAAAAGACGGTCCCACGCCACAGGAGAACAACTCAGCAAGTTGAGCATCACAGGGTAGAGTGTTGGGGACCTGGGTCAGGCTGTGCATTAAGGAATTTTGCAAAGAGTGCACAGAGGCCTCAGGAGGTGAAGAAGACACAGTACAAAGGGGTACCATCGTTTTCGGGGAAGGCAAGGTCTTACCTTCTCCAAATTGCGTCAGCAGGACATCAGGACAGTCTATGTCGATGATGTCCACCCTCTGTGTCCTTAGGAGCATGCTCGTCGTTGCGAGAGGAGTCCCAGGGTACTGGTCATCATCTTGGAAGGTGCCTGCTTGGAGGAGGGGAGTAACCCCGTCACTCCATGGGAGATTTCTTCAGTTCCTCTGGTGTAGGCTGAAGACAGGGAGTCCCCAGAGCATGCACACCATGGAAACTGTTGCAGTTGCTGACTTGGAGCTGAAGTTGCTGAAGAAAAGTGTCTCTTGTAGACACTTTGTTGCAGTTACAGTGTTTCTTGGAGCAGGCTGCGGTTGATCTGACGTCAGAAGAGTCTGAAGTTGTTGCAGAGGATTCGTGAAGGAAACTTTCAAGCAGAATCTGAAGAGAACCCACAGGGGAGACCCTAAGTAGCCCCGAGAGGGGGATTGGCTACCTTGTCAGGTATGTACCTATCAGGAGGGGTCTCTGACGTCACCTGCTGGCAATAGCCACTCAGTGCACTCCAGAGTGTCCCCACACCTTGCAAAGCAAGATGGCTGAAGTCTGGGACACACACGGAGGAGCTCTGGGCAACACCCCTGGGGTGGTGATGGACAGGGGAGTGGTCACTCCCCTTTCCTTTGTCCAGTTTCCCACCAGCGCAGGGGAGAAGAGGTCCCTGAACGGGTGTAGACTGGTTTATGCAAGGAAGGCACCATCTGTGCCCTTCAAAGCATTTCCAGAGGCTGGGGGAGGCTACCCCTCCCCTGCCTGTAACACCTATTTCCAAAGGGAGAGGGTGTAACACCCTGCTCTCAGAGGAAATGATTTGTTCTGCCTTCCTGGGACTGGGCTGCCCAGACCCCAGAAGGGCAGAACCCTGTCTGTGAGGTGGTAGCAGCTGTAGCTGCAGTGCAAGCCTCAGATAGCTGGTTTGGCAGTCCCTTAAAGGAAAACGATATGCATCACAAAAACGAAAAATGTTTACATTGACATTCTCAACGTGGAAGGGGTCCCATGGGGACCCCTTCCCTTTTGCGAAGGGGTTACCACCCATTTCAAAAGGGTGCAAACTGCGATTGGTTTGCAACCGCGTTCGTGGTCACAAAGCAATCCTGCATTGCACTGCGACTCGCAATTAGGAAGGGAACACCCCTTCCTAATTGTGACTCACAAACCCGTTTTGCTATTCGGTAACCAGGTTACCGAATCGCAAAACGAGGTTTGTGTATTGCAAAAAGCTTTATACATCTGGCCCTTAGTAACTTTCAACTAACCTTCAGAAAGTGAAGGTTAGACATATAGGTGACTTATAAGTTACTTAAGTGCAGTGCAGTGCAGTATGTGCACTATTTCATGCAGGCTGCAGTGGTTGCAGTGGTAGTCCTGTGTAAGGGTTTGTCTGAGCTCCCTATGGGTGGCAAAAGAAATGCTGTATCCCATATGGATCTCCTGGAACCCCAATGCCCTGGGTACCTAGTTACCATATACTAGGGACCTATAAGGGGGTGTCCAGTGTGCCAATTGAAATTGGTAAATGAAGTCACTGGCCTACAGTGACAAATTTAAAAGCATAGAGAGCATAAGCACCGAGGTTCTGATTAGCAGAGCGTCAGTGATACAGTTAGGCACCACACAGGCATACACATTAGGCCACAAACCATTAGCACTGGGGTCCTGACCAGCAGGGTCCCAGTGAGACAGGCAAAAACATGCTGACATACATGTGAAAAATGGGGGTAACATGCCAAGGAAGATGGTACTTTCCTACACATACAGGCAAATTAAATGTGCCAATTAGGTGCAGGCCAGTTTTACCATGTTTGAAGGAGGAGTGCACAAGCACTTTATCTCTGGTTTGCAGTGATAAAAGGCACAGAGTCCTAAAGTCAACCAGAACAAATTCAGCAAAATAGGAGGAGTAAAGGCAAAATGTTTGGAGGAATACCAAACAAAGGATGTCAGCTCTATCAACAAGGAAAAATGAAACGTTTTGTATTTATCACAAAATAAATCATGAATCTCAAATTGAATTTGGACATGTACCTGTGTTTATTGCCTACAAATTCAGATTTAGTGCATAATCGAAATATGAAATTGCTTAAGTCACATTCAAGAAAATGTAATTTCTCCCAGCTCTAGAAGCAGGATGCCAGTGAGCTATGGAAAACAATCTACAAGATGTCTCCCTAAGAGGCATATTTAGGAAAGGTGGCGCTGCACACAGTGCACCTCCACTTATATTGCACCCCTTTCGCCCCCCCCTAACGCCACCATGTGTGCGACGTATTTAAAATACGCCACACTATTGCAGTAGTTAGGGGACTAGCGTCAGAATTTTTGGCGCTAGTCCGGAGTTTTGCAGGATAAGCGTCAAAAATGTTTACGCTAATCCTGCAAAGCTCATTGAGGCCCATTGTAGGTAATGGTGTGCCCCCTTTTTAACCCCTGCTCTGAGCAGGCATTAAAAGTGCCGAAACAAAATGACACAAAGAAATCTCTTAGATGTCTTTGCACCATTTTTTCTGCCCCCCCCTAATGGGGTAACGCCCCCTTTGCATACATTAAGCCTGAGGCAGGCATAATGTAGCACAAAGGGTTACAAAGTGGCACAATGCATGCATTGCGCCACTTGTAAATATGGAGCTGGGATTTTGGCCTCGTTGGGCCACATTAGCATAAAAAAAATGTGCTAATGTGGCACAAGGAGGCGCTGGGGGCTCTTCAATATGGCCCTTAACATTAACCTATTAGTCTACAGCATATTTTCAATTGCCCCGTGCTTAATGTTCTGTGACAGCTTTAATATAACAAAATCAGACACACTGCATGGGGCTTAATGACAGCTACCTGGTTTCCATGCATTAAAATTACTGGCGCAATGCCCAACACAAATAAACTTGAAAGAGACTTTGCTAACTCATGCAGTAAAATCACACACAGCATAAAAATAAAACCCACTCTTCAGTGATGAAGAATTAAATATTATTGCAACCCCTCTGTTATTAATCTCAATTGACTGATTTATAAAAATCAATGTCTGATATTTTCCTCACTTAAAGCATTTTAATACTTTATAGCACCGCACTTCTGCACTGCTAGGATTGAAGGTAAAACCCTAGGAACAGAATACCACGTTGGATTATCTAAATGTGTAAACGCATGGCAGTGTGCTGTCCAAAAAACACGTAGGAAAAGAATGTTTTATGAGTTAATTTGAATTATGTCTCTCCCTCGCTTTTTAGCTTCACTGTAAATGAGACATCTCAGCTGAGATCTTTTCAAAGATCAATGTATCAGTTTCATGTGGCTTTCATGAACATTTCAAAGCAGGTCCAAAGAAATTAAATAGAAGCGTGAAATTATTTTACTAATCACTCTACTTGCAAAGTAGGACCATATTGTGAAAAAAATCAACTTGTACGGAACTCCTGCACTTTAAACAGATTAGAGTTAAAAACTCATAAATGCATTTGACAATTATTTCTTGAATGTTCTTCTAAACGATTTTTACATATTTTTTGTATCTATAAATAGAGAATTTAAAAGCTTTTATAACCCTCAAAGTCTACCCTGTTCAGTCTCCATTCTATAAGCGCAGAACTTACTTGAAGTCGGGTTTTACCTTTGCTTAACTTCCGTATTGAAGTTGGAAACCATTTTACCTGTGCTACATTTATGAAAAATCTCTCGATATTGACATATAACTAATAACAGTTTTTCAAAAAAAGCCGGAACCGAATTTTTTTTATGGGTTTTACGTCGTGCTTTTGCCATCTTTTGAACTTAGTCAGATTGCAATAGCTGTCTGCCAAACCTCAGATGACGCCCAAATAGTGCACAGAGAGCCGTCTTCAGCCTTTGCTGGACGAGTCATTCATAGTTTGGTTCAAACGACAGGACTATTTTTCTATCAGCACGCAATTAGGAATATTTTTCCACCAAGACATTGGTTCATATTAACAATAAACCGTTTGTTGGGGGCAGGGATGTCCTTTGCATGATGTACATTAATTTCCCCTCATGGCTGGATTGGCTAGCGGGCAGTTCAGTTGGCTGGCCGGGTGGGGATCGGAGTCACTGCTGTGTGGGCCCGTTTTGTTGCTAGCAACTTGCCGGTCATGTTCATACTTGCAACTCTTCTAAATAAAAAATGTAAAAACAACTGTTTCTAACGCACGCTTAAGGCATATTTTAAAACAAAACGCCTGTTAACCAGTTTGGCTCTGTGTCCCCTGTTCTGCATTACCGAACTACGAGTATCAACTGTGCTATGTTTGGAGCATTCATAAAGCCTCACCTTAATCCAGTGTGTGCCTGAAGGTCTAGACAGATCCTTGATTTAGGATGGGTTCTAGACTTGTCCTGGTAAAGGAAGGGTTTCTCCAAGCAGGGCCTCATGGTTACAGTAAGACTACTGTCTCTGCCACAGGTTTCACCCATGTAGCTCTGTGGTGGCAGCATAATGTTTATTTATAGTAATTAGCAGTTTTACCAAAACTTTTTTCCCATGTTATAAGAATGGTAGCTTATTGACCCATGCACCCAAAGTTTTACTGCCGATGGTGAACCTGGAATCCTAGCACTGAGATCCTGTACACCTGGAAATATGGATGTATGCTAGTGGAGTTGCTTTGCAGTGCCTGAGTTAACCTCAGTGACACAGGCCTGTGGGTTACATTCAGAGAGCCCCTGGTCTGCTCATGTGTGCAGGATGGAGATGAGGTTGCTTTCCCAGACAGTGTATTGCTGACATCCCTGAAATGTAAGTGAGGGAACCCAGATACTGATGATGGGAAAGGGAATTGAAAGTGATCCACACAAGTTGGCACCTTTGTGTCAGGGGTGAGGGAGAGAGAAAACTGTTTACCAGGAGTATAGGATACTATTTCACTTGGTGCCTACTCAGAATATAGGTATCCTATAGCCCTGACTTGAACATAATGGATAGGCAGTTATAACAACAATCCTTACTGATTTGTTTTCAAGACCCTCACCCACTCTATTAGTGGCATGTTTCATCATCTAATCTCATTCTGGTCCCCAAAAACCATGAACCATTTTTCAGGGATCATGTAAGGATATTACCTTGTGAGGTCTATTTTTATTTTTTAAATACCTTAGGAACACCCACTATCCCTTTAGATTTGGTGTCCTAGGTATGGTTAAACTATTTTATAGGTGTTTGCAGTACCTAATTCTCTCTACACCATACTTTTTTCGAGTTGACATGTTCCTGCTTGGAATGTTTTCAAGGGATCCTGGGCTTTCAGAAAGACAGTCCACAAACGTTAATTTTCAGTCGTCAGATGTCTTCTCTGAGTCTGTCAGTCAAATTACAATTGAATATACACAAAAATCAAACAAACATTCAAGCCTTCTTGGCACAATGTAGGGAACGTGTATCAGTGCCCTAAAATATTAAGAGTGCTGCTCCATAGGAAAGTGCACGAGGTATATCTGTGTTTGGCCTCCTTATGTCAAGGGTACTAGTCCAGTGACCTGCTGCAATCCCGGCCGCACCTTAAAAATGAATGATTAAGGAATGTTTTTATAACTGTCTAACCCTTGGGCTCAAGCACATAGTATAACTATGTTTTGTGTTGTGGAAGATTATCCATGTTTACCGTGCAAAATTCTATTAGGTCCTTAATGATATGGTGATTAGACTTTCAGTAACTGTCATTTAGTGGATGCAGGGGTGAAGCATAGTATTGCATAGTATTGCAGTATGTGTGTTAGGTTGTGAAAGGTCCTTTAGTAGAAGAGCAGCCATTTGTCTTTCTTCCTGTTTACTGTCAGAATTTGCTGTAGAAAATCAAAGTGCAGACTGTTCACATCCTTGTGCCACTGTTGTGGATGCTTTAAACTTGTGACAGTCCTGCTATGAAAAGCATCACTTGCAGCAAAGACTGAATCTGGGAGACAGCCTCTGAAGGATACATGAAGAGGAAACCAACCCAAATAATTGGTTCTGCAAAGGCAGGCAGGTAATACAAATCCACTTTCTGAAAACTCTGTATAATTGTAGAGGCGGCTTATAAACCACTTGTCAGAGTGCACAGAGGACCATTGTGCAACCTGTGCTGGTGTTTGCCTGACAGACAGCTTCCTAGAGGTGGTGGAACATCACCTGAGATTTGATCTGGATGAGGAATTGATGACTTGTACAGGGAACCAAGGTCTCCTACCTGAGCAAGAGGAAAAGAGTGTTCCCACTCTGCAGGAGAAGCAGACCATTAGAAGTGGTTGAAGCAACTGATCTTGGTATGAGGATCTTTCCAGCAGAGACCCACAGACTACATGATTGGTGGGATGATACTCACTTACTCATCTTTGTAATTGAAAAGGAACTGTGGCATCTTCAAAGTGTGCCAAGCCACCTCTCTCTGTTATTCCCAAATAGCCGGTCTAACTGAAGTCTGGATAGAAACGTGCTTGGTAGTACCCACTATGTGTCGAAGGCCACAGGCACCAGGACATGACTTAACTGTGTTGTGTGGCTCTGCCTTTAATAGGTAAAGAATGCACCCCTAGGTTATGTGCCAAGGTCTGCTTTGTGAGTAGTGTTCCCGTGATTGTCCCCAAGAGTGCAGCTGGGGGGAAGCAATAGTCTACAGAGCAAAGCCATAGCCTTGAAACATCCCATGTTGAAGTTAGTGCTTGGAAGTCGTGGTTCTGAATAACTCAGTGTCTGATGGGATCACTGCCAGTATGACCTAGCATAGTGCCAAGAAGTGTTCCATTGCAGCTATTACGTCGCACCTGGAGAAGAGGAGTGCCCGTGGTATCCACTCAGGTAGGCCACAATGAGACTGACCAAGACTCACCAGAGAGACAGAACTCAGGTTGCTGAACCCACAAGCCCTAATCATGATGCCCAACCTATGGAGCCCAAAAGAGGGGCAACACCACAACGATCCACTACTGCTACACCCTACCAGAGACTTGCTCCACACCTGGCCACTATGCATCTAATGTGGGGTTGCTGTGTGCAGTGTACACTGGGTACACCCATTGTAGACGAGCCTGACACTCGCATGAAACCCAGCACTGCAGAGTGAAAGATTATCTGGGACTTCATGCCCAGAAGCGCTGAGAGGTGGGGGAATGCAGTACCTAAAAATAGAGACTACTCCCCAATAGCCCTAAAATCTCCTATACAGGTGAACAGAGTGTCTAATTTATGACTCCATTTGAAGCATGTGGGACTTGCACCTACAGGTGTCTGAGATGACTGCAGCATGTACTATTGTGTGTTCTGTTATAAAGAGAAGCAGTGGGCTGGACCATCATTTTAATTTAATTTTAATGTTGAGTGTCAAGGCTAAGAACCCCCACAGTAACCCTCTGCAAAGCATTTGACTGCTTGCCATGTCTACCACTGAGTGGCAAATGCTGAAAGAGTTATGCTTGTCTCAGATTGCAGAGCCATAGTAGGAAGGGTCCCAGGACAATAGAGGCACATGACCTTATGCCCCCACATCTGTGGCCCAGTAACCCCTGACTGCTCCATGGCCTCCGCGATGGGGTCTGACAACATACCACATTTACAATTCCACCTTATGCTACCTGATAAACACAACCCTCATTTAAGGATTTTTCGTAGACTGTAAAAACACTGGACTAATTATCTCAATCTCAATTATCTCAATCCACAAAATATTTAGGCCCAGATTTCCATAGAAGTAACACGTCACAGGGCATCAGGTAAAGACTTGTGCAAGGGTGTGTTCATTATAGAAAGCAAAGGTTTTGTGCTCGAAGGGGTCTCTTCCAGTACAAAAACTATGCTTGACGACATTATCCATGTTGTATGTGTGCTGGTCAGTGAAAAACACATGCAAAGTGGGAAAAACAAGGGGAAATAAAACATTTCTACTCATTATGCCGGCATTGAGGGGGAGAAGGATTTTGGTGCAAAGCCCTGTCTACAGTTTTTTGTAGATAAGGATTTGCATTAAAATCCATAGGGGGTTGCACAGGAATGCCCTTGCACCACCCCTGGAACGCCCCCTTGATGTAAGGCAATGCAAGGTAGCATGTTGCACAGCTGTGCATTGCTTTGGGCTATAAACCATCGCAAGTTTTGATTTGAAGTGGATTGTAAACTCCACCTTAACACTTTGGGTTGGGTTTGCATTAAAAAAGTAACGCATACCAGACACATAGACCCTCATTATGACGTTGGCAGTCAGCTGACTGCCACGCCGGTGATGGCGGTAGTACCCCCTCCAGGCTGGCGGTGAAGACCGCCAAATTATGACCATGGTGGTGATCCCTCCCATATACAGCCAATGTACCACCCCAACCGCCACTGCAGTCCGTCCACTGACCACGGCGGTAGACCCCTTCAGGCAGGTGGAAGACAACGACCGACCACCATATTATGACATAGACCACCAAAATTTCAGGGGGCGGGACCACCCCCATCAAAAGCCTGGCAGAAACACATCACGTAAAAGGAGAAACTCACCTCCAGAGACACAGAGGAGTCTGCAGCTGCCATGGAACCCAAACTGAAAGTCCTGCCAATGCCGTACCACGTAATGGCAGTCCAGGAGCACCAACGCTGACGAAGACAATGACGGTGAGTACAGCCACCTAACACACATGCACAACACACACCATACACACACAACACACCCAGAACAATCTGCAGAGAAATTCAACAACAACATAAGCCAGGAGCAAAAAAAGCCAGGACACACCTTTGTTCTAACCACTGTAATACGTTGGGATAGTCACCTCAAGAAAAGAAAATATAAATATTTACAGATAGGGCCATGGGTGAGTCCAATTGGAGTATAATGCATAGGGCAACGTCTAAGGCCCAACTTGACTCCTGACAGCCCAAGCACTCCACTGGTCAGGGGAATCATGTTGGAAATAGGCAGGCACCTCAGGGGTGCAGAGGGGCGGGAGTGGTGGGGGGATTCTTTTTGGGAAGCCGGTCCTTGAGCTTGGGTTTGGGAGGGGGCTGGTCTTTACCCTTCCGTTTAGGAAGGGTAAAGTGCCCCTTAGTGGCAGTCATAGTCTTAGGGGGAGGGACAGGAGTCGAAAGGGAGGTGGAGGTGCTGGGCTGGGGCAGAGGGATCTTCTGCGTACGGGCAGGATAGGGGGGATGAGGTCAAGGGTCTTAGGACCAAGGGGTCAGGTAGTGGTAAGGGGATTAGCAGTGGAGGTAGAAGGAGTGGATGTAGGAGGAGTAGGTGTGCTGGACTTGGGTGCGGGTGCATGGATAGTGTGCGTGTGTGAGGTGGATGGGTGTTGGGTGTCTGGGTGGGAGCGGTTATATGTAATTGGGGGCAATACAGGGTGGGAGGCAAATAACAGGATGTGTGGATGTATGTTGTTGTGGTGTCTGCAAGTGAGGTGGGTGTGCTACAGTGGTGGTGGTGACTGCGCATGTGGTGTGTGGAGTGCATGTCTGCATGTTTGCTGCTGTGGTGAATTTGGGCAAGGCTGTACTCGTGGCAGGATCTGGGACTGATGATGCAGTGCTTGCAGTTGTGGGTGTAGATGTGTCTGTGAGGGAGGAGGAGGAGGGGGAGACAGTGGAGGCAGTGGCTATTGAAATATGTGCATCTGTGTGTTGGCTGTGTGTGTGCTTGTGGACTGGAGTGTGGTGCCTGTATTTGTCAGTGCGAGTCTTGTCTGTTGATTTGGGTGCATGCATGTCAGATTGTGTGCGTGGGATGGGTTAGGGGAGAGAGATTTTGGACTGGGAACAGGTATTTGGAGGGGGATGTAAGAACCAGGGACACTGGCAGCTGTCAGAGAGGAGGCCAGAACCTGAAATGATCTTTGGAGGCCAGCCAAGCTACCGTGAATGCCCTCCAGGAAGGCATTGCATTTCTGCATCTGGGATGGCATATGGTTGACTGCCCTACAGTACTGGTTATCAGGAGGTCAATAGCCTCATCACTGAGGGCAGCAGGGCTGACGGGGGCAGGACCTGATGTCCGAGGGTGAAGGAGGCACCCACCTTTCTGTGTGAGTGGGCACAGGCAACTGGGTGGAGGGCTCCTGGGAGGTAGGTGCTGGTACGGTGGGTGGCAGAAGATGTTGTAGCTAGGGTGGTCCCAGAGGGGTGCGCCACCACCAGGGACCTTCCATCAGAGGAGGAATCTGAGTCTGTTGTCATCGCTCCTGTCTCCCCTCTGGTGCTCCCCTCGCCCTCCAACCCATTGGTCCCCTTGGCATCTGTGATCTCTGCCTCCTGGATCCCGTGGGCTGCAGCTCCCCTACTCGCCGGTGCCCCTGCATCTGTGCTAGATGATGCTAATGCACAGAAGAACAGGATGAGAAAAGGAGAGAGGGTGGGTGAGAAAGAAAGGGAGCACAGGGTCAATTAGAGCAACAACGGCACATATAGCATACACATCACAATCACTCACTGAAGCTAACACTGTAGCAGTATGGACCTCAATGCCAAACCATTACCTGGGTACAACAGCACTAAAGAACCCAAACACTATCATCTGCACACTTACTGGGACTTACTAAGCCATGTCATCCATGGTATGCTAACTACTTACCAATACAAAATATACATACTTCCCTACATTGCTAAGCAGGACCACACTGTAAAAGCCAAACCGGCTTATTGGGGCACCCACAGACTTTAACCTTGCACCCAAACACCATGCAGGTCACAACAATTTAAATACTACATAGTCTGAACTCACCGCCTTGTGGCTACTGTGCTGCCCTCCTGGGCCCATCCAACTCGGGATTGAACACCACCAGTATGCAGGCCATTAGGGGAGTCAGGCACCCCTCCCTCATTGGGAGGCCATCCCCAGCTGGGCCTCTGCGATCTTCCGGGCCCGGCTTCTCAGGTCCTCCCACTGTTTCCTGCAGTGGGTGCTCCACTGGCTATGGAGCTCCAGGGTCTACATTCCCTTTGCAATGGCACGCCACAACCCTTTCGTTTGATGGGCACTGACCGACAGAGGAGACACAGACAGAAGGACACCATGAACTTAACACTCCATCTTATGACAGAAATGGCTTACAGACTGCATAGAACCTACATTTAGCACACATATGGCACCTACCTCTGCATACACATTGAATGCTACCAACCCCCCAAATAACACACTGCCAGCACACATATACATCTACATGCAGCCATGCCGCATGCAACGTACCCATGATGTGCTCTGGAGGCCATTACAACTGCCCATACAGGGGTGGGACCCCATCAACAAAGCTTCTCCAGCTCCTCCGTTGTGAAGGCTGGGGCCCTCTCCCCTGTAGCACGGGCCATCGTAGGTTCCAAAGAGCATACACAGAGAGAGTCATGAATCAAGTGAAGAGGGATACAGAAAATGGCAGTCACATCCATGGCGGTGAACACCGTCACCGTCACCGCTGACGTTGATCATCATTGGTCCCTGTACTCCATAGCATTCCATGTTAGCCAATGAGGAGTTCCACAGCGGTGCAGACCGCCTTCCACCATGTGTCAAGCGCCGGCGGAGTGAGGTCACATCCACCTGTCCCTGCATACAGGACAGGCCGTTGCCATTTTCCAATGTTAGTACTCATGTGGGACCAATATATGTGCATTAATGCCATGGATTGTGCACACCTTCAAAATTCCTGTTTGCTACATACATACATGCACTGTGTACTGTGATGTTGTGTGTCCATGCTTCCTGTAGTCAAACACATTTTAATTTCAGCTCACTTAGATACCAACCACTGTGGAGGATGAGACTGAGTAGGCAAGCACCCGTGCACAGACACGTAGTGGACTTGGCTACACTGGAGGACCGGCACATCATACTCACCTATCGTCTGGAGTAGGCCTCAATCACTGACCTGTGTGCCCAATTGGAGCCTGATCTGATTCCTGCTATCCGTAGCACTACAGCAATTCCCCCTGTTGTGCAGGTACTGTCAGTGCTCCGTTTCCTGTCAAGTGGGTCATTCCAGGTGACTGTAGGCCTAGCTGAAGGAATGTAACATCCAATGTTCTTGATTGTGCTTGGAAGGGTTCTGGCTGCCTTGCTCAAACACATGAGCAGCTATAACTTATTCCCCCAGGTTGAAGTTTTGCCCACAGTGAAGGCTGGATTCTACTTCATAGGATGCATACCATATGTTATTGGGGCCATTGACAGGACCCATATTGCCTTAGTCCCTCCCCGGACAAATGAGCAAGTCTACAGGAATAGGAAGAGTTACCACTCTCTAAATGTCCAGATGGTGTGTCTTGATGATCAATACATCTCCCATGTCACTGCCAAGTTTCCTGAATCTGTGCATGATGCCTATGTATTGAGGAATAGCAGCGGCCCACTGGTGATGGCATGACTACAGAGGCTCAGAGTGTGGCTCATAGGTGAGCATGAGTCCCCACCCAGTGTATGTCAGTGTATGCCTACTGGAGTTGTAACCCATGCCATTGTACATGGCTAATGTGTGGCCCTCACTTATTCCAGGTGACTCGGGCTACCCAAAGCTGTCCTGGCTGTTGATCCCTGTTAGGAATCTGAGAACAGGGGCTGAAAATCAGTACAATGAAGCACATGGCCGACCAGGATGGTTGTGGAACACACTTTTGGTCAACTGAAGGCCGCGGTTCAGGTGCCTCCATTTAACAGGGAGATCCCTATGCTATGCCCCTAAGAAGGTCTGCACGATTGTGGTGGTCTGCTGCATGCTGCAAAATTTGGCCCTCAGACGCCATGTGCCATACCTACGGGAGCAGGAAAGTGACAATGCACCTGTGGCAGCATTGGACACTGAGGACAGCGAGGAGGAGGAAGCGAAGGAGGATATGGACAACAGGACACATATCATTCAGCGGTAAATCCAATAACACTCAGGACAGACTGTTGATCTGGTCATTTCTTCATTTTAGTTAGGTGCTGTGTGCCAGCTGTTTTGTGCTAATCACTACCTTTGCACTACAATTGACTATCACTTATGCCTTCCATTTTTGCAGATGTTGATGTGGTTACAACTGTGTACTGATGTGATGATTACAGACTGCTGGGACTCATTTGATGGATAGATTGACACATTACAGGACATTTGCACAGGATAATACAGTTCAATACATTGCACATTTCTGTCCGAAAAAAGCACTAAGACGCCAGTAGTGTTCAAGGGTTTTTATTGAAGTGACAATAGTTAAGGGATGGTGCAATAGAGTAGGGTGATGGCTGAGGAAAAGTTCAGAGTAGTGGCCCAGTTTGTTTGTAGCACGCGTCCAATGTCCCTGGGCCATAGGAAGAGGAGCAATGGCAGTCCAAAGTGAACAAGGTGACTCAGTGGCATACAAGGGGGAAATTCTGGAGAGGCTCATTTCCTGGCGGTGGTCTTGGCAACAGTGTTTGGTGTCTGTCTGGGTCGCAGAAAACGTTTGCTGGGTGATTTACCTTCTGCAGGGAAAGGGGTGCTGTTGGCCTCCAGGTCCTGTGGCAGGTCCTCCTGTCCCCTAGCTGCTGCAGATGTTGATGGCTGTTGAGTAGACTGGCTAGTGGAAGTGGGCCACTGCTGTGCTCTGTTCTCCCGCATGGTGTTGGCCATGTCACCCAGCCATGTTTGCATTTAGGCCCTGCAACTGCTGCATGACCTCCTGATGGTGTACCGCATGCAGCCTCTGGTTCTCCTGCATGACGATGATCACCTGGCCCATCCTGTCCTGTGAGTTTTGGTATGCCCCAGGATATGTGTGAGTGCCTCCTGGGCAGTTGGTTCCCTGGTCCTGGCCTCCCCCGGCGCACAGCGAACCTCCCACTGTCTCTGGCCCCCTGTGCCTGTGTCCCTGAACGGGGTGCCCACTCCCACTTAAACTAGGACCATCATCTTAGCTCTGTGCTGTGAACTCAGGGTCCTGTACAGGTTGGCACACTATTGATCAAGACCCCTGGGGACAGGGGTCAGAAGACGTTGGGTGGCTGCTGTGGTGTTGGAGCCAGAGGGGGGTGGGCCTGTGGTGGACTGGCTGTGGGATGTAGAAGTCGACTGACCAGTGTTCCCAGGCGGGCCAGGGAGTTCATCCTGCTTGGGAAATCCAGAGTTGATATCATCACTGAGGGCATCTTCTGGTGGAGGACTGGGTTGCTGAGTCTACTGCTCGCCGCTGACATTGGCTGGGGCACCTGTAGGCATGTCAGTGTCATGCCATGGTCATTGTTTGTCACATATTCCACATTTCTGCCATTCCCTATAGGTTTGGTGTTGTGCTCCCACCTTTGGTAGTGTATAGTGATGGATTGTGGGATTGGTAGTTCACCATGCTGTCCATGCATTGCTGGTGGGTGTGCATGCAGAGCTGGGAGGGATGTGCTTGCAGTGGGTAAGGCATGCAGGGGTAGATATTTAGGTGTGGTTATTGGGCTGGTGCACTGTGTGGGATGGAGTGGGGTGTTGGGTGTCGGGATGAGGAAGTCACATGCAATGAAGATATCAGTGGAGGTAGGTAGTAACAGTGACTTACCAGTGTCCAGTCCTCCAGTGACTCCAGTTAGGTCCTCAGGATGCAGGATTGCCAAGACTTGTTCCTCCCATGCTGTCAACAGTGGGGAAACAGAGGGGTCCACCGCCAGTCCCCATGATGGCAAGCTGGTTCCTTAATGCAATGGAATGCACCTTTCTCCGTAGGTCGTTCTACCTCTTTCAAATGTCATTCCTTGTGCGTGGGTATTGTCCCACGGAGTTCACTGTGTAAACAAACCTCCACCATAGCTCCATCTCCCTGGCAATGGAGATCTGCTGGACCTGTGCACCAAACAGCTGTGGCTTTACCCTGACGATTTCTTCCACCATCACCCACAACTCCTCATCAGTGAAACAGGGGTGCTTTTGTGGGGACATGCCTGTTGAGCATTGTGTGTATTGTGCAGAGGGTGTTTAGTGTTGTGGTGGGGTGAGTGGTGTATGATGCGTGATGGATGAATAGGTAGATGTGGTGTGTGTGTGCAGTTCTCTATGGGATTGGCTTGGCAAGGTGTAGCAGTCTTTTCATGTTTGCAACGGACTGTGGGTTATGTCGGGTGTGTTTTATAGTGCTGTTGGTGGGTGTGTAGGGTATGTGTATTTGTGAGTCAGGTGTGGGTTTTTTGGTCTGGCCAATGTTGGCTTGAAGTGGGTTTGGGTGCCCAATTCCACCACAGTGGTGTGCACCGCCAATGGTTGACCGCCGTTGACTGTCTGCTGTGGTGATTCATGGGTCATAATTTGGAGGGCAGTGTTTTTCTGGCATAGCGGTTAAGGTGGTGGGTCTGACAGTTTTTCACCTTTGTTGGATCAGACAGACTTGTGGTTGTGGCTGGTTTCTGTTGATATTTGTGTGTCATACTCTAGCGGACGGATTTCCACCTCCGCGGCAGTCTGTCGGTGGCCATCACCATGGTGGTCTTCAAGATAGATCGCCAATGTCATAATGGCCACCATAGTTTTTGTAATCCCGTTCCTGAATCTTGATTCAGAACTATTGTCTGCCTTTTGACCACTGTCAAATCTCTTGCTAAGAATATATGTAGAAAGTTGCACTGCTAATTAATTGAGTACCATTATTACAAAGGAACATTTGAGTGCTTTTATCATGGTTTCAGCAAAGAACAAATAGCACTGAAAATTGTCAGTGATGTGCAATGCATACAGGACAAAGGAGATACTTATTAATCCATTCTTTTATACCTGACAGTTCCTTTCAACATATTTATAACAGGTTCAGTTGAACTCTAGAATACAGTATGTGCTTTTCGGGTCTGATCTTTTATAGGTCTTCATCCTTTCTCACCAACAGACAGTTAATGGTGAAGATTGAGAAATACATATCAGAAAGATCTGAAGTGTGTTGAGATTGTGTCCTGTAGGGCTTGATGCAATCCCCAAACTGTTTTAGCCTGCACATTGAGTAATCAAGTCCGATTTTGGAGTATATAGGTGTCTCCATATACCAGTATCTGGAAAACACCTAAATCTACTGTTAGACCTGTCAGCCTTAGGGTGGTCTTCCCCATACTTTTTGCCTTCACTCTCCTATTTTTATGAATTGGTTTTTGCTGACCTTAGGACTCTGTGTACTGTTAACCAGTCCTAAAATGTATATGCCCACTCCCTAAAACATGGGTCAATTGACCAGCTCCTGATTGGCATGTTTAATTTACTTATAAGCCCCTAGTAAAGAGGTATACCATATACCCAGGGCTGGTAAATTAAATTCTGCCAGTGGGCCTGCAGCACTTATTGTGTCTCCCGCTTAAGTATCCCCTTTAAACATGTCTTAGGCCTGCTACTGCAGACTGTATGCAGTTTTAAACTGCCAATTTGACTTGGTAATATAACTTGCTTGCCCAACCTAATACTCTCTATTTAATACATTTAAGACACGCCTAAGTAGGTCCTAGACTACCCATAGGGGCATGTATATTCAAGTTTTATGTGTTTTGGTAGTGAAAAACTCCTACATTTGTTTTTCACTACTGTGAGGCCTACCTCTCCATAAGATAATATCTGGTTTTCCTATTACATTTAATAAATGCTAACGTTTGATTGGGAGCAGGTAAGAAATTCAATTAAAAAAACTTGTAATTTAAATTCCTGTTTAATGGTAAAGTCAGATTTCAAGTTACAATTTTGAAAATGTGACTTTTAAAATGGTGGCATTTTCCTGAGCTAGCTACTTTTGTGCCTGCAGCCTTTTCCTGGGTCACATGACAAGGTGTAGTGTGAAGTTGGGCTTTGGGTTTTCCTCCCAGACAGTTACAAAATACATGGTGTAGGCGTGCCTGGATGGGCCATCATTTGCAGGATAAGGGGACGAGAGTTGGGGATAGCCTCACTTAAAGCTCTAGACCATCACCTCACTTCTGGAATTCCAAAGGGCCCTCAAGACTTGTTTATTCGAATGAGCCATCCGGGACCAGCATGCGCCTTGATAACCTGTTGGGTGATTAGCAGAGCTACATAATATCCTGATTGACAAGTCAATAGGCTGTGTCAGACCTTCACACAAAGGACTTCATACCAATCCATTGTGACTGACGCCAGGCTGGAGCTTGGGCACTGGAGGCAGGAAATTACAAGCACTTCTAAGGATATCTCTAGAACCTTCTCCTACTTCAAAGAAGCCACCAGGAAGAAAACTAGGACCCTCAGTCTTACTCTCCAGATCACATTGTGGACCCATGGAAGGACACACAGAAGAATACCTGCTGTGGTGGCCTTCTGTGTACTTCAGAAGACTGCCACACCTGGAAGGACTACTCTGCTGTCTGAAGCCTGCCTTGAACCCTCAGAGACATGCCCTGTGTTTGAACCCTACTCCACTACTTGAACCCAACCCAGGACTACTAAAGTGACACCAAGGGCTAGTTCTCTGTCCTCCTGATCAGAGCCTCAGGGGCAAAAAATGCTTCAATCATCTTTAACCCGCACAGCTGGACCCAGTCTCAGTTATTCCTGACCCTCCAAGTGGTGCCTCTCCAGTCCTGGACCCTTGTAAATGGTGTTAAAAATGCCCAGTGAGCCAAAATCCCCAAATTAGGATTTAGAGCACTTATTAGCTAAACCGTTTCTGAGAACCAAGAGGGACCCAGGACCTACCTTCTTGTTTATCTGCCCAAGGTACATCACTAACTACCTGACTTTGAGGCAGCTTCCGCTATGTTTTTCTCCGCAGCAGCAAATCCTGTTCAGCTGTCCCTCCCAGAAGGGGTAAACGGCCTCATGGAGCCCTCCTCAGCAACAGGAGACTTTGGGTCTGATTAAGAGTTTGACGGAGGGGTAACTTCGTCACAAATATGACAGAAATTCTGTCTGCCGTATTACAGTTCCATAGGCTATAATGGAATAGCAATACGCAGACGGGAAATCCGTCACATTTGTGATGGCATAACACCCTCTGCCAAACTCTAAAGCAGGCCCTGAGTCTGAAGTTAGATATCTTCACTGCAGCTTAATCCAGAGGCCCCCAATGTTGATACCTCCTCCTCAGACACCGTCTGCAGCCTTGCCCCACTAATCTTTACCTTCTCAGACATTTTTCCACAACACTTATTTTAAGTTCAAAGGAAAGTGCTGACCGGAAACAATTTACTTCTTGTAGTTGACCTGCACTCCATCGTGGTGGGCTACATTGGTCCACTCTGACCCGGTCCTGCACGACTAGGTGACTACGGCTGGCAGTTTGATCTTTTAGGAGCTAATTATTAACTTTAAAGTTAAAAATTCATAACTCTAGTTCTACTGATTGGATCTTTGTCATTTTAGTTTATTCCAATTTACCCCACAATTCTAAATTGGTTTTGGAGGTATAGTGTGTTGTGTTTTCACTTTAATACTGTTTGTGCTTTGCATAAATAATTTCCACATTGTCTCTAATTTAGTCCTGACTGCATTTGTGCAGTCTACCAGAGGGTTAAGCATAGGCAAATTTAGTGACTTTATGTGGTTCACCTTGACAGGAATCATGGCTGTTGCATGGGCAGGGTTAACACCCAACTCAACCAACAGCCCAATTTCTCACATCTACAAAACATATTGGCAACTGATAACATATCCTCTCTTCACATCTCCCTATACAGTCTGTAAACATGGATGTTCCTTATGCCTAACCCTCAAAGAATGGAGTTCCTTCTCTTCTCATTGTCTCACATGAATAAGAACAATCCATCCTAACAGGTCATGTTCAATAATGAACATTTCTACCTTCCTTTCTTACAGACTTTAAGTATGTTTTACCGTCAATTCTAAACTCATCTTAGTACCACACATCAACCTGGTTCACATGTTCATTCTGTTCAGGCAACAGATTCAGATGCCAGGCTGATCATGACCACGAGAAAATTTTGTTGCATCCCACCCATTCATAGGTTTTCAATAAAAGCGCAAGCCAATGGCCTCACCGGATAAGCCCTTCATCTACATAATCCTTGTTATTTCGCTGTTCTGCTTTTCAGATCATATAGCCAAAGAGGTTTCTGAAATGGAAAGCTAGATGGAAACGTGGCTAACATCTTCTAAGGGAACTCCCACCAGTCACCAAATCAGACAACTGGCTACTTGTGTGTAGCCTCTGCCATGGCCATTGAAACTAGAGATGGCATGGAGGCTGGGATGGTGCTGGTTACCCATCCCTCACCCACCCACCTCACTGCTCCATAAGATATCTGCTGAATTGCCACAGTACTTATTGGAGAGATCAGAACAGCTTTGCTTCTCACCCCAGTTATCCTCTATCCATGATGCTGTATGTAGAGGAAAACGAGAAATGGAGACTCTGGCTTGGGGACATGCATAAGCCATAAGAAGGGCAAATGGCGCTTGACACTCAAGAAATCTGGTTGGACCAGATCTGTAGGGCTGCATGGTGACTTAAGAGAATATGGTTCCTTGATCAAATGTGCCTCCCTCACCTTTCCAAAGATCTTCAAGTGAGCTGAGACAAAAGGCAAGAGGAAGAGGTGCAGAACCAGTCAGCCATGCCAACAGAAAACACCCACTGTACTCTTCAATTGGTTGCTGAGTGAACCTGTGCAGACTGGAATCTCAGATGTCTTAGTCCATCACAGCCCCTTCACTATCTTTCTCTGACGGTGGGGCTGAAGGAGCGATAGTGACTCATTACAAGTCCGGCTGCAACACGGGGGAATAGATGTGTGGAGGAGAATGAGACCAAATGAGGCAGACCTTTGGAAGCAAGACCATCATCTACTTCTTGGCTCCTTTCCCCAGGACCTGAATAGGGGACCTAGTAGGGTGATTCATGCTTTTATTATGGTTTGGGAGAGTGAGTGCATAAGATTGAGTGTTTTTGTTGGCAGCAGGACTGAATCGGAGTCCATAGCCTGCCTGCACTAGTGATCTTTTGGTAAAACAGGGCTCTCCACAGATTGCTTGGCTGGTGTCCTTTATGCACTATCACACTCCATCTTCAATGAAGAACGACGAAAACACACGCCTTGCTCAACAGTTTAAAGTGGATACATACCCATGGATACAGACCCAGAACCCACATAGAAACTATCCTCTTAGTAATCCAGGGGAGCCCTAAGCAAGATAGGGGAGAAAGGTTCATGAGGTTGCTGTCGAATTGCTACAGCAAATGTATCACTGTCTGAGGAGCATTGGAACAGGGTGGAAGATGCAGAGAGGAGAGTCTGTCTGCAACAATCTTCACATTGCTGGGCTGTTGGAAAGTCTGTTAGGAACATGTTCCAAACAATTCTTCACTAATTATATCAAGACATGAATGCCTCTTAGAGATTTTTCCCAATGATTTGTAATTGTGATGATGCATCACCCTCGGCTGCCAAAGTCTCTCACTGGACCCTGCCTCGCTTCATAATTCTAAGACTCTGCAACTATATGGACCTTGAGATAGTGCTATGTTCAGCATTCCACTGAGGTGAGGTATTTTTTAACTTGTGCAACATGATGCTCTTGCCTAGCCTGCACTTTCCTTGCCGAGCAACAAAGGAGATCCTCCATAGCAGTTAAACAGAAACTGAACACCATGCAACTGGGCAATGTAGTGCTATATCCTATCAAAATGATGGTCAGTATTGGAGAGAAGATACATGTCTTCAGAACGCCTGAGTCTGCATAGGACTGGGCCATGGAGCAAAGAGACCTGCTGGGCTCGGGACTCAAGCACAAACCAGCTAAGGGCTAAGAACCCCTGCATTGATGGTTATGACCAGGAGGAAAAGACTAAGACCCCAAAGTCACTGCCTCATCCACTGCACCAGAACATTTAAAAAGTTAGCAGGAGCAGAGTGAGGGTGATAGGCCAGGCAAACTTGGTGGCAAGAGGGACATTGCTGACCAGAATTATGTCCTGAGTGGAAACATGGATACAGGAATGGTACCATGATTCTGAATGGAGGGTCCAAGACTACCATACACAACACTTTGCCCATTCTGGTGTTTGTCTTATCTTTCTGCTATCCTGGTTTTTCTACTGCATGAGACTGAGGCTTAGCAGATAAACTGGCTATGCTCCTCTATTTTCTTTTTAATCTTTGAAAGGGAATGCTATCTGCTCAATGGCTTAGGTGTTAGCTAGCATATTGTGATTTCTTGGGGAGAGATATGTGTGAATAAATCAAGCTAAGGTGAATGGGTTCTCTGACTTGACCCCATTTCTAGTTACAAGATAGTTTTTGGAAATGTGTTTCTAGGGGCAACATATGCTCTGTGGTAGAATTACAGGGTGGGGGAAGGTTAGGAGGCTTATTGGGGATGTGTGTTAGGATTTCACTGTGCATCAGTGATGATTACAGGGATGGCTTACCTGAGATGGGGTCCCGATGCTCATCTCATGTGCGCTGAGAGGATACAGTACCAGGCGTTCTGACAATTCCTTCCAGACTTGGCATGAATCGGGGGAAGAGAACAATAAGTACCAGCTCTAGTCATGGAATGTCAACAGACTCAATTACAAAATTAGATGGATTGTCCTACAGTGCACTAAGCACTATAGCCCAGACATGCTCCTAATGCAAACTGCTCCGTGCATACCATTATGAATTCACACAGGGCTCAGCTCTCTTTAGAGAGACAGGTGAAGTATGCTATGGTAACGGGTAGATTAGAGCATCTCCTGAGGATGTTGCTAAGTGCCTAATTCTTCCTTATATAGGAGACCCTATGAGTGCTGCGCAACCTGTTGGCTGAAACCCCACAGGGCAAATTGTGATAGGGTGACTTCAACATCATGATAACTGAGGACCAAGATGTCTGCTTTTCATGTTCCGTGGGAGCACAAACATTCTCTTTCCTTTTTGGATTGGTCAACATCACTGGGTCTGTACAAAACTTGAAGGGCATGGAATGGAGATGAAAGTGCTTACACTTTCTACTCAGCCTCCCACCAGTCCCTTTTGTGCATTGATTATCTCTTCCTGAAGTTTTTTTACATATCATTGTCTGATCTCTCCAAAGTAGAAGTGAGCATAGGCGGTGTCTGGGAGAGCACCCATTGCCCCAGGTGGCTGAAAGCCTTGCTATCACTTGATGGAGACTACCCCATGTTCATAAGGAAAGAAACCAAAAACTAATTCAGGTTCAACTCCTGATACACTCCTTCCCCTTGCACAGTATGGAAGGCCTTCAAGGCAGTACTGTGTGGGAGAGTGTTATCATAGCTCTGCAGCAAGGCTTAGGAGAAAGGGCTGATTGCATTAAATTTAGAAACTGAATCGCCCTGGAGAATTAGTTCACCTCACCAATACATTTACAGTTCTGATCCCATTCTTCTTACTAGATGTTGAAAAAGTATTTGACTCCCTACACTATGAGATTCTCCCCTAGGTTTTGAAAAGGATGAACTTCCGTTCACGTTTCTTAGAATAAGAGAGGATTCTTCATGTAGAAATGTGGGCTTGTATAATTCTCTGCGCAACAGAGCACTAGACATGATTGCCTACTCTCTCCTCTACTAGTTACCCATGTAATAGAATCAGTCATTCCCTGGATAATAAAAGACCACCTAGACCAGCAGTGACACTTGACTGCCTACATCAAAGATAGGTCATCTTTGTATGCTGACATGCTAATGTTTCCCCACTGCTCATGCTGGAGAGGCCAGAGAGTAATGGAAATACTAGACATTCACAGAGAGTTATCAAGCTTAGTCATCAGCTGGGACAAGTGGAGGACTGGCAACATAATTGCTGCTTAAAGTGTGTGAGAACAAGCCCCTTGTGCCTCATAGCGCTGCTGTAGCATTATTATTTTTTGTACCCTACAGTGGTGCTAAACAGGCACACGCCCTGCGCCATATTTACAAAGTGGTGCAGTGTCAGCATTGTGCCACTTTGTAAACCCTTTCAATACATTATACATGCGCCAGCTATAATGTATGCAAGGGGGCTTTGCCCCGCAGGGAGGCCCAATATAAATGGTGCAGTGAAATTTACAAGATTTCACTGCACCATTCTAACTTCATTTTTAACGCTTGCTCAGGGCAGGAGTTAAAGTGACACTAGGCTATTTCCTAAGGGTCTCCCCGAGCTTTGCTGGACTAATGTTAAAATGTTTGGTGCTAGTCCAGAAAAGTGCCACAACAAAGTCAAAAATGTAGACACTAATGTGCTAACATGAGCCATGGTGCACTAGATTGTAAATACAGTGCTAGCATCATGTCGTTAGGAGGGTTCAGGGTGACACACGGAAACTGGTGCATAAGAGCCGATGCACCAGCTCCTTGTAAATATGCCCCATAGAGCCTTAAGTAACTTGGGAGGCATGTCACACTGATCCCATACTAAATGTAATTCTGGTTTTGGAAGGCATACAGAGAGACTTCTGGAGATGGAGTGTCCTCCTTCTCTCTATTACGGGTAAGGGTGCCCTGTTTAAAATTGTTGCTGTCCTTAGGCTTGTATACATTATTCAAAAGTCACAAGATTTCTTATAGATTCTTTGGTATACTTCATTCCCTTTCACATATCTCCCTGTGGATGAGTAAACAACCCAGATTTTCCATGGATAAATGTGTCCAATTGTTATGTGATGGAGGATTGGACATGGCTGATATTTGTTTATACTACAGGACAGTGCACTTAGCTATCATAAATGACTGGCCTTTTGGCTCCAGAGATGACTCTGCCTTGTGATTAGAGCTGTAACTTCATAAAAGATCAAAACCTCATGCTGAATCTCATATGCAGTTTGTTATTGCTCCTCCGGTTCATCTCACCAAATTGGCTATCCCTCAACTGTTGGTGTAAAGCTCTTTAATGTATTCACTTCCGGGTCAGGCTGAAAGGTGGGATGCATTTATGGCACAGTACCTGGTTGGCACACTGTGAACTTTAAAGTGGGACGTTATTGGGATTTTAAAATCTTTAGATATATGGGCAGATGTGGGGAGGGTGGACATAACCAGCTCCACAATTTTATTTACACATAGATAGATAGATAGATAGATAGATAGATAGATAGATAGATAGATAGATAGATAGATAGATAGATAGATAGATAGATAGATAGATAACAGGGATATTATAGTTAGGTTCAGATTTTACACACACAAAATCATAATAATTCAGCAGTTATACTTATCTCAAGAAACTATCACTCATGCCCTACGGTAACTACAACTTGCACCCCTGCCATGCACAGTTTTCACATCATTCATTTTATTGAAAATGTTACGGTGATATTATCAATGATGTCATAGAAGATGTCATGACTCATGCAATATATGGGGTAATTAGCCGGCATGGTGAGCGCACAAGTTATATTTACCTTAGGGTATGAGTTACAGTTTCTTGAGCTAAGTATAACTATAACTGCTGAAATTCTATCGTTTTATGTATGCAAAATATGAACCTAATTACAACGTCCCTCTAACATTTGATTTTTCAGTGAATTTCTAAGGATTTTTTAATTCCAAATCCCAAGTATAACGTTGATAGACACCAATACAATTCTTTTGGGATCAGCAGCAATTACAGCTATCTACCCCTGGAAAGCAAGAAAATATCCCAAAAGAATCCTGAGAAGGAGAAGGACCTTGGACGGATGAAGCGGAAATTCAAATTTTCTTAGACAGAGTTGGAAATACTCACAGAAGAGTGCGTTGCCAATCATGAACTCTTGTTTAGGAAGATATCCCTCTCTGTGCCAGAGGCATAGAAGAAAATAATTTGGCTAAACATTCAGGAGCGCATCAAGTTTGTGTGGGTCACAGAGAGATGCATAGAAGAGATGTGCAAAAGATGGTACGATCTCAAAGCCAGGACCAAATTAAAGTTGGCAACCCATAAAATAGTGGCCGGTGCAACAGGTAGAGGACCTCTAACACAGTCACCACCAACATCTCTTGAGGGAATTATCGAGTCCACACTAGAGCCAGAACTGTGTCTGGACATTGACACTCCAGAGGCTCTTTGTACTTCCAAAATTAAGTGTGATACATACAGTTACAGTGCCGCCATGGCATGTGTACAGCATTGTGTGATCCAGCATTGTAACAATGTTAGGCTGTGAGATGTTTAGCTATGAAAGAATACAAGCAAAACTTCATTAGAAGCGTTAGGCCTACCATAGTATTGCAATCAATCAAAATACTTTTTTTCGGCCACCAGGGCCCTAAAAGTAGAAAGCATATTTAAAAATACAGAATAAATAATTAAAACAATACGATTGTGACTTAACAGGTTCATATTTCATGCATGTTACAAAAATTGACAGTACAAAAGCATAAAACATCACATTTCCGCACTAAAAAAGAAAATAGAAAAGATTGTGTTCACGGTGCGTATTAAACTATAATCAGACCTTGAGATGCATCTTAGCATCTGCAAATAGGAGCTAGCCAAATTTTATGAGGGTGAGCATAAGCTGGGCAGGCCAAGAATAAGTCGGGATACTCTCCATTGTAGAGGAACAGGAGCGTGCCCATTCCAAACTGAAAGTATAATTTCCTATCAATAGGAATAGTCGCCTGATTCCAATATAGCCCATGCTTTATCAAAGATTTGAAATCCTGGAAGTCGCTAACTAGTTTAGATGACTCGGCCTTTCTAAAATTGCTAGATGTCACAGCTGCCCAATATGCAGACTTCAGGTAATATACAGACGGGAATCTAGTAGTTGCAGGATGCGCCCACTGATCTTTCATCCCTAGCCAGTGAAATTACTCTCTCATATTCGCAAGCTAGGAGACTTTATGAGCGCCATCGTTGGCCCTTACATCCTGGAGAGAATCCACATAGTGCACCAGTTGTGGAGTAGTCCATAATCTGCACCATTATAAAAGAGAACATAACCTGGCTTTGTGAACTAGACTGCTCAAATCCATGTTCAGAAAATGTGGATGCAGGGGGGGGGTCCTAGGGAGCGAAGCTAAGTTGCAGAAACATTTATTCTCAACATTAATAAGCAACTCAATACTGGAAAATCCCATAACTCTGCCCCATACATACCCTAGTAGTGCATTATGGGATGTTGAGTACTCCATTATGAACACCTACAGCACAAACTAAATCTATCATACTGTCAGATTACACAAACAAATGTGTACATAACATTTATTTACAAATATTTACCCATTGCATCTCGGTACAGATGTTCCAGCACAAACAGAACATAAGTCTGAAGGAGAGGGTCAGGAAGATACACAAATGTGCTGACAGATGTTCGGTGAAGAAGGCAATTAGTCCATTATGCCACATACAGCAAATTAGCAGTCCTGAATACGCCAGTCACACACTGCACATTGATGAAATGGATAACTCAGGGAGTCCAAATGTCACAGAGGAAACTGTAGGGAGGTGCACAGGGGCACTTGTGTCTGACATTGCAGTGGCGCCAGGCAGCCTAATTGAAGATCAGGGTCCACACCAGATATGGGCAATAACACATAGGTGTTTGCTGGTCTGCAAGCCTATATGTTGAACGTACTGCACAGCACCTACAACACAAGCAAATGTGCATTATAACCCGACAATTACCTTGAATAGAAAGAAACATCACAACTTGTTTGCAACATAAAGCAAAACCTATTGAGCATTACCACAAGTTTACTGAGGCAAAAGTGGACTCTTTGACAGAGGCTAGGAACAATCTATGTGGCCAAATGCAACAGGACAATGCAACACACAGACAATCTCAACACCAACACCATTTATTCTCCCATGTGGATATGTTGAGTCAGTCAATAAAACTCCTTGCACAGACTTCATCAACACCCTCACACCGTACTGTAGTGCTACGGGTCAAAATGGACCACTATAGTGGCAATGTCGCACAGCGCCTTGTGAAAATAACCACTGCAGTAGAGAGCTTACAGACCAAATAAATACCACAAAGTGCAGCAGCTTTCATGCCAAAAGTGAGGACCTATTCAGAATTAGCAGTGTATCTGTGAATGAGCCAGGTAATACGCATCACAGTAGAGCATTATTTGGTAAAATATATATTTTTTAAATACTTACCTTTTCACGTCACCACTGCCTCTTGCTGCTTTGCTCCTCTGTTCTTTTTCTGGTGTCCCAGCATTCACTAGGACACAGGCACAGGCTGCACAGCAATCCTGCTGCAGCTTTCATGATAAACGTACCATGAAAGCAGCACCAGGACTGGTCTGAGAGGCTTGTTCTGCTGCTCAGACACTGCCCTGGGGTCAGTGAAGTTTTTCCAGCCTGACTGTTCAACACAGACAGGCTGGAGAACCCTGCTCATGTGTGTTTGGCCAGCCTGAGACAGCCGGCCAAAACACATGCACACTCTCCTCCTCCCCCTCCCACCCTCCCTTCACATGCTGCTGACTGAGCCAGAAGCTGAAAGATAAAACAATAATGAAATATTGTTTCATCTTTCAACTCCTGGCCTAGTTGGGAGGATGCTCCTCCACCTCTGCTCTGTTGGAACAGTGCAACCCTCATTCTGAACATCCGTTCCTGTCTCCTTCTTCTCTGAAGGGCATTGAGAATCTGCATCCTCCACATTCAGCACTATCATTGTCAAACACCCTGAATCTCTTTGGTCCTTTTTATATGTGTTGCACCTGGTTACCACCAGAGTTAGTGGTAGTTTGCATGCGCAAAATCCACATTTTGTGACTTGTCGGTATTTGTGAATGGTTGATACATGCTATTTGCAAATCAGTATTTGCAAATCGGTAACAGCAACTCACAAACTCTAGTTGCTAAAATTCTGATTCAGTAACTTACTGTTCTGACAAATAACTCAACAAATGCTTTTGCTACATTTGAGAATGCCACGTTTGAGGTTGGTAACCAGTTTGCAACTGGTTACTGATTCAGTAACACTCCATACATCTAGGCCCTTTGTTTCTACACCTTTTCTTCCCTTTCTCGGTTCGCTCAGTTTCCCTTTTCCAGCTTCCTTGTAATGACCCCAATATTTGCTTTTGGACTGCTGTTATTTAGACTAGATTATTGTGTTTTTTAACTTTTCTCCAGTTTCTCCTTCTATTTGGTTTTTGGGCACATTTCTGGATCATAAAACACTTCTTCCATTTTCTGGCACTCACTGTGTTCTACTTTCTCTCTTGACAATGAGTAGTATTGTGCCGCTGTTATGCTGTGCCATCTCCTATCTAAGAGTGCCAAATCCTTGTCTTCTGCCAACCATCTTGCTGGAAATTCAAGTCTCGCTCTTCCCCCCCTTCTTACACCCCCTTTTTCCTTTTTAATAGTCAGGTGTTTTCTACTTTCCTGGAATGTGATTAAGGAATAGGGACCACCTTGCAGGGTGAAGGCAGGGTTAACCTCACTGTCGTTCAACCTGAGTTCCATGGGTCAGGACAATGGACCATTGTGCCTGAATGGAACAAGATGGTACCTGGCTAAGCATCGGAGGATGCTGGGACCCTGGAATGTTTGTTGTGGTCATTCAGAATCATATGGTACTAACTTGCTGTTGTTATGAACCTTACATGCAGCTACTGGCAGTATACATAGTGAACATCTTTCAAACAATGATGCTTGTCTGGTATACTTTTTGTTTGCCATGCCTATATGTTACATCAAAAACAGTAAACATGGTTTTAAGAAAAAGGGGAAGTCCCTATGTCAGAAGGTGGATTATTATTGAAAAAGGAAAACCCTTACTTGGGTAATAAGCCCACTGAGGTTAGGTCTCAATAAGGCCTCAGTGAAGCTCTGCTCAGGTTAAGCAGCTGTGACACATGCAGCAGACAGTTCCACGGAGAAATGTCTGGTAAGAGCAAGCAATAACAGCAGTTTTAAACTTGAGGTACCAGTACAATAATTTACAAACCAATTTAGTAAAATAAAGAAAAAAGCAAAGAGCAAGAAGATAAGACTAATTAACTAATAAATCAGATAAGAGGAACTGGAGGTATAACTTTATGTGGTTTCAAGATAAAAAGCAGCAAGAAAAGTAAAGAGCCATTGAAAAAACTTGGTTTGTGGTTGACTAGGACTTAGGAATGACTTCAGGATGATTACAATGGAGAAGTGGTCTGAAACACCAAGCAATTCA
This sequence comes from Pleurodeles waltl, assembly GCF_031143425.1. NCBI lineage: Eukaryota > Metazoa > Chordata > Amphibia > Caudata > Salamandridae > Pleurodeles > Pleurodeles waltl. The sequence goes on along the minus strand of NC_090436.1, from coordinate 272,286,728 downwards.
TCCAAGTCAAAGATTTTACCTTGGGACATAGCCATTTTTTGAAGCTCAAATTCTTCCAAAACGGCAAGCTCCATGGCTGTAGATGATGAAGATACCAGAAGTTGGATATGTTACTGTTGAGCTCGCACTGAAGACATTTTTAGCAAGAAAAGTTCCAAATGAGATAAAGCTGGATTTTGGACGTTTAGAGGCACTTCCTGAATAAGAGTATGTTTACAGATAACAACGGAAATGCCTTTTTTTCTTTAATTTTTATAGAGAATATTTGATATTAGTCGCTAATATAGTTGCACTTTTTTATCTTTTAATAATATTGTATTTCTTGTTTCCAACATTTTAGAGGTAGATTGTTTTAAACTGCAGTGTCTTAATTCATGGTTTTATTGATGTTGATATGTGTATTGTGGGATGTGCTTTTATGGTATTTTTATTATGGAAAAAAGCTAATGAATGAATGAATGAGTTGTATTACTTCTTTCCCTGTGCTGCCACTGCAGCTATAGAATCAACCAACCTGGGTCCCAACATTCCATTGCTTATGAGCAAAAAGCTCAAGTTCCAGGAGTTCTTAAACAATGTGAAACTTCTCCAGGGTTCAGGGATTAACCCACTGTGAGGCTTAGTGCCACTTTGGAGACATCTTTTGGGAGCTGCAGTATTTTCTGCAGCTTTTAGCCATACTGGGAGCCTACAAACACCCTTTTGCCTTTCACCTTTCAGCCATATAGGTGGTGTACCTGACCTTACTGTGGCACTTCAACCTAGAAAAGATACACAGATTTGAAGGCCATGATCAGGCTTATGCGCTGTTTTAGCACTGCAACAAGAATAACTTATGATCGGTTTGTCTGCTCTGAACCAAGGATTGTGTTATAAGACAAACACGGCTGCATGCTGCATTTTTCAATATTTTACTGGTGGCCAAGTCCCACCAGGGGCACTCACTGGCTTTTGGGGTTGGAAAGTGCTGGATCCAACTTCTGCACTGTCCAGCTTGCGCTATACGTAGACAAAACCTGTTCTGGTGCTGGCGATGGAGATGATACCCTCTTTCTCCCACACACATCCTCGTGGGCAAAAAGCAGTTAGGACAATGTGCTCTCAGTTCCAGCCAGACACAGCCACAGGGAGTGGAGGACACACACCATCAAGGGAAAGAGCCAAGTAAGGCTCACTTTCTTTGTTTTGCTTTCCCTGGGAGCTGGGTTCCCCCCTCACAGCATTGTGCAGTGGCTCCCAGGGAATGGGGTTGTGCCAACCTCTTGGGGCTTGGTCCTCCTTCAGGAAATTTTGACGTTCTACGGTGAAGTGTCACATGCTTTGTTGTCTGCCGGCTCCGTCTCTGGGACCACACTTTGTTATTTGTTTTCTCCAGTGACGTAGGAATGATCTGCTTGATTATGGGCATGTTTTGCTCCTTGTGGTGAATCCTAGCCTAGTTGAAGGTAGCCTGTGTGTCAGCAGAGGCAGGAGCTACTCATCAGAATTCCCAAGAGAAGCATTCAGGGTTCCCCAGCAGGTCCATTCCCCAATTGTTCCACAGGGGGCATACGGTGGCCAGTCCTACTGGCCCTGGAGAGACCCATCCTAGTCCTGTGTGCTGAAGACAAAAATCCCAAAGTCCATCCTTGCAGAGGTTTTGGGTCTTCTTCCTTCCAGCCGTGCTTTAGTCCCATATTGCTGCCAAGGTCAAGTGTCTTCTCACAAAGTCTGTTCATTGTGGAGGGGTTTTTAACTGGGACTGGAATTTCTAGAAGCTAGACACTCCTGGCTAATCGCCTGCAGTATATATGCGAGGCCCATTGCCTTTGTCAATGTTTTATCTGCCATGTTGTAGAGCAGCCTATCTGCTGTCCAGAATGGCTAAAAGTTTAAAAAGTGCTATGATGAGGTCAACGCTGGTCACTTTATAGCACTTTTTAACAAACTTTCAACTCTGCACAGTAGCCACACAGGCAAGTAAATGGCAAAGCCAAATTGCTCTACAACTGGGCTTTTTAATGATTTTCAAGCCATGTACTACACCTTTGTGACTTCTGTCCAGCATGGATGAAAGTAAAAAAAAAAAAAATGCTATGATATAGTCAGTGTATTAAAATGTGATGACTAATTGTGCACAGGATCAACTACTTGCACTAGAAATTAAACCATGTGAGATTGCTATGGAAGGTCTAGCGCAAGATTTCTTGGACATTTATGGAGCATGTGGGCCTTTGCCTTCATTATTTCCACTAGGTGTGTTTGTATTTCACGTTGGTGGCTCCCAACGTGGTAATATAAATGGACATTAGTTATTTTATTTTCTCTTGTTTTAGGTAAGCAATGTTATGGTCAAAGACCTGCAAGGAGCAGGACCAATGACAATATTTCAATGGGCCAATAATGATGGTGGCAGATGGTTTCAGGGACAACTTTACTGCAAGGGGCTGCTAATACCATACTCTGACTTCCACAGTAGGGGTTAACAGTTCAGGAGAATCCCCCAGTGGAATTCCTTCATTATAGGGATCATAAAGGATCGAAAGACTCCACTATATCGGCATCCAAGGGGAAGCACTCAGATGAATCACCTCCTTCCTCACTAGAAGAAGTTGGAGGATCTGCCTAACATCCTACACCTCCAAACCCAAGGAAATCATCTCTGGTGTCCTTCATCCCAAAGCCCCACTCTCTTCATCGTTATTAGAAATGGGTTTCTTCTTGGCAGTGCTTTGCACCCTGTCCAAGTAGGAACCCTTACTTTAGGCAGGGTAAGGAAGTCAGCTAAGATAATTCCTGCTCACCCTCTTGGTAGCTTGGCTCGAGCAGTCAGGCTTATCTAAGAGGCAATTTATAAAGTATTTGAACATACACACAGTAACATATTGAAAACACCAAGAACGTACTCCACACCAGTTTAGGAAAACAGCCAATATTTATCTCATTACAACAAGGCCAAACAGACAAAAATCCAACATACACAAGTAAAAATAACATTTTTCAAAGATTAAATCTTAGTGTAGCACTTAGAAACACAATAGTTCTAACTGGGTCTATCACTGTGTCTTGATGGAGTCGCTTCCAACATTGGAGAGACACTGCAGGTGTACACGAAGTCTCACGGCCCGCGTGTACAGTACCTGGGAAAACGATGATGCAATAAAGATGTTACACAGAGCCAGGGAGGTTCCTTACAGCTATTAGGTAGGTGAGGCATTGGTTCCTTACTGCTAGGCAGGGGAGGTGAGGCAACAGTTTCTTACGGTTGCAGGGGAGGTGATGTGGTTTGGCTCTGAGGTGTTGGTTCCTTACGACAAGGCGGGGTCAATGAATGCAGCAGGTGAAGATGTGAGGTGTTGACTTTGCAGTGTCTCAATCACACCACAGGACCACAGGTGCTGTGGTGAAGTCGTAGTCGGGTGTCATACGCTGTTGCAGGAATTTGGAGGCACTGCGGCAGTGTGGGGCCTGTGTTGCAGGTAGTAGTTGTTGCGCTCAGGGGGGCCGCAGCTCTGGTGTAGACAGCAGTAGGGAGTCGGACAGCGGCGCCAGTTCCAAAGTTGCTCCGGAGTTGATGTGCTTAGTTTCTTCCTTGTTACACCAGAACTCCCTCCCAAGGGCCTGGGAACTAGATTTGGCACCACTTGAAAAGTCAGGACTCTTAGCAATAAAGCCCAGGCATTAGCAGGTGAATCCTTTGATGTCTCTGAGACCACTTAAGAGAAGGCAAGGCCAGTTCAAGCCCTTGGAGAACCTTGGAAGCAGGAGGTAGAAAGCAAAGCCCAGTCCTTTCAATTCTAGGACAGAAGCAGAGAGCAGCAGGCCAATACAGCAAGGCAACAGGCAGAGTGACAGTACCTCCTTCAGCATCCAGCTCTTCTTCCTGGCAGAATATCCACAGTCCAGAAGTGTTCTAACTATGTAGTGTCAGAGGTCCAGTACTTATACCATTTTATGTCTTTGAAGTATGCAAACTTCAAAGAAAAGTCTCTGTAGTGCACAAGACCCTGCCTTTCCCTGCGCTGGCCACAGACACACGCCTTGAGGTTGAAGGCTGCTTCGTATGAGGACAGGCACAGCCTTATTTAGCTGCAAGTGTCAGCTCCTCCCATCACTCTAGCCCAGGAAGACCCATCAGCCAGGGCACATCTCAGTTCCCTTTGTGTGACTGTCTAGAGTGAATGCAGAAACAGCCAAACTGCCATCCTGACCCAGACGTGTATTAAGCAGACAGGCAAAGGCACAGAATGGTTAAGCACAAAATGCCCACTTTCTGAAAGAGGCATTTTCAACCTCAAAGTTCTAAAACCAACTTCACCAAAAGATGTATTTTTAAATTGTGAGTTCAGAGACCTCAAACCCCAACTCTCTATCTGTTCCCAACGGGAAATTACACTTAAAAGCTATTTCAAAGCAATCCCCAGGTCATCCTGTGGGAGAAATAGACCTTGCAATAGTGAAAGCCGAGTTTAGCAATATTTCACTATCAGGACATGTGAAGCACACCAGTACGTGTCCTACCATTTATATACACTGCATCATGCTATAAGCTGTTGTAGGACTACTTTAGGGGTGACTTACATGTAGTAAAAGGGAAGGTTTGGCCCTGGCAAGTGGGTGTCCGTGCCAAGTCGAAATGGCAGTTTAAAACTGCACACACACACACACACTAAAGCAGTGGCAGGTCTGAGACATGTTTACAAGGTTACTCATGTGGATAGCACAATCAGTGCTCAGTGTTCCTCTAAACAACCGGCCTGTGAACATTGGCATTGCCCAATCCCGATTCTCATCATGGGTTGACATGAAGGTGTTTTTTCACCACTGTTCTTCTATTACGTTTATTGGTTGTGTCCTAGTATTGTGGTAGGAGTGCTTTTTGAACTTTTTACAGCTCACTGTCAGTCCCTATTAATGTAGTTTTCCTTCCATGTTCAATGCCCTCAGGCTTATTTTTATTTTAGTCCTGATAATGAACCTAATATTGCTAAAAGGATCAAAACATTGTTAACTTTGACACCAATTGTTCATTACATGTATACAGGGTATGATGTGTCTTTGTTGAATTGTGACCTCTCAAATGTACCTAATTTGCCGAGTCTCTTTTTATTGAAGATGTTTTCCCTCTAACATTTCTTTGTGTAATTTAATTGCTAATAAAATATATCTTGTGTTGATTGGACTGTGTATATGGGTGTGATTATTCTCCCATTTCCGTACATATATCTTTTTCATCTCTTTATTAGGGGTCATTGTTTCTTTAATAATTCACATAAGTAAACTAAAAACTTAGCAGATATGTTCTTTTACAAATCATCTTTTCATGCTCTTAGAATAGGCCAATAGTAATAAACGCAATGCCTTAGAACTATTGTCTCTGAACACACAGGATTGTATATCTAAACCCACTGGGTTAAGAAGCATGGCATCTTAGGTGGCCAACTGCTATGGGTCTCCCCTTGAAAATGAACAGCCTCCAACCATTTGGCTTAACCATAGTCTACAGCTCCGTGCAGAATTATTTGCTGACACAAAATAAATAAACATTAATGAGCCTTGTAAAATTGCTAAATCCTGGGAGCAGCCAATTCAACTGAATTTTATGTCCGAAATATTTACGCTGCCTGCATGACCCCTACCTTTCAAAATTGAAAACCTAATAGCCAAGTTTAACTCAAAAATCCCCTAGGTAAATCAGACAGGCCTGACCAGTCATGTCAGCCTGTGGTATTGGAACGGGAGGGAGCACAGAGTTGGGGTGGGGGGGCAATGGAAGGAAGTATTGAGGCGGGGCAAGGAAGAGCAATCATTAAAAGGGCACATAGAATTAAACGAAGAAGAGCAAGGGGGCAGGAAGAAATCAGAGATGAGACTTTGAGGTGGGGGTGACAACGGAGGCCTCATAGAAGAAGGATGTGGATGAGAGAGACAGACATAAAAGGAGAGTGTGGAGTCATCGCTGGCAGATTGCTGAGGGATGGATATAGACAAACGTATGAGGAAGAAGGGTTGAGAATAGTATGCTGGCATGGGCAGAATCATTTGCCCAAGCAAACAGACAACAAATTGGGCCAGGTTACAACATGAAACCTCTGCTATTCCTGATATATCTGCACTGCAAGACAGTGAAAGCATCCCCTAGTTCTGACATATAATGTATTTGATTGCCGAGGTGCTGTAATTCCAGTCTGATGGCATACGTCTAACAATCCACTGTATTCACAGAGATGTGGCCTTAGATGTTACCTATCCTGGTAAGGCAGCTGGTCACAATTTGCTTAGGAATGCCTGGCAATGAAAATGGCAGGGGCGGCTCCTCCACAATGGCAAAGGAGCGTCACACCACTGGCTCAGCCACCAGATGAAAAATAAAACAATAGTTGCACTATCATTTTATTTTTCATCTACTGGCTCAGCCAGCAGTACAGGGAGGGGCGGGCAGGGCCAGGGGATGTGGGAGGGGCAAGAAGGAGAGAGTGAACCTAAGTACCTGTGTGTTGCCGGCCATCTCAGGCCAGCCAAACACACATGTGCACTTAGGTTTCTCCAACCCATCTGTGTTTAATAGCAGGCTGGAGAAACTGCACAGACCCCAGGGTTGTGTCCGAGTGGCAGTCACTTCCACTCAGACTAATCCTGTTGCTGCTTTCATGTTAGGTTTAACATGAAAGCAGTGCCAAGATTACTGGGGAGTCTGTGCTAGTGAGTGGCCGGAGGCGGCGGGAGACAGGTGGCGCAAAGGAAACTGTAAGTGTTTCATTTTTTTTAAAACAAATGTTATTTCTCCCATTGCACCCGTCGTCCCCTCTCACCCCACCTTGACATTTGCAGTTGCCACTGCTGGTAATTGAGATTTGATGGTGACATACAGCCATCTGGTGACCCCATCTTTGCTTTAACTCTGTCACCTATGTGAGTCTAACTTTTCCTAGAATTCGAAATACAGTTTATTTTCAACCGAGGTGCTCTTGTGTTCTATCCATGCCATGGAATAATGAAGTTTACGCAGTTAGAATTTTGTTATCCAAGTGGGAGAGAGAACGGCGCTCCTGTCATGTACATTTTAATAAGCTCTCACTCGTACAATGAAAGTGCTATTGTGTCTTTTCGGGCAGGGCGGTATGAATTGCATGTAAATACACTTGTAATTGCAATCTGTGCTATGCAGTGCTTAATTTGTGCTTGTTGTTTCCAGGTCTGAGCACCGGCACTTATTTTTGAGGGCCAGGGCTTATTCTTCTGCTTCAAGCATTTTCTGCGAGCAAAAGACACATATGGGAAAGACGGAGGAAGAGAAAAACGAAAAGGCGTCAAAAAGGGAGAAAGTAGAAAGCTGCTAGAGTGAGCTGAAGGGGCTGGGAGTGGCTTTATATGGATTGAAGAGGCCCGAGATGGCTTCAGGAGTACGCTGCCTCAGTATTCCGTGTTCACACATTGAATTGCAGCAGCCACGTGTTTAAGAGGAGGGCTTTGGGCACCGGCACCTTTTTATTTACAAATTGCTGTGGTACTAGCTAACTTTGTGTAATCTATGATTACTTATTTTCAGCCTTGCAATTTCATTTAAATAATTGGTGCATTTGGGGAAATTTAATCTCATTGTAGTTGAACCAGTTGAGCTGACCAATCATTGATTTGTAAAAGGAAACCAAACCCGCAGATTGGAAAACCAACTCCACTCTGACATGGGCTGATTTGGCAACCCACGCAGTGCGCAAAGTACGTGTCATCAGTGATCTCAAGTAGTCCCGAATACATGCTTGAGTCTCGCACTTTCAGTCCTTGCCTCTCATAATAAACTTAGCATAAATATCAGAATCAAAAGAAGAAAAGTGAAGAAAAAGGTTGTTCGCGTGTAACTGGAATTCTTACACACTCTGATGCCTTCCATTTCTGTCAATAAAGAAACTTGATTAGTAGCTGAGCTGTAAAAAAAAATTGGCAGTTTTATATATTGCTGAAGTTTTATATCGTACAAACTCATCCCATGGATATTGGAGTGATTTGCACTTGCTATAACTTTAAAATGTTTTCGGACCGGCCTCTTACCACACAAAATCTGCATGGAGGAGTGGGTGGGAGAGGGGAAGACAGATGTGATGACAACTTCCGAACTGAGGACCCAGGTTTGAGTCTTAGTGTAGTTTCAGCATCATGTGATTACTCCGTAACCAATGCAGCAAAAGTTCCTCTATTTACCTAAGTCCAAAATGGCAGAACCTGTCCTAGGTTGCTTGTGCTCTCATTCAGGAAGGACCTGGCCTGGCAGTATGGGCTGTACTGTTCCCATTAAAGCAGGGAAAAAAATTATTTGAAAATGGCTGTATCCAAACTGAGGTGGCATGGTGTGCAAAATAACAATGAACTGTGGCCTAAGTTTTTACCAGTGGCTGAGATTAATTCAAGAAATCCATTTATCAAGTTTAAGGTTGAGCCTACAGGCAGCGCGGTGTGCACTGTCACTTTGAGATGATCTGTAGCATTAAAAAAATTCTAAAAAGACAGGCTTTTAGCCTTCCCATTACTTACCATCATTCACATCATTATCACTCTTCTTTGCTGCCTCCTAATTTGGCAGTGCATTCAATGCTGTCATTTCTTTGTCTTTGTCTGGAACATGGACCAAGTACAGATTGAAATACCTTAGTTGGTGTCTGTCCTATGTGACGGACGTATTATTCTTTTTTTCTGCTAATGTAAATAGAGGAAACTCAACCTGACTGGAAGGTATCTGGGCACTTTATGTGAACACCAGTTATATTTACATTACACAAGTACAGTCTTTTTCCCGTGGCCAAAGATCCCTTTACAGGCACACACTAAACCCAGTGAGGTGGAAGCTGCCTCCTTAACTGGTTTTGAGAGACCACAGAGGGGATAATCATTACCATGACCACACCACTGGGTGGGTACACAGGGACAGGGGAGAATTGTTTCTCCATCTAGGAGTTAATGAGTGAGGGGAAATGTGTGTTTGTTTGCAGTAGTTCATGCAAAGACTCTTGCAAAAGTGAGAAGGGTTCCCCTGGGAACTTTTATTCTATCAGTAAGGGAGGGGGCATGGATCACCTCAACCCACAAGCTAATACCAGTCATTAATGTAGTACACCAAGGCACTTTTTTCAGAATGCAGCTGGACATAACGAAGTATGGAATATGACTGGACCTGCGGTCTGTGACTTGAGAGGATCCCTGAAGGACTAGACCTCCTCCTTCTTCTACCGAAGACATAGAAGTGGAATCCAGGAGTCATTTGACTGGCCTCTTGTTTGGCCACAGGAATACAAAAAGATACAAGAGGCCATTTCCTGCAAACTCTCAGCCGATGGGGATCAATTGGACATGGCCCTGCTGGAGGCCACTCATAAAGTGAGTCTTGACCCCCACATGATGTTCCTGAGGTACTGGGACTCTTGGCTGTGTTTTAATGGACTACTCTTATCACCTTTGAAAACCTGGGACGTCAGACATTTTTGGTCTTAAAGACCTCTAGAGGACTGGGACAAACCTGCCACGCCAGTCAGCTGCACTAAATACACATGTTTCCCCTCTCTGCTCTTCCACACTTCAGCAGGACCTCAGCAAGAAGGTATCTGTCCTTGTGGAACTTGTGCCAGACACCGCACTTAGCCTTGCCCTGCTGGAGGATTTCAAGCTCTGAAAAAAGGACTAAGGGCCTGATTTAGATCTTGGAGGATGAGTTACTCAGTCACAACGGTGCTGAATATCTGATCTGCCAAAAATCCAAATCCCATTATTTCCTATCGGATTTTGATTTCGACGGATGGGATATCCGTCACTGTTGTGGCAGAGGAACTCATCCGCCACGATCTAAATCAGGCTCCAAGTCAGAAGCTAGAAATCTTCAGCTGGCAAAGGTGCCAAAGGTTTCATGCCAGTGAGAGGAATTCTGCGTGTGCAAAATTTTACTTTTCCCACTCCAAGCTTTTCCTGCCAGTACCAACAATTTACCAGGATGTCATCTAACACTAGCCTTGTCCTCGTAGGGATTTTAGCTTCCCTTTTGGAGACTAGATCTTAAGGTAGAATTTCTGAACTGTCAAATCTTGGTGTATCCGATCCTCACTCCATCATAGTTGGTCTAAAATCACGTCTCGGTCCTGGTGTACCATGAAAAGTTAACTTGCATTGGTGTTTATTGCTTTTGACTTTATTGTTACTTCAATCTTCGAAAATTCAAATACCTTGAACAGCTTTGTGAAGTTGTGGTGTCATTTTGTTCATTAAATTGTTCTCCATTGTTATAAATTGGAGAGAGATTTCTATTGTGGTGTTTTTTCGACTTTTTAACTTTCTAGGAACTTCTGAATGCTTTACACATTTTCCCTAAATTAAGTTGATCTGCTCTGTGCCATAGCTACCAGGGGTTGAGCTCCGGTATAAATTACTTTTAACTAGACTTAACACAACAGTGCCTTTATTGCTTGTTGTGGACCTCAATCCAGCACAATTATTAAACCACTTTCTTACATCCATGCCAAGCCAACTACCAAAATTGCCAAAATTACATAAATTACGCTGGTGTAGTTTAACTTTCACCCAAGCCTAATTCAGGGACACTTTTAGATGTGACTTTATTTATGGAAAGACCTTCGCTCTGGCCCCAAATTTCACAACTGCCTAGGACTTTCCCATCAAAACCTCAAAGGGGAGCAATTCCTGTGTTTACCTTTAGAGGTCTGGCCTCCCTCCTTTCTTTGGGCTTGACCTCAGGGGAGTAGCCTCCAATGGTGCAGGGGGTTAAATGCCACTGGGGCCCAGAGTACTGAAGGGCCCAATGAACCCTGATTATTGGTGTATTTTACAACTTTAACAGCAGCCAGTAAGCACATTTCCTTTCTTGCAATAGGGCCTATGTCACACTGGCCACACCACTGCTTGGGCTTTCCCATCCCCTTGTGCAATGTGTGAAATTAATTAACACATGCAGAATTCCTCCCCAATCCTTACTTTCCTGTTTTCTGGCGTAAGCACTGTTAAAGGCTCTACTGTGAGGGGAGGACTTTGATCCATCTGCTGGGTAGCAGAGTCGTTAACTTGACTTTTTAGGGGGTATAAAATCCTCAAATCTGATTATGGCTGACTCAGGAAATTATGAAAATTCACAAACTCCCAAAGAGAGTGTAGTTTCGAAAAACTGACTGTGATCTACACTCTGGGTCAATGCTTACTAAATGTTAACGCAGATTTCACCAACACTGTTTGATTCAGTTAAGCAACCCAAGAAGGGACCGTTCAGTGACAGGCTACCTGTGCGCAGATACTTGGATGTGCAAGATGGTATTTTCACAAGCACAGCTATTATACCCATCATCCTTGGCATGGGTTCCCCCTGACATTTTACCTTCTGACCCCTTGTTTTGCTGACTTCGTTTTTGATGGCTTTAGCATTTTGAGCACGTTACCACTGCTGACTGATGCTAAAATGCATGTTCCTTTTCCTGAAAACATAGTAACATTGACCTAGCCACAATTGGCATATTTATTTTACGTGTAAGTCCCTAGTAAAGTGCACTACATGTTCCCAAGGCATGTATGGTAAATTCTACTAGCGGGCCTCCAGCACTGATTGTGCCACCTGCTTCAGTAGCCCTTTAAATACTATTCGGAGCTGCCACTGCAGAGCCTGTGGGTGCACACTTCAATTTCCATGTTGACCTAGCAGGTTAACCCATTTGCCAGACCATCCTTTTTAATATCCAAGACCACCCTGAAGGGAGGCCCTGGAAAGCCCCAAGGCCATTGTCCCGTTTATTTAAATAAATTGACATATTATTTTAAGTTTTACTTGTCCAAGTAATAAAAAACTCTAAAATGTGTTTTTCCCTACTGCAGGGCCTGTCTATCCCCTCAGATTAACATTGGGATTGAGTTGTTACATTTTATAAGTATATTTTCTAATTGTCATCAGATAGATATTTCGAGTTTAGTGTCTCTGAACTCACATGTTAAAATCCCAATTTATGGTGAAGTTAGATTTTTAAGTTGCAAGTCTAAAAGTTGGTATTTTCTTACTTAAACCATTCTGTGCCTCTACCTGACTCTGAATACATATCTGCAAGAGTGACAGCTTGGCTCATGTGTATTCCCTGTGGACAGCTAGGGCTTAGCTTCAAGTGGAGACTTTAGTGGGGCTACAGCTCCCTAATAAGTGTATTTCGTGATACACATATTGGGTGCACAGGTTCTTTCAGTCAGGTATGATTCCGTGTGTGTCGGATTGCACAGGAATTTTTACACACTCAGACAAAAACACACAAACAGTCTATCCCTCTCAATGTTTGGAGAGACTTAAAAAGTGAGGGTTATTTCACAAAATAATGTGCTTTCTCTCACTTAGTACCCCTACCAATCTGCATTCCTCTCCCTTTCCATTGCCCATTATTCCCCTCTTGAGTGCCTTGCTTGTCGTATAATGTGTTTTAGCATTATATGCAGCCTGATTGTTGGGAAATCTGAAATTTCCCCCCCCCCCAATCTTACTGATGAAGCTACACCCCTGTTAGAGAGCCACACACAAAGAAAGCTGAGATATGCCATTTACTTTCTGAAGGCCCATCACCAGGCTGATGGGTCTTGCTGGGCTGGATAGAAGGGAGTAGCTGACACTTACACCTGAAGGGGGCTGTGCCTGTCCACACACAATGAGCTGCATACCTCCCTCTAGTGTGTCTGGATCCAGGGAAGGAAGAGCAGGGACTTTGTGCATTCCTGAGGACTCTCTTTTATGTCTCCCCAACTTCAAAGGCACAACTGGGTATAGGTACTGGATCCCAAACTCCACAAATCAGTACACTTCTGGACCTGAGAGCATTCTGCCAGAAAGGACTGCTGTGCTGCGAAAGGGACTGTCACTCTGCTGAACCTCTGGTGGACTTTGCTGGACTCCTGCTTTGCTGTGCCTGCCTTCCTGCCCTCCTTGTTTGGAACTGAGAAGGACTGGACCTGCATCTCTACATCACCAGAAACATAGTGACTCCAAGGGCTTGCCGGATTGCCTCCTATTCTGAAGCCTCAGGACTTCCCTCTGCTCAGCTACAGCTTCTGGACCCTGCGAACTCTGTATCCTACCCTGCCAAGTGATGCCAACCCAGTCCTGGGCCCTTGGAAGTGCGATCTGTAACTCCGTTCTATAGAAATCCATGCATCACCATTGCTGCACCAATCAGAACCACTGCATCTCTCCTTAATTCTGATGCATCGCTGCTGCCGCTGAAGATGAGGCTTTCGCATCACCAAGTGTGCGGCTCAGGATCAATGCATTGCCATGAGCCCAGGCGCATCACCTTTGCACACCGGTTGTGCTGCTCAGGGACAGTTTGGGCTGGATTGTTCCCATGAGAACAAAGTTAAGACTGATTTGCATATGGCTGGGTCCAAGTTGGGGTGGCATAATAGTCCAAAAAATGATGGATTAAACACAGATCTTTGTGACTTGGGGTGAAAGTTTGCATTGCTCAGGATTCTGTCCGTCATCTGTTCTTTCTGCTTTTGTCGACCTAAGTGGGAAGGTATGCCCAGACACGGGTCCCATGCTCACTGTGCCACTGGATTCAAGCTAGCCTGGCTGATGAGGGGTGATACTCTGAAACCGGGCCCAGGATGCCTGTTTCTGGTCCAGGGATGACCTGGTCTGGAAGTTTGGGATGGATTGTCCCAATGGGAAACAGGGTCAAGAGTGATTTGCATATGGCTAGGTCCAAACTTGTGTTTTGTGCAAAAAAAATGATTAATTAAACCCAGATCTTTGTGACTGTGGTGAATATTTGCATTGTCCAGCATTTCGTCCATCATCTGTTCTTTTTGCTTTTGTCGCCCTAAGTGGAAAGCGCAAGCCCAGACATTGATCCCATGCTCACTGTGCTACTAGATTTAAGCTAGCCTGGCTAATGAGGAGTAATACCCCGAAACTGGTCGTAAGATGCTTGTTTTTAGTCCAAGGAGGTCCTGGCCTGGTAGTTCGGGCTGGACTGCTCCCGTGGGGAGCAGGGTCAAGACTGATTTGCATATGGCTGAGTTCAAACTGGGGTGGTATGGTGGGCAAAATAAACACTGGATTAAACCCAGATCTTTGGTACTGGGAGTGAATGTTTGCATTGTTCAGCATTCAGTCCATCATCTGTTCTTTTTTGCATTTATTGCCCCAAGTGGGAAGAGTGTGCCCAGACGTGGGTCCTGTGCTCACTGTACCACTGGATTCAAGCTAGCCTAGCTGATGAGAGGTGATACCCTAAAACCAGTCCCAGGATGCTTGTTTCCGGCCCAGTGAGGACCTGGCCAGGCAGTTAGTGGAAGAAGTGGCTGAACTGGAGATCCTGCCTGAGCTGTCCAACTGGCAGCAGGAGGGGGTCCCACCAGGGAGGAGTTTTGCAAGGCACAGAAGGAGTGCCCTACTCTTGTGGGTCTGCAGCAGCAGGGTGAGGCCCAGGGAGCTAGTGACGCCTCTGCCAACCACCTGCTATGTTGGGAGAATGGTCTAATGTATAGTGAGCCTAAGGCTTTTGAGCCAGGTGCAATACTTGTGATGGTAGTCCCCCAGTGCTACAGGGCTTTCCTACTGAGTCTGGCTCATGATGTGCCACTGGAAGGTCATTTGGAGCAACAAAAGACCTTTGATACCCACTTCTATCGGCCTCAAATGAAGAAGGTCTCAGATGCATACCCTAGGTCCTGCCCTACCTGCCAGACGAGTGCCAAGACAGGGGGAAAGTGCTAGGACCCCCACGACCTTTTGCTATCATTAGCACCCCCTTTGAGAGGGTGGGCTTCAACATTGTTGGGCCTCTGGACTCCAAGACAGCCATGGACTACAGATTTGTTCTGGTCTTGTTGGATCTGAGGTGGATACTCCTGCCTGCCTTACATACAGGAAAATACCACAGAAGGGGGGTTGGCTTCAGTCCTTTTGACCTTCTGTATAGGCACCTTGTGAGAGGGTGCCTCAGTTTGGTAAACAAGGGTTGAGTGCAAGCTCCCTGGATGACCCCCCCCACGATGTGGTCAGCTACATGCTGGCCATTGACAACCAAACAGCCCACTTCCGAAAACTCACCCAGGAGAATCTTGAAGCTAACCAGGAGGACATGAAACAATAGTATGATGAGAAAGCCACTCTGGTTGAGTTTTAATCTGGCCAAAATGTGTGGGTTAAGAAGCATGTGGTGCTGCGAGCTCTGCAAGTCCACTGATCTGGGCCCTATAAGGTGAAGGAGCACAGGAGCGACTCTGACCCTAGATCAGCAGAGAGACTGCAGCTAGTTGCTGAGGCAGTTTGCCTCTTTGTTCTTTCTTACCCCAGGAGTCACTAAATGGTGAACCTAATATACTGATACTGGGGACAGCCCAATTGTAAGGAACAACATTTGCAGGTTGCCTGATAAGCTGAGAGCCAGCATTAAGGAAGAGGTCTATAAGATGCTGATGTTAGGGGTAATTTAACCCTCTAACAGCACTTGCTCCAGCCCAGTGGCTTTGGTCCCAAAGGCTACTCCTCTAGGTGTCATATCTGAACTTAGGTTCTGCATGGAGCTACTGTTGTCACCAAGACCAACACACACCCTAGTCCCAGAACTAATGAGTTCAGATCAGCTTTGGACTGTCAAGTTCCTCAGTACATTTGACTTAATGCCTGGGTACTGGCACAATGTTTTGACTGAGGGGGCAAAAGAGAGGTCTGTGTTCTTTAGCACCGGAAAGGCACTTTCAGGTCTTTGCATGCCTGTCGGATTAAAGAATGTCCATGCCACCTTCCAGAAATTGGTCAACCAGGTCCTAGCTGTACCGGAGAGCATCAGTGCCATTTACCTAGACAACATTGTGGTCTTCAGCTCTAGCTGGGAAAACCACCTGTGTCGGAAGTGTTTCAGGCTCTGAAAAGGGCAGGCCTGTCTATCAAGGCTCGTAAGTGCTGGATAGGGCAGGGTTCAGTGGTCTACTTGGGTTCCCAAGAGGAAGGTGGCAAAGTGCATCCCCTCCAGGTCAAAATTGAGACCAATCTGGTAAGAGCCTTCCTAGTCCTCAGTGGTTATTACAGGAGATTCATTGAGGGATATATCATTGTTGTCCCCTTGACAGAGTTGAATTCCAAAAAGCAGCCACAACAGGCAATCTGGACAAAGGCATGCCAGAAAGCTTTTGATACCCTGAAGGAGGCCGTGTGCATGGCATCTGTATTTAAGGCCCCTGACTTTTTCCAAGAACTTGTGGTGCAGATAGATGCCTCAGAGTATGGCATAGGGGCCATGGTCTCAAAGCTAAATGAAGAGGGCCTGGATCAACCTGTTGCCTTTCTCGGTAGGAGGTTACTACCCAGGGAACATAGGTGGAGCTCAATAGAGAGGGAAACTTTTGCTGTGGTCTGGGTGCTGGAGAAGCTAAAGCCATACCTGTTTGGCACTCACTTCTGGGTTCAAACAGACCACAGGCCCCTCGGATAGTTAATGCAGGTGAGGAGTGAGAATCCAAAACTGTTGAGGTGGTCCATCTCCTCACAAGGGATGGCCTTTACAGCAGAATGCTGTCCCGGAACAGACCACGCCAATGCTGATGTTCTCTCCAGGTTCTTCTGCCATAGTGAAGAGAACTACCAAGGGGTTGGGTAGCTATCCACACTTTCTGCCGGGGGGGACACGTGTTAGACCTAGCATTCTTGGCATGGTTTCCCCCTGACTTTTTGCCTTCTGACTCCTTGTTTTCCTGACTTTGTTTTTTGCTGGCTTTAGGATTCTGGGCACTTGAGCACTGCTGACCACTGCTAAAGTGCATGTGCCCTTTTCCTAAAACATGGTAACTTTGGCCTGTCCACCACTGGCATACTTAATTTACTTGTAAGTCCTTAGTAAAGTGCACTACACGTGCCCAGTGCATAGAAGTTAAATGCTACTCATGTGCCTGCAGCACAGTTTGTGGCAAGAGCTTTAGTAGCCCTTAAACAGGACTCGGGCCTGTCACTGCAGAGCTTCTGGGTGCAATTTTAAACTGCCATGTCGACCTGGCAAATTAACCCACTTGCCAGGCCCAGACCTTCCTTTTTAAAACATACACCCCTACGGTAGGCCCTGATTAGCCCCAAGGACAGGGTAGAGTGTATTTAAAAAGCTGAACATGTACTTTTATGTTTTACATGTCCAAGTAGTGAAAAACTTTTACATTTGGTTTTCATTACTGCAAGGCCTATCGCTCTCATAGGTTAACATTGATATTGCCTTATTACAATTTCTAAGTGTAATTTACAATTGGGACCAGACAGATATTGCGAGTTTGGTGTCTCTGGACTAACAAGTTAAAATCCCAATTTATGGTGAAGTTGGATCTTAAGTGTCAAGTCTGAAAATGCCAATTTAAGCCATTCTATGCCTCTGCCTGTGTCTCTGTCTGTCTCTGAATACACATCTGGGTGGGTGACAGCTGGGCTCTTGTGCATTCCCTCTAGGTAGTCACACATAAAGGAAACTAAGGTATGCCATTTACATCCTGATGTGCCATTACCAGTCTGATGGGTCTTCCTGGGCTGGATGGAAGAGAGGAGCTGACACTTCCACCTGAATAGGGCTCTGCCTGTCCCCACACAAAGACATGTAGTATGTCTGGAGCCAGGGAAGGAAGAGCAGGGTCTTTGTGCACTTTAAAGGCCTCTCTTTGAAGTCCCTCCCAATTCAAAGATACAACTGAGTATAAGTACCTGGCCCAAACCTCACAAATCAGTGCACTTCTGAACCTGAGGACATTCTGCCAGTACTGCTGTGCTGCTAAAGGGACTGTCACTCTGCTGGACCTCCGGTAGACATTGCTGGTCTCCTCCTTTGCTGTGCCTGCCAGTTGCCCTCCTTGCCTGGGACTGAGAAAGACTGGACCTGCATCTCTTCATCACCAGAACTACAGTGACTCCAAGGGCTTGCTGGCTTGCCTCCTGTTCTGAAGTCTCAGGGGCATCAAAGGCTTCAATCCAGTATGCTACATCTTCTGGACTCTGCCAAGTGTGAATCCTACCCTGCCAGCTGGTGCCAATCCAGGCCCTTAGGGGTGGGGTCTTCAGCGGTTTCGTCCAAAAATCAAAGCACCACTGTTACTGCACTGAAGGAAGCCACAGCATCTCTCCTTGATGCTGATGCAGTGCTGCTTAGGATGAGGATTTTGCATCACCAAGTGCACAGCTCAACACAACCCTCTATACAAGGTACTCTTTCAGCAGGAGAAGGTTGGTCCCTGTAGTTAGCCTGCGCTCCATTGCAATGTGCCTGAACATTGGGTTTACCTCTGTCTTCCGGGACCAGATAGTTTCGGTTGGCACTTTATGCTTCTAAGCACTACAGTTACATTTAATCATTAAAAATTCATATCTCAACTTTACTTATTGAGGTTTTGTCATTTTGGTCTTGCTTTGTTCATTAAATGGTTTTGAAAATGGTGTTTTCACAGTTTTATTATTTTAAGGTGTTGCACACATTTTTTACACATTGCCCCGTACATTAAGCCTGACTACTGTGTGCCAAGCTACCAGAGGCGGAGCACAGGTTAATGTAGGGAGTGTATCTGACTGACCCTGACTAGGGTTGTGGTCCCTACTTGGAGAGGGTGCATTCCTCTGCCAACTAGAGACCCAATTACTGACAACAGCCCACACACATACACATGTGTTGACAGAACCTTTTGCCCTAGCTAGGCAGACAATGGTGGTTAGCACTCAGGCTACTTGCACCAAATTTACCATGAGAGAGAGTCAGGTGGTGAGATTCACATTCCAAAATGAGGAAGTTAGAAAGCTAAAAAACAAAGGAATTAAATGGATAGAACCCATTTCCTACGTAGGTGATTAACAGTTCTTGAGATTATTGAGACTGTATACTGGCAAAGGTCAAAGGTTGCAAACCTACACAAACTAGTCTACACTCATGGGAGAGATGAAGAATGGAAATATATGAGGCGGTATAGATATGCTTTGGGGAAGACAATACCAGTTAAAGCCTGGTGAAAAAGTTGTGGAGAGATGTTTATTAAAATAACATACCAGTGCAGGTTATGGAATCTTTCTTGAAAATTATAACAAATTGATATTTAAAGGTCAATAAATTACAGAAAATGGACCCAGGAAAAACTGATAAATGCTGGAACAGTTAACGGGGAAGAAGGCACATCTTTGCTTGCATGGTAGTCAAAGGAGTAGCCAGAAAATGTAAATAGCCCATACTTTGAATGAAAGCATTGATGCCACTAAGCAAGCAAAGCAAGTGAGTCGGATCCTCCTTAGAACCGCTTCCTTGTCATTAACATCCATGCATCTATCCATTCATTCTTTCACTCTTCCATATACCTGCTTCACATTTACATTCCATTATCCATTCATTCTTTCATACATCAATTAAACATTTCCAATTCCATCCATTCATCCACACATCCATCCAATTTGCCATTCATCTGTCAATCCGTCTATCAATCCACTCTGTCATCGATCCATCCATTCTGCCATCCATCCACTCTGCCATCCATCCACTCTGCCACTCATTGATCTATCTACTCTGACATCCATCCACTCTTCCCTTCCATTCATCCATCCATACACACACTCATTCATCCATATATTCATCCATCCACCCATCCATCCAATCTACTATACATCCATTTATCCACTCTGCCATCCATCCATCCACTCTGCCACAATCTACTGATGTTTTCACGTACTATTCATCCTTTTACTCAGCCATCCTTTCACCTATCCATCTATCTCTTTTTGCCTCTACATCCATCCATACACCCTTCCATCCATCTATCCATCCATTCATCCATCCATCCCTTTACTCTGCAATCCATCCATCTATCCCTTACTTCTTTCACCCGTCCAACACTATCCATCATTCCTTTAATCTGCCATCCTGTCCAAAGACCTATCCATCTATCCATCCATCCCTTTAAACTGCCATCCTTACACCTGTCCACCCACCTACCCATTCATTCAGCCATCCTTACATCCCTTCACTCTGCCACCCATTCACCTTTCCATCCACCCTATCCATTCACTCACTCATCTATCCACCCATTCCTTTACTTTGCTATCCTTTCACCTATCCAGCCACCTATTATTCTCATCCTTTTACCCACTGATTATCCACAAACTCATTAATTTATTCACTCATCCATCTTTTCATACATCCATACTTCCTTCTTTTCAATCTGTCTTCCAATATTCTTTCTTACATTCCCTGTTCTATTTACCCAGCTGTTGTTTTTTCTTGCTACTGCCTTGTCTTCAATTGACACTGTATTCCAGAGTTAATAAAGAGCTTTTGTCTGCTGAGTTGTAGACAGAAAAGGCTCAATAAGAACCCCCCCCCCCCTCTGTAGCTGCTAAAGTGTGTGGTTCACAATGCCCCTGATGGTAGTTGTGCATTTTGTGTTTTTTTGTAAATAAACTTTATTTGTATTTCATAAGTAATGCACTGACAGCAGTTCTCTGCAGCAAATCCAGGCAAAATGAGCAGACCATCTATTGCCTTATAGTCACTAACAACATACACAAATAGTCCACCCCACCGATATCCTTCCTCTGTCCCAGGGCACAATACAGCATCATTGTGCCATGTCACGTATGGCTTGAAGTGAGTAGATTGGTCAACAGTGCAATGGTAAGGCGAGCTAGGTCACTCACTCTCATAGGGACTGACCGTACAGAATAGTCAGATTTGCAATGGCAGTCTGCATGAGGCTGGTGTGGGGCCTGTCAGAGTAGCACATTTGGTGCTGCAGCTCTGGGGACCCTCTTCAGTACCCATACCCTAGGTACAAATGATGTCATTTACTAGGGACTTCCAAAGGCGGCTGAAGTACCAATACATAGTACAGTTTGGGGGAAAGATATCTGGCCCTGGGAACCTGTTTAGCAGGGGCCCAGGGCACTTACAGTTTGAAATCACATAATCTTCCAACCAAAAAGTGGGGGGATTACCATGTCAAAAGAGGCCCTTTCTCACACTACTCCCAACCGAAAGGAGATAAAAACACCCGTCCCCTGGATAGTCGTTATCATCTAAGTACAAAAACCTGGAAAGGCCATCTGCATTGACAGGGCAGTGCCAGGTCTGTGTTCCACTTTAAAGTCCATTCTGTGTAGAGATATGGACCACCTAAGCAGGTTGGAGTTTTCACCTATCATCTGCTGAAGCCTCCTGGTCTGTCTGAATAACTAAGTGAGAGCCAAGCCAGCAGAGCCTTAGCTTCTAAAAGGCCCAGACCACAGCAAAGGCTTCCCTCTCTATAGCACTCCATTTCTGTTCCCTAGAGAGTAGTCTTCAGCTAATAAAAGCAATAGGCTGGCACACCCCTCATAATTGGTCTGGGCTATGACTCTTCCTATCCCAGGCTCTGGGGCATCTGTTTGGACTATAAACTGCCTGGAGTAATCTGGAGCTTTCAGGACTGGGGCAGAGCATATTGCATTCTTCAGAGTGTCAAAAGCCCTTTGACAACTCACTGTCCTGTTGACCTTTTTGGGCATTTTCTTGGAGGTAGGTTCTGTGAGGGGGGTGACTAAGGTGCCATAAAACCTCCTATAGTATCCAGTCAAGTCAAGGAATGCCCTGACTTGGGTATTGGCAGTGGAAGCTTCCAAAGCCAGAATTGTCTGGATCTAGGACTTTAGTGGCTGAACTTGGCCTCCATCTACCAGGTGGCCTAGGTATACAAACTTTCCCTGCCCTATCTGGCACTCACTGGTTTTGATAGTGGGGGCCTGCCTTTCGCAGGGCCTCAATGACCTTTCCAAGGTGGATCCGGTGGTCCTGCCAGGTTGAGCTGTAGAGAGTAATATCATCTAGCTATGCTGCACTAAGGATTCCAGCCCAGCGAGGACATGGTTCACCAACCTCTAGAAGGTGGCAGGGGAATTCTTTAATCTAAAGGGCATGACAGTAAACTGATAGTGCCAACTTGGGGTGGAGAATGCTGATGTCTCTTTTGCTCCAGGGGTCAGTCCAATCTGCCAGTACCCAGATGTAAGACTAAAGGTGCTCTGGTATTTGGCTGCCCCTAAGATGTCTATGAGGGCATCAGAGTTTGGTATTAGGAGTGCATCTGTTTTGGGACTAAAACTACTGGGCTAACCCAGGGACTCTTGGAGGGTTCATTGACACCCAAATCCAGCATCCTGTTGGCTTCAACTGGGATGCTTTCTCTGTCATGGTCTGACTGCCTATTCATTTTGTTTTTGACAGGCAGGTTGTCACCAGTGTCTAGATCATGGATACACTGGTTAGTCCTACCGGGGGTCAGAGAGAATAGTTCTGCATACTGGTTGAGGACTTGCCTACAAACAGCCTGGTGTCTGACAAGACTACTCAATCCACAGAACCATCTTGTGGGCTGCTGTGGAGGATATCAGGGAGAGGTAAACTCTCTTCCTCCTGTTCCTCATCTGTAACCATGAGCATGGTCAAATCAGCTCTGTCAAAATAGGGCTTCAGGCAGTTGACATGTATAATCCTTTTGGGCTTTTTGTGACTGCCAAGGTCAACCAGGTATGTGACTCTCCTTTTCTTTCAAATATGGGGTAGGGCCCAGACCACTTGTCTTGGAGTGACCTAGGAGTCACAGGCACTAATACCCAAACATTCTGCCCTGGTTGGAACTTTTTGGTCTTACCAGTGCTTATGGAGCACCTGGCTGGCCTGAAGATTTTTGCTTGCTTTCATGTACTCAGACATTCTGGAATGAAGACCACATACATAATACACAACGTCTTGTTTAGGCTCTCTGAGAGGCCTCTCACAGCCTTTCCTCACAAGACTCATTAGACCCCTAACAGATTGCCCAAACTAAAGTTTAAAGGGGGAAACCCCTACTCCCTTGTGTGGCACTTCCTTCTAGGCAAAAAGCAGACATGGAAGTAAGACATCCTATCTCCTTCTGAGTTTTTCTGGGAGTCCTCCAAACATGCCTTTCAATGTCTGGTTAAACCTTTCAACTAGTTAATTGGTCTGTTGATGGTATGGGGTAGCGAACTTATAAGTCACTTCACATTCCTGCCACGTGTGTTTTAAGTATTCAGACATGAAGTATGGAACCCTGTCTGATACTACCTCCTTTAGAAAACCAACCTGGGCAAAAATACCCAAGAGGGTCTTGGCCTCTACAGGGGCAGTGATGGTCTTAGGTGGAATGGCTTCAGGGTACCTAGTGGCATGATCTACTACTGCTAAAATGTACCTGTTTCCTGAAGCTGTTTGAAGGTCACCACAGGGAGTGAGATTAAAGGGGCCTTTAGGTGGTCTCCTGCCTTGCTACTGGCTTGGCAGGTGACACAGGACTGACAAAAGTCCTTCATCTTCTGGGAAATTCCAGGCCAGTAAAAATTATTAGCCTGTTCCAGGTTTTATTTTGGCCCAGATGACCAGGTAGGGGAATGTCATGGGCTAGAGACAGAAGGCGCTCCCTGTACTGCTGTGGCACTACCACCATCCTAGTTGCACCAGGCTTGAGGTCTCTGACCTCAGTAAATAGGAGGTCATCCTCCCAATAAACCCTGTGGGTATCACTGACGCTTCCTTTTTCTTTCTGTTTAGCTTGCGGCTTCAGGTTTTCAATCGTGGGACAGGTATTTGGCCCTGGCACCGATCCTCCATAGAGGGTCCCCCAGGTCCTAAGAGTGCTGGGTAATAGGGCCAAAGCTCTTCGGGCTCAATTCCCTCTGGGGTTAACAAGTCCTCTACCAGAGGCTGAGCACAGGTTAATGTAGGGAGTGTATCTGACTGACCCTGACTAGGGTTGTGGTCCCTACTTGGAGAGGGTGCATTCCTCTGCCAACTAGAGACCCAATTACTGACAACAGCCCACACACATACACATGTGTTGACAGAACCTTTTGCCCTAGCTAGGCAGACAATGGTGGTTAGCACTCAGGCTACTTGCACCAAATTTACCATGAGAGAGAGTCAGGTGGTGAGATTCACATTCCAAAATGAGGAAGTTAGAAAGCTAAAAAACAAAGGAATTAAATGGATAGAACCCATTTGCTACGTAGGTGATTAACAGTTCTTGAGATTATTGAGACTGTATACTGGCAAAGGTCAAAGGTTGCAAACCTACACAAACTAGTCTACACTCATGGGAGAGATGAAGAATGGAAATATATGAGGCGGTATAGATATGCTTTGGGGAAGACAATACCAGTTAAAGCCTGGTGAAAAAGTTGTGGAGAGATGTTTATTAAAATAACATACCAGTGCAGGTTATGGAATCTTTCTTGAAAATTATAACAAATTGATATTTAAAGGTCAATAAATTACAGAAAATGGACCCAGGAAAAACTGATAAATGCTGGAACAGTTAACGGGGAAGAAGGCACATCTTTGCTTGCATGGTAGTCAAAGGAGTAGCCAGAAAATTTAAATAGCCTATACTTTGAATGAAAGCATTGATGCCACTAAGCAAGCAAAGCAAGTGAGTCGGATCCTCCTTAGAACCGCTTCCTTGTCATTAACATCCATGCATCTATCCATTCATTCTTTCACTCTTCCATCTACCTGCTTCACATTTACATTCCATTATCCATTCATTCTTTCATACATCAATTAAACATTTCCAATTCCATCCATTCATCCACACATCCATCCAATTTGCCATTCATCTGTCAATCCGTCTATCAATCCACTCTGTCATCAATCCATCCATTCTGCCATCCATCCACTCTGCCATCCATCCATCCATCCATCCATCCACTCTGCCACTCATTGATCTATCTACTCTGACATCCATCCACTCTTCCCTTCCATTCATCCATCCATACACACACTCATTCATCCATATATTCATCCATCCACCCATCCATCCAATCTACTATACATCCATTTATCCACTCTGCCATCCATCCATCCACTCTGCCACAATCTACTGATGTTTTCACGTACTATTCATCCTTTTACTCAGCCATCCTTTCACCTATCCATCTATCTCTTTTTGCCTCTACATCCATCCATACACCCTTCCATCCATCTATCCATCCATTCATCCATCCATCCCTTTACTCTGCAATCCATCCATCTATCCCTTACTTCTTTCACCCGTCCAACACTATCCATCATTCCTTTAATCTGCCATCCTGTCCAAAGACCTATCCATCTATCCATCCATCCCTTTAAACTGCCATCCTTACACCTGTCCACCCACCTACCCATTCATTCAGCCATCCTTACATCCCTTCACTCTGCCACCCATTCACCTTTCCATCCACCCTATCCATTCACTCACTCATCTATCCACCCACTCCTTTACTTTGCTATCCTTTCACCTATCCAGCCACCTATTATTCTCATCCTTTTACCCACTGATTATCCACAAACTCATTAATTTATTCACCCATCCATCTTTTCATACACCCATACTTCCTTCTTTTCAATCTTTCTTCCAATATTCTTTCTTACATTCCCTGTTCTATTTACCCAGCTGTTGTTTTTTCTTGCTACTGCCTTGTCTTCAATTGACACTGTATTCCAGAGTTAATAAAGAGCTTTTGTCTGCTGAGTTGTAGACAGAAAAGGCTCAATAAGAACCCCCCCCCTCTGTATCTGCTAAAGTGTGTGGTTCACAATGCCCCTGATGGTAGTTGTGCATTTTGTGTTTTTTTGTAAATAAACTTTATTTGTATTTCATAAGTAATGCACTGGCAGCAGTTCTCTGCAGCAAATCCAAGCAAAATGAGCAGACCATCTATTGCCTTATAGTCACTAACAACATACACAAATAGTCCACCCCACCGATATCCTTCCTCTGTCCCAGGGCACAATACAGCATCATTGTGCCATGTCACGTATGGCTTGAAGTGAGTAGATTGGTCAACAGTGCAATGGTAAGGCGAGCTAGGTCACTCACTCTCATAGGGACTGATCGTACAGAATAGTCAGATTTGCAATGGCAGTCTGCATGAGGCTGGTGTGGGGCCTGTCAGAGTAGCACATTTGGTGCTGCAGCTCTGGGAACCCTCTTCAGTACCCATACCCTAGGTACAAAGGATGTCATTTACTAGGGACTTCCAAAGGCGGCTGAAGTACCAATACATAGTACAGTTTGGGGGAAAGATATCTGGCCCTGGGAACCTGTTTAGCAGGGGCCCAGGGCACTTACAGTTTGAAATCACATAATCTTCCAAGCAAAAAGTGGGGGGATTACCATGTCAAAAGAGGCCCTTTCTCACACTACTCCCAACCGAAAGGAGATAAAAACACCCGTCCCCTGGATAGTCTTTATCATCTAAGTACAAAAACCTGGAAAGGCCATCTGCATTGACAGGGCAGTGCCAGGTCTGTGTTCCACTTTAAAGTCCATTCTCTGTAGAGATATGGACCACCTAAGCAGGTTGGAGTTTTCACCTATCATCTGCTGAAGCCTCCTGGTCTGTCTGAATAACTAAGTGAGAGCCAAGCAAGCAGAGCCTTAGCTTCTAAAAGGCCCAGACCACAGCAAAGGCTTCCCTCTCTATAGCACTCCATTTCTGTTCCCTAGGGAGTAGTCTTCAGCTAATAAAAGCAATAGGCTGGCACACCCCTCATCATTGGTCTGGGCTATGACTCTTCCTATCCCAGGCTCTGGGGCATCTGTTTGGACTATAAACTGCCTGGAGTAATCTGGAGCTTTCAGGACTGGGGCAGAGCAAATTGCATTCTTCAGAGTGTCAAAAGCCCTTTGACAACTCACTGTCCTGTTGACCTTTTTTGGCATTTTCTTGGAGGTAGGTTCTGTGAGGGGGGCGACTAAGGTGCCATAAAACCTCCTATAGTATCCAGTCAAGTCAAGGAATGCCCTGACTTGGGTATTGGCAGTGGAAGCTTCCAAAGCCAGAATTGTCTGGATCTAGGACTTTAGTGGCTGAACTTGGCCTCCATCTACCAGGTGGCCTAGGTATACAAACTTTCCCTGCCCTATCTGGCACTCACTGGTTTTGATAGTGGGGGCCTGCCTTTCGCAGGGCCTCAATGACCTTTCCAAGGTGGATCTGGTGGTCCTGCCAGGTTGAGCTGTAGAGAGTAATATCATCTAGCTATGCTGCACTAAAGGATTCCAGCCCAGCGAGGACATGGTTCACCAACCTCTAGAAGGTGGCAGGGGAATTCTTTAATCTAAAGGGCATGACAGTAAACTGATATGCCAACTTGGGGTGGAGAATGCTGATGTCTCTTTTGCTCCAGGGGTCAGTCCAATCTGCCAGTACCCAGATGTAAGACTAAAGGTGCTCTGGTATTTGGCTGCCCCTAAGATGTCTATGAGGGCATCAGAGTTTGGTATTAGGAGTGCATCTGTTTTGGGACTAAAACTACTGGGCTAACCCAGGGACTCTTGGAGGGTTCATTGACACCCAAATCCAGCATCCTGTTGGCTTCAACTGGGATGCTTTCTCTGTCATGGTCTGACTGCCTATACATTTTGTTTTTGACAGGCAGGTTGTCACCAGTGTCTAGATCGTGGATACACTGGTTAGTCCTACCGGGGGTCAGAGAGAATAGTTCTGCATACTGGTTGAGGACTTGCCTACAAACAGCCTGGTGTCTGACAAGACTACTCAATCCACAGAACCATCTTGTGGGCTGCTGTGGAGGATATCAGGGAGAGGTAAACTCTCTTTCTCCTGTTCCTCATCTGTAACCATGAGCATGGTCAAATCAGCTCTGTCAAAATAGGGCTTCAGGCAGTTGACATGTATAATCCTTTTGGGGTTTTTGTGACTGCCAAGGTCAACCAGGTATGTGACTCTCCTTTTCTTTCAAATATGGGGTAGGGCCCAGACCACTTGTCTTGGAGAGACCTCGGAGTCACAGGCACTAATACCCAAACATTCTGCCCTGGTTGGAACTTTTTGGTCTTACCAGTGCTTCTGGAGCACCTGGCTGGCCTGAAGATTTTTGCTTGCTTTCATGTACTCAGACATTCTGGAATGAAGACCACATACATAATACACAACGTCTTGTTTGGGCTCTCTGAGAGGCCTCTCACAGCCTTTCCTCACAAGACTCATTAGACCCCTAACAGATTGCCCAAACTAAAGTTTAAAGGGGAAAACCCCTACTCCCTTGTGTGGCACTTCCTTCTAGGCAAAAAGCAGACATGGAAGTAAGACATCCTATCTCCTTCTGAGTTTTTCTGGGAGTCCTCCAAACATGCCTTTCAATGTCTGGTTAAACCTTTCAACTAGTTAATTGGTCTGTTGATGGTATGGGGTAGCGAACTTATAAGTCACTTCACATTCCTGCCACGTGTGTTTTAAGTATTCAGACATGAAGTATGGAACCCTGTCTGATACTACCTCCTTTAGAAAACCAACCTGGGCAAAAATACCCAAGAGGGTCTTGGCCTCTACAGGGGCAGTGATGGTCTTAGGTGGAATGGCTTCAGGGTACCTAGTGGCATGATCTACTACTGCTAAAATGTACCTGTTTCCTGAAGCTGTTTGAAGGTCACCACAGGGAGTGAGATTAAGGGGGCCTTTAGGTGGTCTCCTGCCTTGCTACTGGCTTGGCAGGTGACACAGGACTGACAAAAGTCCTTCATCTTCTGGGAAATTCCAGGCCAGTAAAAATTATTAGCCTGTTCCAGGTTTTATTTTGGCCCAGATGACCAGGTAGGGGAATGTCATGGGCTAGAGACAGAAGGCGCTCCCTGTACTGCTGTGGCACTACCACCATCCTAGTTGCACCAGGCTTGAGGTCTCTGACCTCAGTAAATAGGAGGTCATCCTCCCAATAAACCCTGTGGGTATCACTGACGCTTCCTTTTTCTTTCTGTTTAGCTTGCGGCTTCAGGTTTTCAATCGTGGGACAGGTATTTGGCCCTGGCACCGATCCTCCATAGAGGGTCCCCCAGGTCCTAAGAGTGCTGGGTAATAGGGCCAAAGCTCTTCGGGCTCAATTCCCTCTGGGGTTAACAAGTCCTCTTCTGGGAAGATGGGTTCTGACTTGTGGTCTGTTCAGAAGCTGGTCCCCTAGTCTTCTTGCCTTTTCTCTTGGAGGGTTGTCCCTCCTGTAAACTATGGAGTTTGCTCCGTGCCATTGTCTTTCCACAACCCCATTTTGGGAGCCCAAGCATGGCTGCATGGCTCCTCAGTTCTACTTCAGCCCAGTGAGATTGCTCCAAATAATTTCCAAGCAGACAGTCTACGGGGATGGATGAGGACACAGCCACTTCTTTTTGTTCAACTACTCCCCAAAGTCAAAAGTTACCATTGCCATGAGCTGGATCTTTGTGAAATTGTCAGCATTGGTGACAGGATAGGTTTTCCGTAACAGGCACTGATCTGAATGGACCAGGTGGGGGTCACCATGGTGACAATTGCCTCTATGTCCCTCAGGACTGCCACCTTAGTCCCATGAATCAAAGAGTGCAGCCTTTATTTTTGCATATTAGTGGACCAGGCAACACAGGCTAGAACTACCCCTGCCTCAATGCCTAATGTTGCCTCTGTGGGTTTACTTTCATGATCAGTCCACAACTGTGATCCCATCTGGATATTGGCAACTGCATTTACTTCAGGTTGACTAGAGGCATTTTTCTTGATTTTTCAGCAGGGGTCTCCAGTTCAGTGCCCTCTATTCTTGCAATCATGGCACCAAGCCTTTGTTGGGATCAAAGTTCTTACCTTTTTTACCTATCCTGAAGCTGTGAGGAGTCTCAGGCCCACCCTCCTGAGCAGGTTTTTGAGGGCCTGGGGAAGACTCTCTGCTTTTATTTTGGCTCCCATCTTTCCCTGGGGGGGGGGGGGCATTTTGGCATCTTTCTATTGGTCTACACAAACAGTGGTTGTTTTGGTCGCCTTTGTTTTGACCCAGTGGTCTGCCTTCTTCCCCAACTCTAGAGGAGACAGTGGACCTAGGTCTACAAGGAACTGATGTAGTTTCTCATTGTAACAATTGCTCAAAAGATGCTCTTTCATAATTAATTATAAAGCCAATCAAAATCAATCTTATACATTGTTACCTTCTAACCAGCCACCCAACAATTTTACTGAATAGTCCACAAATTCTACCAAGGACTGAATCTGGGTTTTTTGAGTCTCCCCAAATTTAATTCTGTATTCTTCGGTTGTTAGCCCAAACCCCTCAATCAGAGTAGCATTCATGAAGTTGTAGGACCTGGCATCTGCCTCATTCAAGGTCAGTAGTCTATCCCTGCACTTGTCTGAGAACAGTTCCAACAGCAGAGAGTTCCAGTGTCTTCTATTGTTATCCCTGGCTATGCAGGTTCTCGCATAGGCAGAAAACCACTTAGTGATATCATCACCCTCTGTATATTGTGGGACAACTCCTTTTGGGCGATTAGCTTGAAAGACTCATCTTTCTCCCTAGTTGCTTGAATGCTGCCACCAGAAGTGATTCCAAGTCCATCTCTCTTCTTTTTATCTCTATTTTCAAAAGATCAACCTAGCCAGAGCCACATCCTCTTGTGAAGGGGCTCCCACTTCTGAGATAGATGATCCTACCTCCTCCTCCTCAGCTTCTTCTGAGTTGTCTTGATTTTATGTTCCTGAGGGCTCCCCCTCATCCACTCGGTGCGCAGTCTCATATTCTGCCACAAGCTGCCTAAGCCAGTGATAGCATGAGTACCAGTGTGAATTTGGTAACTTCAACAAAAAAAGCCCTTAATTCGGGGTATCTCAATCCCATCC
Source organism: Pleurodeles waltl (assembly GCF_031143425.1). Lineage (NCBI taxonomy): Eukaryota > Metazoa > Chordata > Amphibia > Caudata > Salamandridae > Pleurodeles > Pleurodeles waltl. The sequence continues at coordinate 272,256,094 of NC_090436.1, read as the reverse complement.
AAGGGGCCAAGCCAAGCTTCTTAGTCTGGTTCTCTGCATCAGACATTTTGTTTTCACTAAAGTTGGAATCTTTTTAACTTTTGTAAAATCTTTTGCAAACTTTCAAAAACTTTTGGAAACTTCTGGAAACTTTTTCTATGGTAAAGACTTTTAATTTCTGATCACTGTTTTAGGGACCTAACCAGGGCCCTAGCAATTAATTTGTACATTTAAAAAATAGTCCAATTGCAAATACAATCTCAGACAATTTTTAGAGTTATTTGGGTGATCACTTAGTGACAAAGTGGTATCAGCAAATGCAAAGTCTTGTATCTCGTTGCTGCCACCAAATGTAAGAGACTGGCTCTCTATATAGTGTGTGAAAAAGACGTGCGCTGTGCAGAAAGTCCAAGCAACCCCACTTTGGTATCAAGAGGTAAAAAGCAGACCACCTAATGCTTTGTTTTTGTGGCAGTGTGCGCGAGCAGTTAGGCTTACCTTGGAGATGTACTAAACATTTGTTGTACACACAGTATCAATAAAGGTAGGCACACACACAGAAGAATAACTAGGGACCGATTTATAAAAATACTTCAGATTTTTATAAATTTTTTAAGACAGAAATCTTTAAAATTGGGTAAGTACTTTTAAGTTATGATTTTTCAAAGTTTAGAAAATATAGGCCCTCATTATCACCCTGGTGGTCTTCTGACTGCCAAGGCCACAGTGGCGTTTTCCTCGCCAACAGGCTGGCGGTAAAGACCGCCACATTATGAGTGTGGCGGGTTGCCCTCTGCCAACCCGCCACATCCCCACTAATACCGCCAGAGTGGTTGGTCCCGCCATGCCGGAGATGAGCATCTCCGACCCAGCGGTCCACAGAAGACTGCCGGCAGTATTTTGAGCCGTCTTTCCACCAGGGTTTCCGTGGCAGTAGCACCGCCATGAAAACTCCAGCAGAAAGGCTACTGGTGACAGGGAATTTCTTTCCTGTTACCAGCAATTGACTCCCCCCCAGCAAGCACAATACCCCCTCTGCCTCCCTCCAGGTACAACACCCCTCTCCTCACATGCATGCACACGGACACCCACATGCACCCCTCATACACTCATTCACCAACACTGACATACACACACTCACTCACATGCATCCAAACAGGCATTCACTTCAGCACTCATACACGCATTCACTTCAACATTCATACTTCCATACACACATGTATACACACACCCGTCCACACATGCAGACAAACACCCACTCACACAAGCATACACATAGAGACAAACATGCATACACACATGCATACACACACATACACACATGCAGACAAACATCCACTGACATACACACACACAACACCACCCACTCTCCCACCCCCTCCCCATTCAGATGTCTGACTTACCGTATCCCTCGAGGAGGTCGTCCGGCAGGGAACGGGAACAGGCACTTCCACTGCCGGCAGCGCCTCGCCATCAGGACACTGCCAGGCCATATTACTGCTCGTAACACGGCTGGTGGAGTTCTTTTGGCGGGGCAGGATCGGTGGTGGAACCGCCGATGCGCCCCTCTGCTCGCCAGCATGACTACTGCTGGATTTCTGCTTAAATTGTGGCAGAAATCCAGCAATACTTGTAATATGGTGGGCAAAAAAAACACCAGCACTGGCCGTCTTCTGGTGCCTACGGCTCTGACAGTCTTTAAAATGAGGGCCATAGTCTTGTAAGTAATTAGGAATTTCCATTAGGAATGAATGGGAAAAATGTTAAAAAAGCATATAAAATCAGGCAATACTCTCACAAGTGTCACCTTCCATTTTTAGGTTGAGGTCGTCAAGATGTCCTTTGGGCCAACCAGAGAAGTTCAGGCAGTTACCAGTTCAGGGGGGAGAAGCAGCTGAAAGTCTTGGAGCTGGTGCAGAAAAGAGAAGGGGAATACCTGAAAATACACTGCACATTTGGACTTAAAGGTAAGTCCGGCGGGTCCCCTTGGAGTGTAGAGGTTGCAAGGGGTTAGGGATCCCTAAAGCACAGATTGTTTCCTGATGCAGGGCCTAAGGAGGCAGGGTGCAGTGCAGATAGGTCAGCAAAGGTTTGTGCATCAGGAGCCAGGGACAATCTGGTGAGTGATTCTTGGGTGTCCTGAAGTCCCTGAACTGCTGCTTTCTTCTGGTTTTTGGAGAGCCCAGAGTGGATTTTCCTTCTGGGTGTTTGACGTTGGAGGTCCAGTATCACAGGTGTTTAGACAATCTCGGGTCTTGAAAGTTGCAGTGCCACCAATCTTGGCAGACTGGTAGACTTTGTCCCTTAGGTCTGCTGGGTGGATTTTGGTAAGGCTGCTTGGTTCGGTTAGTTGGTCAGCAGCTAGTCAGTTAACTGGACTTCACTGGTTTCTTGCCTGTAATGCACAGGGAGTGATGCCTTCACTCAGAGGGAGGTTCTTGGTGATTTTCAGAAGGCCAGAGGTCTTCCAGGGTTCCTTAGAGTCTGTCTGTTGTCCAGTTGACCCCTCAGTGGTGATTGTTGAGTCCTGGGTGCAGCAGACATGGTTGGTGCCTTTTTCTTCTTGCAGAAGTACTTCTATTCTCATGCCTCGGGTCTTCTTTGTCACTGGTCTTCTTGTGTCCATCAAATCTGATCTGTAGGTCTAGGGATGGCCACTAAAAACTGTATTTAGTGGGCATTAGGAGTAATACCTGGTGGTGGCCAATGGGTCACCTACCTTAGAGTGGCTACACCCAGTATGAGGCCACTTCCTGTAAGAAGGGGTCACATCCCTAACCCTGATTGGCTATTTTCCTATCTTCCAAGATGGAGGTAAATTGAATGGGTGGCCACCTCGCCTGTCACACCTGAGGGGTGGTGCAGGCTGGGGGTGGCCACTCCTCCTACTCTAGCTAGTGGCCATCTGCTGCTAGAATCAGAGGTCAGATTTCAAATGCCTTTGAAGCTGACTGCTGGTGCAGGGTGCCTGTCTGGGGGAGGAGGCGCCACAAAAAACACCTTGAGGAAATAAATCAAACAATAAGTGAATATGAGATATACCTTAAACAAACAAAATAAGAAGGCTATAAGAAGGTTTTCACATGAAAAAGTATACCCTATATCAGAGAAGACTATGGCCCTCATTACGACCCTGGCGGTCGGCAGTAATTTGGGGAAAGGTACTGCCAACAGCCTGGCGGTAACTTTTCCCAAATTATGACATTGGCGGTTTGGCTCAAGCCAAACCGCCAATGTACCACTCCATCCATCAGGGTGGTAATGGTTGCTGGGCTGGAGACTTCGGTCTACAGCCAGGCGGCCATCACAATCCCACCCTCAGGATTATGATCCCCCCTACTACCATGGTTTTCGTGGCCTCTCTCACTCCCCTGCCCCTCCTCAGAGCCCTCCCCATCCTCCCTCTCCTGCCCCCCTGCACATTTACACACCCACACCCACACGCGCACACATACACACTTATACACACATGCATACCCACATCCACCCATGCATGCACACATACATACCCACACACCGCAACACACACCAACATTCATTGTCGCACACATGCATTCACAACACACAACATCATTCAGTCATTCATGCACTCATTCAATGCGACGCACACCCGCATGCACGCATACAAAAACAGACACACTCACACACAATACCCCCACACATGCACACACCTTACCCCACCACCCTCTCCTGTTGGAGAACCCGACTTACCTGCTTGCAGGAGGTCCTCTGGCAGGAGACGGGACGTGGCGCTGCTGCAAGCAGCAGTGTCCACCAGCAAAACACAGCCAGGCCGTATCATTGCTCATGATACGGTCAGCAGTGTTTTGCTGGCGTCCGCCGCCATGACTGTCAATGGTATTCTGCCAGCCTTCTGGCAGAAGTCCATCTACTGTCATAATGCGGGTGGGAGGCTGGTAGCCATGGCGGTATGTTGGCTGCCGTCGTCACGGCGGTAGGCGGTCAATACCGCTAATGTTGTTTGAGGGCTATGTCCCCTCAGGAAGGAATCTAGGGTACAATACGGACTCTAACTCATCAGACTCAGGCTCCAGCAATTCTGATTCAACATTAAAGGACAGTTTTAGGGGAGGTGGAAAAACAGAAGAAACAGGAGAACTGGTTTTAGAACAGGGAGAGGGTGGGGCACCTACTCTAGGTATCCAGCCCCCTATTCATTTGGCCTCCACTACCCCAAATGTATCCTCCTCATTTTGGACATTGGGAACCCCCGGGTGACCAATTTGCACAGTACCACCTTCCTTTTTTAGGAAGAGGCCTGAGACACCGAAGGGGCAAAGCAAAGAGACAACCCCAGGTCCAATGGCCATCCGATGAAGATCCAGGGAGGATGACGACACGTAGCATGACAATAGAGAGTACATCGTGTCTGGGCAATCAAGCAAGCCCAAAAAGTTGCACAGTCTAGTAGTAAATTTCAGTGACGTGCCATTAACTGACGCACAGATAGGCGTCCTTGAGAAGGGTTTGGGTTTTGTCCCAATGGCCCCCTGGACACATTCAGATTGTGCATTGAAGTAAATGATGTATTTTCAAGCTAATATCCTTTTTTGAAGGTCAGCCACCAGCAGACAATTTAGCACTGGGGGACATAGGTCTACGCAAAAAATCATCCGTCACACCTCCCAACACTTCTATCCCAATAGAAATCCTTGCCTTCGAAAAAGCGGTTCTGAAGGATATCAGTGAGATTAATCCTAAAACTTTGAAGGTGTTACATAACACAACCAAAAACGAGAAAAAAGCTTTACATGAACTAGCTAACAACAACAGCCTAGTAATAAAACCAGCAGATAAGGAAGGCGCTATCGTAATCCAGACCTTAGAAAACTATCATAGAGAATGTTTAAGACTATTGGGTGACACACGTAACTATGAAAAACTCAGGGAAGACCCTACTGATTTCCTAAAAATGAAGATCCACAGCATGGTGGAGCAAGCTTTAGCACACAACTGGATTTCCCAGAAAGAAGGAGATTTCCTAATAAATAAAAATCCAGTAACTCCTTATTTCTACACTATCCCCAAAATTCACAAAAACCTTGAATCACCTCCTGGTAGACCCATCATTTCAGGTATCAATTCTATTTTGGAACCTCTGTCCCGTTTTGCAGATGCATTTTTAAGACCCATAGTCCAAAACACAGATACCTACCTTAAAGATACAAAGGCCGTACTGTGGCTTTTGAAAAACAGACCTTTTGATCCAGAACTTATACTAGTAGGACTGGATGTGGAAAGCCTATACACGAGTCTTACTCACCCTGACACATTACACATAATTGAGGAGGTTATCTTTGACTTACATTGGGACTAACAAACACCACGGAATGTGGTTATGGAATGCTGTTTCTGAGCCTTAACTAAGATTTTTTTCAACTTGAGAAAAATTTGTACCTTCAGAAACACAGGACCAGCATGAGAAGCATCTTCTCTCCGAGTCTGGCTGGTCTCTATGTCCATCATCTAGAGAAAGAGAGAATCCTAAACCCCACCAATCCATACAGAGACAAAATAGTATTGTGGAAAACATATATTGATGACATATTGTTTTTTCTGAAAGGGGAAGAGACACACGTGGTCACGTTTTTAGAGTGGTTAAATAGACAGACACACAATGAGTAAGGAACATTTTGTTTTCCTGAATTTAAACATTATAGTCTCCAATCGTGCTCTTAAAACAAACACTCATGAAAAACCAACAGCCAAAAACTGTTTTCTCCTGTTTTAAAGTGCTCACCCCCACAATTTGAGAGAGAACCTACCGTTTGGACAATTTCTCAGATTGAGAAGGGATTGCTCAGCGATATCAGATTACAAAAAACAAGCCCAGACTATAGCATCTAAACTGGATAATACCCCCCAAGAATAATCAACCGAGCCATGATGCGAGCTCACAATAACAACAGAGGAGCCCTTCTGGACACCCCTCCCCAAAAAGAGAAGGAGGAAAGACCAATATGTATCACAACATTTAATAGAGCCTCCAATCAAGTAAGCAAGATCATCAACTAACATTGGCATATCCTCAAATGTGGCTCATTAAATATTCCCAAGCCCATGTTTTCACATAAACGGGGAAAGAGTCTTAGAGACATGCTTGTACACACCCACCCACACCATCTTTGTAGTAAACCAGAAGATATCAACTACCAACCACTACCATATGGACATTATCCATGTGGGAACTGTAGTGTGTGCCATCTAACAAAGGTCACTAAACAGGTCACCTTTAATGAAAGCACAACATGGGACATTAGAGACTTCTTAATTTTTAACAGTCAACGAGCAGTATACATGATCACTTCTCCATGCAATTTACATTATGTGGGACGACCACCTGCAAGGTTAAGACTAGCACCTGCGAACACCGTGGTAACCTGAGATGTGGACGGGCTACGAATTAAATGTCCACTCATTTCAAAGAGAAAGCACACACAGTGGAGGATGGGTTATCCTAGAACACCATAAAGAGATTAATTGTGAGTACACACTGTTAAAAAAAGAACAACAATGGGTTTATAAATTACACACACACACCAATTTGGCCTCAATGAGCACATGCCTGGAAGCCAGCTGACAAAGTATTAACATCACATTAATCATTAGTCAGATCCACATCTCCTGAAATTAATGGTACACTTAGGCAGCACAAAAGGTCCTATGTCCATCTCATTCCTTCACATTCCATAGTGTCACAAAGAGCAAACCCTCAACAATAAATAGTAGCCACTCACATATACATCACCATCACAGTAAGAAAGGAACGAGTAAACCTTCATTAAACACAAGAAAGAAACTCCCAAATATTTATCAAAACAATATGCCAATCCCCAGTTCTGCCTCTGTAAGCCCATGAAGCCCAATGACCTCCATGCAATTACAGGCACCCACAGGGATACCTACTTTTCGGGACCTCGTGGACCCCGCTTCGTGCCACTGGAGGCCACCATCTTGGGGAAGTTAGCAGTCTAGTGCTGCACGCTTTAGCATGGCGAGATGCAAGAGATGTTGCACATTTAAACTCAGCTCCAATGTGAGCATACAATTTTCAGACCCTGGGGAAGTGAACATTAGGTACAGAGCTGGAGTGTCCCTTTGAGAAAGTAAGTGCCTTTTGAACATTGCTTACATGGCGCTACAGATACAGTAAGATGAATTGATTCTAAAACTTTGCCAAATCTTTAAAGTGTGACTACAAGCACACACCGCCTCCCGAGGAGCTTAGATATGAGAATCCAAATACTAACGAGTAGGCATGCACCACGTGTGTGCTATGTGGTGTGTTTTGCGTGTTTACATGTTTAAAAGTTTAAAATGTAGTATGACTTATACTGTTGATTGTGAGAGTACTTTAGTCTCTCACTCCTGATATTCACGAGTGCTGTTTCCCATGAGTGGGGTGCAGTTTGCAAATAGGTGGCACCACACCCACAAGCAACATTTATAGCAGCCATTTACAAATCGGGGCTATGATAACTATGCCTCTCTTGTATTTCCACAGGTATCAATGACGGACACCATAAAGGATAGGTATCATCTCATGACACCTCATTAGTAAGGTGAATTGCACCATATCACAGAGCATGTATTACTTATGCTTTCATTAGAGGTATTCAAAGAAGGAGTGGCGCCAGGGAGTCCACCTTAGTCCTGAAGAGGAGCCTAGGGGTAAGGCTCCGAAACATGTAGACTAGGAAGTCAGGCACATTACATCCCCCACTTCCGCAGCCCTTTTTTAATCATACTGCCTCCAAGAGATCTATTAAATCATTGGAATTACTAGGAGATAGGTATTTTTATCTCACCCAAGACCCCACCACTCCTATCCCTCCTGTGATTCACATTGATGAGATTACATCAGTGCTCCCACATATCCCGTAGGTCGTAGCACGCCCCGCTCAATAGTGGAACAGGAAAAAACCCAATGATGAAGCATGTCACCAAGGGGTGACCCTGGTGGATAAAGGTTTCTCTAACAGGAAAATCATTTTTCCTGTCCATCTTGTGGTAGTTCTTTCAGCTGGGCCTCTCTTGTTGTATTCCCTGTACACTTACCATGTCTTAAGGTTTTGCAAAGACTTAGTAGGGGCATTTTTGCTCATGCACACAAATGCCCTCACATGCATTACAGCGCACCCTGACTTAGGGCCGTAAGGCCTGCCAGAGGGGTGACTTACCCATAGCGCATGCAGTGTTAGTGGAGATGGCACTCCTGGTGAGTGCCATGTTGAGTTTGCAGCTTTTAAATACACTTTGTCATACACCTGCAAAGGCAGTCTACATGAGGTTGGTGTGGGTCCTCTCAGAGTGGCACAGTTGGTGCTGCAACTCTGGGAGGCCCACTTCAGTACCCATGCCCAAGGACCAAGGGTACCATTTACTAGGGACTTACAAGGGTGGATGAAGTGCCAATACATAGTACAGTTTTGGGGAAAGAAATCTGGCCCTGGGGGGCTGTTTCGCAGGGGTCCAGGGCCCTTACAGTTTGAAACCACATCATTTTCCAGGCAAAAGGCAGGGGTCTACCATGTCAAAAGAGGCCCTTTCTGACAGGGACAGCCCGTGGGGAGTAGGGAATACCTGGGACTTGCACCAATTCACTCTTAGTTTGGAAGATTGTCCAAATCTCTCTAGTAGGGCCCAACTACCTACAAGGTCTGTCAAAGAGTTCTCAAGAAACATCAGTAGATCTTTAGCATAGAGAGCAATGTGATGAGTATGCCCTCGTCATAATAGACCACTATATGCTGTTCTAGTCCTGGCAGAAGCCAACAAGGGTTCCTCAGCCAGCACAAACAGCAATGGGGAACAAGGGGCACCCCTGCTTGGTTACCCTGCCCAGTGGATATGACTCCGATAAATTGCCCCCTATATGAACTCTGACTGTGGGGTGTGTGTATAATAATCTAGTCCACCCAATATAACTGCCCCAAGCCAAAACCTTTCCATCACCACATAAAGAAGGGCCACTTGAGGCTATCAAATGCCTTTTTGATATCTACACTAAAGATTATTGCTTCTGTGCGATCATGCGTTTTTCCCGCCAGTATTGAAAGCAATCTCTGTAAATTAAGACCCATAATCCAGCTAGGAATTAACCCCACGCTTGGTCTGGGTGGATGAGTCTGATGGCGAGTATCTGACTCAGCAGTTTATATTCAGTATTCAGTGCTGATAGGGGTTGACAAGATCTTTTGTCATGTGCCAACTTCCCTGACTTTAGCAGAGCCACCACCAGTACCTCGAGAGAGAGGAGGCAGGTAGCATGCCCATGGACTTTGCTGCATTATAAAGCTCCAATCGTTTTGCAGCCAGGTTCTCTGCACACGCAACATAGAACACAGTGCACTGGCCATCAATTTTATTGCTGTCTGCACCTCAGGTACTGTCACCCTCTTCTCAGTGCCTTTGCCTCTGCAGGTGTCAGTGTGGGGAACTCTAAAGGTGCTAAAAGCTCATTTATGTCCATTGTCGAGCATTCAGTGTAGAGTAGTAGTCTTGAAACTCCCTGTTATTCTGCTGCTCTTGATATAGTTTATTGCCCTCATCATTCTCCAGTTCAAGTATTGTGGACCCTCTTTTTGTTGGGTTTCCACACCAGCAGTGTGCCTGTGCAGACCCTCTCTGCATGTGCCCTAATCATATAACTTTTATGAAGAAAACAGAGAAGTCGTTCTGTATGCTCTGCCACTGTCTCGTTGGCTTCCAGCAACTCTACCTGTTTCTCAGGGTGGTCTAATCTGTGTAAATTCCAGTCTACATAGTGCCTCCTCAGCCGCTGAGACCTCTGTTCGTAGCGTACACCTTACCCCACCTATTCCAATAGACACCTGCCCATGATCACAACCTTTAATCTATCCCATTCAGACTGGGGCGAGGAGGTGGACCCCTCATTATCTGCAAAGTATTGGCGTATGGCTGTCCCTGTTACCTCTTTATATGCCATATCCTCCAGGGATTTCAGCTTATGTCTCTAAGTCATGAAATATGGTCTCTCCATATCCATTATAAAGATAATAATACAGGATTGTGATACAAAACCGTACATGCCAGATATTCAACATTCCTTACAGTGCTAGGGGGGCAAAGAAATATGTCCATTCGCACATGCAGGTCATGGAGAGAAGAAGGAATAATCCCTATCTTCCGGGTCTGGTGTCTGGCAACACTCCACCAGGTGCCACTCTGTCTGCCATTCCGTGATGTGTGGGCTTCTCTCATTCTGGAAGAGTCTCGCAATGGGGAATAGAAGCAGTCCAAATCGATGTTGGCAATGCAATTGAAATTCCCTCCAATTATCACTGTTCCAACAAAGTAGGGATAAGTCAGTGAAAACTCCCTCTGGTCGGTATTAGGTGCTTATATATAAATCAGTGTAATATCCCACCAATACCCACCTAAGCACCCGTAGCCACTATGTAGTGACTGTCTGGGTCTGACCGACCTACGGTGTATTGAAAAGAAGTTCTGGGTTTCAGCCAGATAAGCATGCCACTAGCCAATGCTGAGTATGTGGTAAATTATGCCTGGCCTCTCCATCTCCATTGTAGGGCAGCCCCCTCCTGTGCTGTCAGGTGTGTTTCTTGGAGAAATGTTATGTGAATCCCACTTCTGTTGAAATTCAAGAAGATCTTACATCTCTTTGACATGGTCTGCATTCCCTGTTTGTTCCAGGATAGGAGTCTATACATATTAGGTGTCATGTCTCTTGTCTCTGTGCCCCCTCCCTACCCAGTGCGACCACCCCAACCTCTCCAAGCAGCTTGGTATAAAGTATTAGTGCATGAGATGCATGCTGGGTTACACAGTCAAAGTACATCCCTAAGAACAAACAAGAAACACCCCAACTCCTGTGGAATCGCATTTTACAGTTCTTAGGTATGCTATGCCTAGTGGCCCCTGTGATACACAATGACAATCTCTGCACAGGCCTATCATTATGAAAAGAGGCCTACAAATGTAATTCGCTACTGCTAGGAACACATTATTTTGCAAGGCTTGCTCTCTGAACAGCCACCATGAAATATCATCGTCATTGCATGCTAACTGAAGCAATATCCCTTCTAGAAAGTACCAGTCTGAGTACGTGATGTTCTCAAATTCTGTCACAAGATGGACCATGTGATATTAGGCACGTAGGCCACCTTGTGTAAAATCCTTTTCTATGCTTTACATTGCTATATATGGTGTGATAGGAAAGAACCACCTTCCGCCATAATGTAGAAATAATCATACGTCAATGCCTAAGAACCAATAGAACGTCAAATTATGTTTGTGGTTTAATGTTATAAAAGATCGTGTATTACTTCCTTTAATCAGGCTGTTCGTGTACAACTAGTACAGAGCATCATCCATGTACATGTCTTTCTATTCTATCGCTAATAAATTCTTTATGTTTATCTAGAAGAGCTGGCTAACGGTCGTTTGTATCTGGATGGGTGCTGAATAATTAGGCTTCTACATTTGGTGGAAGGATTGCGGTCTCGTTCAGTGGATAGCTCCCTTCAGCCCGGCTCCTGTTTCGGTTGGGGTGACAGCTGACCCATTGGACAGGGCCCCTCCTGCGACGGAGGCTGGAGCTGTCGTGAGTATCTATTGCTTCGTGGTCCTGGTCTCGCTGTTTGCTCTACTGTATTTTCGGTGTAAATATTGCAAAAAAGGGAGATAACTGGGGTGTTTCGTTAATATGTTTCCTGCATAGAGTGGTTATGCATTTATGGTTAATATATATATATATATATATACCGTACCCATTAGCCTGCTCTTCTTTCTCATAGCATTTGTTCTCTGTCTCCAGTGGCATGCCAAGGGCATTTCTTCCTCTGTTGTCCTCTGTTGCGGGCTCCTCTAATACACCTCGTGAAAACATTCAGATGGTTAACTATAGCCGTCCGCCGGCTGCTAGCATTCTGTGTTAATTTGGTCCTTCCATTGTATTACACCATTTCCTTCCTCCCTGTGCTGCAGCTGTATACTTAGAATAGCTTCCTGTATTTCATGTAGCTTGTTACTGTTAAAAAAGAAGTCCGAGGAATAGAGGCAACTAACGGCGTTGCTTCAGAACACAGCGCGAGTCGCTGTTTGCAGTCCCTATCCGGAGGGGCTGGGGCGGATAACTCTGGCCAGAGAGGGTGTTGTAGGCGCCAAGCCAACCCCAGGTTAAAAGGGCGTTGCCCAGATGTGGAATGGTAGTGGTCCATTCCAGAACAACTGGCAGGTGGTGCCAGGGTCTATGTGTCTATGTGTATGAAAATGGTAGCGTATATCGGAATGATAGTGATTCATTCCAGTGGAGCAGGCAGGCGGTGCCAGGCTCTATTTGTCGTGTTAAACAATTGTTATGTTATCTGTTTCCTGTGATATTGCAGCTCTTTGAACAATGCTTATGACATATTGAACTATCGGCTACTCATGTGAAATGGTGTAAACTATAGATGCTGGTTTGATTACGTGTGTGTGTGAAAGTGGTTTTTGAGCTATAAGTAGGTGTGTGTGTGAAAGTGGTTTTTGAGCTATAAATACGTGTGTGTGTGAAAGTGGTTTTTGAGCTATAAATACGTGTGTGTGCGAAAGTGGTTTTTGATTCATGAAGGAAGGGTTCACCACAAGGTGGTGTACTGTGATTTATTTTGACAACATGCATTTGCGCTTTAGGATAAGAATTTTTAGAAAATTTAAGACTAGGTGGGTGGACTCCTGGGCGACATAATACCGATTTTTATGACAATTGACTGATTTAATCTGCAAACATCACACAGTACAAACAACCACCCTGCACTCACTACATATTTGATACAAGGGGTAGGAGTAGGATCACCCCACAGGGCAAGTTGTACTGTGACCCTTGTCTATGGTTCTGCCGTCACATGTGGTTGCCTGACTTGTTCACCGCTATTGCATTATCTGTGTGTCACTGGCCAAGGATCTGGTCCAGTTTCCAATATCATACAGCCGCACCCTGCCCCAGGGCAGGAAAGCAAGGGTGTGATATTCTTATTTTTCCCTCCTGACTATTCTGTCATCTCTTGATTTGCCCCAAAGGATGCCAGTGTGGACGCCGTCACTAGCACCTTGGTTACTGTCTGATTTCAAACTTTGTGTGAGCTAAGGTGGAGCTGGCTGGCTGAAATTGTGGCATGAATGCAGACCGGCTTCCTGCTTTTACTAATAAATGATTGCTGTTGGCAGAGAGAGGCTCCGTGCGTGAATACACCCATTGTTATCCCTTCTGTGTCACTGGGTATGAGCGGTGTAAAGAATACACCGACATCCTACTGTTTTCTGGAGCGATTGTAATTGTCTTCGTGTTATGTAACAAAAGGCTTGGGTAAGACAGTCATGGGGAACCCTCTTAGTAAAGGCAAAATAGAGACACATCAACATAGCCCCCAAGGACAGTCCAGCATACCAAATAGCGGCGAAAGAAGGCCTACATGCACTCCTGTACTTAGACTTTGACTTTGCAAGGAAAGTGACAGTATTGTTTCTGTGGCTTTGCGGACATGTGTTGTGTTTTACAATGCCGTCTTCACAATAGTAGCATATGGGATGTCCCTTGAATGTGGGGCTGTCCTGTATGTGGAGGATAATTTAAAAATAAAAAATGCCTGAACTGAAGAATGGTTTCCTCCACATGGTGGGGGGGCTGACAAGGGCAGGGAAGATTCGAGGACGGAAAAAAAAATAGAGATAATAGGGGCTTGTCAAGCTCTCTTCCTGTGGCGAGTGCACAGTCACGGGAACAAGCCATCAATTTTGTTTGAGGACATTTGGGAAATACACTACAGCCTGAGGGCACCACAACAGGGACCAATCACTCTGAGCTGCCTCTACAACAGCAGGCAGAGACGGAACGTGAAAGCCGCACCCTGGCATGGCGTTTGATGGATGAGGAAGTAAAAAAGAAAAGAAAAAATTAAGAGACCTTGTGAAAGAATTAGACAGTTATTCCATAGCCAGGGTAAAGAGGAAGTGGCTAACGCCATTAGAAAACATGAACAGAAGTACGTACAGATATCAAATGAAATGAAAGGTGTATTGGAAAGGGGCTTGAGGGATCACACAATTTACTATGGGATATGTCCACGTATGCACATCACACAATCACTAACATCAAGATGTGGAAGGAGGTGCTCAGCAATACAAACACACAGCTGGAGATCACAAGACACAGGCCCTCATTCTGACCTTGGCGGGCGGCGGAGGCCGCCCGCCAAAGTCCCGCCGTCAGGTTACCGTTCCGCGGTCGAAAGACCGCGGCGGTAATTCTGACTTTCCCGCTGGGCTGGCGGGCGGTCGCCTTCAGACCGCCAGCCAGCCCAGCGGGAAAGAGGCTTCCACGATGAAGCCGGCTCGGAATCGAGCCGGCGGAGTGGAAGCTGTGCGACGGGTGCAGTTGCACCCGTCGCGTATTTCACTGTCTGCGCAGCAGACAGTGAAATACATGTAGGGGCCCTCTTACGGTGGCCCCTGCAATGCCCATGCCAGTGGCATGGGCACTGCAGGGGCCCCCAGGGGCCCCGCGACCCCCCCTACCGCCATCCGGATCTCGGCGGTCCGACCGCCGGGATCTGGATGGCGGTAGGGGGGGTCGGAATCCCCGCGGTGGTGCAGCAAGCTGCGCCGCCGCGGAGGATTCAATGGGGCCGCGGTACACTGGCGGGACCCCGCCAGTGGTGCCGGTCCGACCGCGGTTTTACCGCCGCGGTCGGAATCCCCATTGGAGCACCGCCGGCCTGTCGGCGGTGCTCCCGCGGTCCTCCGCCCTGGCGGTCAAAGACCGCCAGGGTCAGAATGACCACCACAGTCTCTCAACGTACATAAAAATGTAGAGAGTTAAACAGAATATTAGCCATTGGAAGGGCTAATTTGGAAGGATCTGGATACATTGTTTAGCATTATTGTACCATGAGATTTGTGGGAGGATTGTAAGAAAGCGATACACTGGCCTGAAATATGTGACCACTACTCCAATTACTACACTATCATTTGGCACTAGACTAAGTATGGGAAAGGTTCGCAAGTAGACAAGGGAAGGCTGTAACATGCTTACACACTGTAGAAAATGTAAGTTCAATTGTTAAGTTATCACACGTAATAAGACACAAGCTTCTGACTTTATCACTTGTTAGTGGCTTTAGGTTAAGATCCTCAGGGGGGCATTTCACTGTACAGCTGTGGATAGTGTACAACAGTGGTTCCCAACATATAGTCCGTGGACCCACTGGGGTCCGTGACACATTCTCAGGGGGTCCCCAGGCCTGGCTGGGAGGAAGTCACTTCTCTAGCTGGTGCCTCTACAGAAACATATGTGTGAGTGTTTTTATATTTATTACTTCCTTTCTTCAGCAGGTTTAAAAGCACTGCAAAGATCATTGTACAGCGAAAATAAAAGCGTCAAGATAACTCCAGTGATTAATGTACCTGCTGGGGAGGAATGAGAGTTTTGGACAGTGGCAGTTTAGAACTGAAAGGTAGTGCAGATGGTTAATATGCTGGCTGCAAAGGATGTGTATCATGCAAAGAACAGTATTTTATGTGGATGGTACAGTGGGTTACTGCTTTTGACACAGAGGGGGTCATTCTGACCCTGGCGGTAATTACCGCCATGGCGGAGGTTGGCAGTAGCACCGCCAACAGGCTGGCGGTGCTCCGCCAGGCATTCTGACCGCGGTGGTACAGCCGCGGCCAGAAGCGGAAAGCCGGCGGTGTACCGCCGACTTTCCGCTGCCCATGGGAATCCGCCATGGCGGCGCAGCTTGCTGTGCCGCCATGGGGATTCTGACAGCCCATACCGCCATCCTGTTCCTGGCGGTTCACCCGCCAGGAACAGGATGGCGGTATGGGGTGTTGTGGGGCCCCTGGGGGCCCCTGCAGTGCCCATGCCAATGGCATGGGCACTGCAGGGGCCCCCGTAAGAAGGCCCCACAAAGGATTTCAGTGTCTGCTTTGCAGACACTGAAATTCGCGACGGGTGCAACTGCACCCGTCGCACCTTCCCACTCCGCCGGCTCCATTCTGAGCCGGCTTCCTCGTGGGAGGGTGTTTCCCGCTGGGCTGGCGGGCAGACTTTCGGCGGTCGCCCGCCAGGAACAGGATGGCGGTATGGGGTGTCGTGGGGCCCCTGGGGGCCCCTGCAGTGCCCATGCCAATGGCATGGGCACTGCAGGGGCCCCCGTAAGAAGGCCCCACAAAGGATTTCAGTGTCTGCTTTGCAGACACTGAAATTCGCGACGGGTGCAACTGCACCCGTCGCACCTTCCCACTCCGCCGGCTCCATTCTGAGCCGGCTTCCTCGTGGGAGGGTGTTTCCCGCTGGGCTGGCAGGCGGACTTTCGGCGGTCGCTCGCCAGCCCAGTGGGAAAGCCAGAATGACCGCTGCGGTCTTTTGACCGCAGAGCGGTCTTTCGGCGGGAACCGCTTGGCGGGCGGCGACCGCCGTCCGCCGCAGTCAGAATCACCCCCAGAATCTTTAGTTACTGTATAGTTCATAATGGTAATATAGCACAGTGAGCTATGAACTGCAATTAGGGAGCTGCATGCCAACTGCATAGCACAAATTAGAAAGCTGTTTTTTTTTCCCAGTCCCAGTGTTCTGAGTGCTGAGTTTGTGCTTTTCCAGACCAAGCACTCTTAGAAAAATGCCTACCAGTGTGGATGCCATGTGAATCCTACACCTGGTACTCCCCTGTAAAGTGCTCCCACACCTACACTAGTATGAGAGATGCTATAATAAAAAATAATTACATGTGCCAAAAAGGATAGGGAGAGAAGAGAGGCACTTTTGGTTTACTTCCTTTCCCTACCACATATTTATGTATAAAAGATTTCTTAGATCTTATGTACCTAAAAATAATAACAGAAATAGCGCCGGAAATAATTAAAGAAATTGCCCGAAGGATTCACCTTTCCTAAATGAGACTAAAGATTAAAAAAGTTAGTCGCTGAGATGCAGCACCAACACTCCCAATAAAATGTTTAGATTTTTGCATATTTTTTCAATATAAAAGAAATATTTCATGTTTGAAATTTAAATTGTGCAAATTGCTTGGGGGTACCTAGCTTCCAGTAATGTTTCACTGGTGGTCCCCAGGAGTGATAAGGTTAGGAACCACAGTTGTACAACAAATAAGAACTTTCTTATGTAGGGATTACATTTAAAAATATTTGACCCATGCAAAGGTTGCCAAAATTCTTACAGTGAACAAATTTAGTCTTGAGGGAACAGAGGATTCATTTGCAGCAGTTAACAATATGTTGTCAGGAGTGTGGAATTTTATTAAATGTCTAATTGTCCATGGGACAGTTTGTGTCATCAGTCTACTTGTCCTGTAAAAATACATGCATATTTTCTCCTGCTAAAATGGTGTTTACAAATATTGTCTAGGAGTTCGATTTCCTGGTCTGCCTCATTAAATACTAGCTCATGCATAAAAGCTGTAAATTTGCACTAATGCAGGAACAGATACCATGGGTGCACTTTGTGATTTTCTTTAAGAATTATGCCACAAACTGGTTATCACAGACCTTTTGTTATTTGAATTCTGTCTCTCTGTTTATTGACTGGCTTCAGTGGTAGTGACACCATTCTGCTCTTCCATACGAAGCATATTGGCACAAAGTAGTTTTGCCACAAAGTAGTTTTGTTCATGCCAGGAACTACTGTGGCAATGAGTAACTTTGCTGAAAAGGTTACATTGATTTTTCCGTTATGAATATAAATTTTGGAAATACCACCATGCATCTGCACATTTTACTAAATGATGCTTCAAAGAAATGACACCTAAAATATCATGGAAGTTTGGCAGAATGTTTCTTTCCTAGTTACATTGTTTGTGAAACTATTTTGAAAGCAGAGAATTGCAAATTTTGCTTTCAAGCTTCTGCAGATATTTGCATCTGATAAGAGAGCATTCTGGAAGAATTGTGCTGGCCATTTGTTTACGGTAATTCCATACCCCTGGTTGTGTATTTCTTCATAGCTCTATGGAGTACATACTAATAATTTAGTCATGTTCAATGACAGAAGAGAAATAGAAATTAACAGAAGAGTTACTATGGGCTGAATTGTAAATAATATAAGGAAATAATATATATATAAAAATGTGGGTCCTTGTTGGGATGTAGAGTGAGTTAGTTCTGTGATAACAAACTTCTACTAAGGTGTATTGATATTTAAAATAAACATATTAGTGCAGTAATAATAATTACACATGAAGTGTTAGTGACTGATAGATTTCACTTAATAAGAGGCTAAAAGAAAATAACACAAGTGGATGTTTAAACATCCGCAGTACATGTAGTATGTTGAAGTCATGTGAGTGGAACCAGGGTGTCAAAAGGGCAATGAATGGGTAAAAATGCAGCACATATGTCACAAATGTGTTTTATTTTTATTGTATTTTATTTTATGCATTTATCTGCGAGGTCCCTGTATTAAATTGTGGCAGTTAAGATTACCTTCCCCATTTCTGAAAACCACAGACTCTTGGCATGGCTCCAAGGGCAAAGCCACGGATTGTTGCGATGTGTTACCATGACGGACAAAGTAGAATTGTAAAATAAATAAATGTACAGCTGAATGTTACAGTTAATTTTAAAGTTTATAGGATTTTTTTATATACACCCTGGACGCAGGATGTATGTATCTACGTATATATATGTGCATATAATTGGCGGCAGGAGGAGTATTTTTCTATCCATGTTTTTTCCTAGGTTTCAGAACATGGACGAGAAGATGTGGTTTCTGTATCCGTCTGTCTACGTTACGTTTTATGTTTTCATAATTAATGGGAGTCTTCTGTGGTACATCTTAATGTGCACAGTGACATGGATTGCCTTCATGTGTTGGTAGATTGCAACTAAATATTCTCCAAACTGGTTTTGGGTATTGAACATACCTATATTAGGATAGAGTTATTACTACCTTAGGATGTGCTATGTAGTACTGCAACACAGCTATTAGTAATATACTTCTGATGATGAGGGTGCCAAATATAAATAAATAAAATAAATATAATATCTTAAAGGAACATCAGCATTTCAGAACATCACACTTGTACGAGAAAGGGGAAGTGACTTCTGATGGCGGTGATGCCTGCAAAGTCCCAACCCTTCCAGTATTGATGCAGATATTCTGTGTGTTGAAATAGAATAATAGGATACAATGTTGTGTTCCAAAAATACTGGCTGTATACCAGTGTAACATGTGTTTTCTCCTGACCTTTGGATCACCATTTGTTTGGTGAAATAGTTTGTGTGAATATTCCACTGTTACTGAGTGTAATTGTTAGTTGTTTTTTTTGTGTTGATTTCCGTTTAAGAGTGTACTAGTTACCCCATAAACAAGTCAGATATGTCCCTTTATAAGATTTTGTGCATCTGCTGAGCGGTTCTAGATTGATGCACTACCGCTTGCTTCATTGGTCAAGAGAGGCACCCTTGACAAAGTTGTCAAACTGAGCACCGACTGAAATACTGTTTGACTGGCCTATGAACATGTCTGGTGCTGAGAAGTTTTTATCTGATAAGACATTTTGACAGCAGTTTGCCTTACCTTCAGCATTAGGTGCTGCAGGCCCTTCCTGGCTGGACAACACTACCTGGACATGATCTCCAACAGGGAGATTGGGCTAGGGTCACCTGAAAAGTAGGAGGGACTGACCTCCTGGATCCACAGCTATTACACCAAGAAGGTCACCACCGGAACACGGACTGCATCCTGGAGACTGGGTGTGGGTAAAGGCCACACCAGACGTCACTGCCTTCAACCACGGTGGAAGGGACCACACCAAGTCCTGTTGACAACAGCCACAGCAGTCAAGTGTGAGGGCATCACATCCTGGGTCCATACCTCACACACCAAGAAGGCCGCTGGACCAAAGGACGACCAGCCGCCAACAAAGTTGCCGATGAGAGTAATCCCACCTTCACCACAGCGGTACAACCTTCGTTCAAGAAGCCACCAGCCAACACTGACGGAACTGCTCGTGCTACACTCCCACAGGAGTCGGAGAGTGTAAGCGGGTTCCCCAGTACACAGGAACATCGTTTTTGGACTGCTCGTGCTGCAACCCCACAGGAGTCGGAGGGTGCAAGCGGGTCCTTCAAGACACCAGAAATACTCTTTCCGAACTGCTCGTGCTACTCTCCACAGGAGTCGGAGAGTCAAGTGAGCCCACTTAAGTATTAAAGACATCAGGATATAAATGAACAGAATACTAAAAGTCCGCAAGACAAATTTGCACCGAGAGGTACAGATCCCAGTAGTCCTACGGAAGCGGCCGGTCACTAGGATCGGTGCGGCTTGTAGCCCCATCGGGAGGTGCCTCTTCCAATTAGGAATATAGCAAAAATAGGACAAAAGGGCCTTCCCTCGGGTCAGTGGACTATCGCACCCAACTCCCTTAGAACTGGACATTGAGATTCATCCCTTTATACTCTGCATAACTACAAGTGTCAAATAGAATTCGACGTCGCCCTGAATATATACTAAAGGAAGAGACTACTAGTGTGGCACTCCTACAGGAATAAGGAGGTACCAAAGGTTACATACCAATAGAACTGGTTTCAAGTGCTAGCCACATGCGACCACACCCTATAAGGTGACATGGATTTCAGATTACAACATAAGAAAAAGGAGCAGAAGAAGTGGCCCGTGGTGGTCACAGCATTACTCACCCCGGTAGCAGCTATAATAATAACGATCCTGATAGTATATAAAGACGACATACATATTCCATGGCTCGACCAGGAATACTACATCCCCAAAAGTGGCCAAGGTGAAGGAGCAACCGGTGGTGAGAACAACAATAACTCAAAACAACATGAGAGGGTGGAGGATAAAACAAAATGGGTGAAATATACAAAATGGAAAGAAGATGGAGAAGATTATAAGGACAATACATTTGTGCAAATGGTATCAATGTACAAAGAACTAGCAAATGTGTCTGATTGTTATATCTGTACCCACCTACCGACCACTAGCCAGGGGAAAAGAAATTACACTCAGATGCCCCTCACAGAATTCGTGGCATGTAACATATTAGATAATATGTTAGGGGGGAATTTAAAAGGAATGAGAACAAGGAAAAAGGAAAAGGAGAGAATAAGAGAAAATATAAATAAAGGAGAAATAAGGAGAAAAAGGGATGACTATAGTTTGGAAGATGAACATTATGTAGGTGATATCCAAGGAAAATTGGTAGAAAGAGTGTCAAATAAATTGAAGGAAGAAGATAGAAGGAGAAGAAATAAGTGTAGGAGATTAGATCCAAAGAAAGGAGAAGGGAATGTATTGAATGCATTTACAACAGAAAGAGGGAAGGGTTACACTGAAAGGGATCATGGCTCAGAACAACGAATACCATTCCTGGCCATAGATACAGAAATAAAGGCACCATGGTGTTTCAAATACTCAAGAGGTAACGCAGACACTAGCAAAAACGGAATTGATGTGAGACATAGTATTTGCAATACAACATTGTGCCTGGACTACAAACGAAATGACACAACAGGCTTGTCCATAGGCCTGACACCTCCCAAAGGAATATTTATTATATGTGGGACATCGGCATTTTTTAAATTACCAGCAGGATGGCAAGGTACTTGCTACCTAGCATTCGTGCTACCAAAAATGGCACATAGAACAGAATTACAGAAGGGGGAAAAGAGAACACTTGGCGGGGTGCGCAGGAAGAGGACACCAACGTGGGTGGGTGAGGTAATAGCAATAGAGGGGATCATAGTGATGCCATTAGAGATAGCACACTCACAATATGAAATTCACAGATTGGCCGAATTAGTGGAAGGGCTAGCCAGCAACACCGCAGCAGCCTTAGGGAACATCACTGAGGAACTCACAGACATGAGGGCACTTGTAATCCAGAATAGGCTTGCGCTAGACACCATCCTGGCAAAAGAGGGAGGGGTCGGTGCCGTGATCCATCAGGAAAGCTGCGTGTATACACCGGATAACAGTGGGAATATAAGAAAGGAAATAGAGGAAATAAAGAAGGTAGAAGAAGAAGCTGGGAAAGTGGCAGATGGGACAGACGTTGGAGGAATGCTGGATCGAATAGCAGCATGGTTCAGGGGTTGGGGTACCTGGTTGGTAGAGGTACTAGCGATAGGGATTGTGGCACTGATAACAATATGTGTGCTCATACCATTTTGTCCATCCTTCCTGGCCCTACTCTTGAAAAAAAAAAAACTGTCACCAGAAACACACACATTATCGAAGAAAAAGATATAAGGATGACAACATGGACGAGCAAGAGGTAGAAATGAGAGCAATACACCATGAACCTTAGATTTGTCATTGAGTATCAGAGGGCGGAATGTGGAATCGCATTTTACAGTTCTTAGGTATGCTATGCCTAGTGGCCCCTGTGATACACAATGACAATCTCTGCACAGGCCTATCATTAAGAAAAGAGGCCTACAAATGTAATTCGCTACTGCTAGGAACGCATTATGTTGCAAGGCTTGCTCTCTGAACAGCCACCATGAAATATCATCATCATTGCATGCTAACTGAAGCAATATCCCTTCTAGAAAGTACCAGTCTGAGTACGTGATGTTCTCAAGTTCTGTCACAAGATGGACCATGTGATATTAGGCACGTAGGCCACCTTGTGTAAAATCCTTGTCTATGCTTTACATTGCTATATATGGTGTGATAAGAAAGAACCACCTTCCGCCATAATGTAGAAATATTCATACGTCAATGCCTAAGAACCAATAGAATGTCAAATTATGTTTGTGGTTTAATGTTATAAAAGATCATGTATTACTTCCTTTAATCAGGCTGTTTGTGTACAACTAGTACAGAGCTTCCTCCATGTACATGTCTTTCTATTCTATCCCTAATAAATTCTTTATGTTTATCTAGAAGAGCTGGCTAAAGGTCGTTTGTATCTGGATGGGTGCTGAATAATTAGGCTTCTACACTCCCACTTCCCAGGACAAGCAGGCAACATCCCCCATCCAAACTATCCAAGTTAACTCCTATGTGCACAGTAAGTAGGTATGTGAGTAAATCCATCTGGAGCCCCCCCGCCCAGGCCCCACCATCCAAAACTTTGCAATTGTGTAACAATATGCATCAATGTTCATCATTCATTCTTGCAATATTCCCTGGTCACATGCATAGTTCAATCTGCTAAGGAAAGCACCCCCAATAGAACATAGCATTGATGCATCACCATGTCATCATCAAATCAGTTCATCCGCTGTGCCTGGGTGTTTACAGGCATTGAGGAATAAGAGTTCATAGGGGCATCTGTACTCAGCTTGAAGTCCGACCTAGAGTCTGCATCCTCCATATCATCAGTGGTTGGGCTCATCCCACCAGCCTTTAGTGTTGTCGTGACCTCCAGCACTTTCTGCTGGTCCTACAAGGTGGCTACGGTTCCATCTCCTCACTCTACGCTGACTTCTTTCCCTGGTGCAAGGCCATTGACTTGTTCCCACTTGAGGTTGCGTTTTGATCCATTCCCAGACTGCTTGTGGGTGCCAAAGAATTGTACCCTCTGGAAGTTTCAACACACAGCCTGGAAGGGAACAGCACTGCATAAGGAACTGACATCTGTCAAAGTTATTTCTTAGCTTCCACAAAACTCACCGTTGTTTCTTAACTTCCCTTGTGAAGTCTGAAAAGATCATTGTCCTCCTTTTCTCCCTATAATGCAGCAATTTGGCAATGACGGGTCATGGCACTGACCCATGCAACGGCAGGAGCGCTCGGACCCTATTGGTGCTCTTCAGCACATAGAAGGGGGAACGTCCCTCTGGAGCTACCTCTTCTCTTAGCCATTTTTTCAAAAAGGATAACATGTTCATCCCTTCAACTTGCTTCAGAATGCCCAGGATGCAGATATTATTTCTCAAGTGATATTCAGCCTCTAATGCCTGCACCTTTCCCTCCACGGTAGTGAGGCATTCTCGTAAGTTTGTCACATCTCAGGGGATTCTGTCAATGCTATGTCATTAGTCGTAACTCTCTCCGGAGGGCTTCAATGATCCACCTTAAGGATACTAAATTCAACCCCAAGGAGTCTATCTTTGTTTCCAAGGCTTCTCTAGTAGATGTGATGGCCTGTAGGATGTACCTTAGAGTAGGCCCCTCTGCAGTGCAAGAGTGGAACATTTCATCAGTGTCCCTGTGTGGCGGTGCAGTGTCATCTGCAGGGTGGTCTGCCGCTACTAGGTCTTTCTTTTTAACTGCCTTCTCCATCTCGAGTGTTAAAGCTCTGTGAGGGAGGTGTGGATGTTAACAAAGTGAAGTCAGTGGTAGCTTACACCAGGCCACTGCGCAGAAGTCCCTCACTGCATGGATCTTGTGAGTCCAGGGACCAATGATCTGGTCAATCCTGGCTGTTAGGGATTATTTGTGGTGGCTTGTATGGCAGGTTGCAGGTATGGATAGACTATGGACCCTAGTTTGGTTTAATGAGCACTGATGAGGACACCAGAGAGAGGCAAAGTAGGATTGTATTACCACTTGTCGGTACCTCCAAGTACAGTTCCCACAAAGCGAAGCTAAAAGTTAGTGTTGGAAGGCCCCACTTGATTGTGTGCGGGCTCGCATGGGGCCTTTTGGCAAAGATTCTCCGAGCAGCGTCATGCCCCCCCGTCGCTCAGCACGCCTTCAGGTCCACATTCAGTCCCACAAGTCTGTCTGGCCTAGTGAGGCCCTACAGGTCTGACAAAGGTGTATCCAGGGCATTCCACCTAATAAATGACCTTGTGTAGCTGGATGGTGGATGTAGTGCCTGCCAAGCATGGAGAGCTGCCCCACGGGGGGAGCCCCTCAGTTTACAGCTAGCTGTGGGCCCAAGTGATGTGGCAGTAATCAACGGGGTCTGCTCCCAGGTGTTTGACCCTTTAGAAAAAGGCAGTCAATGGAGTGACTAAAAATTGTTATCTACTGTTGGAGGCCAACCTTCACTTCGGAGTCCCTGATCACAGCTCTCATGCCCCCACAATGTTCATGCTGCTCTGGGGGAATCTCAACAATAGTCCTCTGGGCCCCCAGCAAGTACTGCTAATGGATGACCTTGATCAAGGCGTCTTACCGCCGATCTCCAGTTTCAGTGGCCCAGCAGCCCAAGTGACGCTCCCCAAGCAACTCACGTGCCCGGTCCGATCCTGCAGTCCTCCGCCTTCTCAGTACTCCAGCAAGGTCCTCGGCAACACCCCCAGGAGGCGGGTTCTTCAATGTTGATTCTTAGTCCGGGAGAAACATCCAGGCACTCTGTTAGAAGCAGCCTAAGAATTCCTCCCTCAATGTCGCCGCCATCTTGGAAAAGGAATGGAGCCAAAAAGCTCAAACCGCCAACCTTGGGAAACTGGTTGCACTATACCGGACAATGGTATGATTTAAGCCCGACCGTGATGGAGCACAAGTTGGATTGGTCCAAGTCAGAAAGGTATCTTTGTCCTTAGATAATGTGCAGGCAGGCAGAGTCCAGTGGGTCAAGGCTGCATGCTGAATCCAAAGACAGACTCGACAATGAAAGACAAAGTCTCAGTGAAGCTGTTGACAAAGGTGTGAAAGCTCTGAGTGGGAAAACTCCAGCATCTGCATTCAGGAATTAGTCGATTGGATGTTGCGCGCTTTGAGCCCGTTGAAGCTTTGAATCTTTGAACCTTTGGACAGTCTCATTTCTGGACATCGGATTGCCTTAGTGGCACATGGTTGCATACTATAACTAAAAAAGCTTTGATGTTGTTGGATGCCAGTCATTTTCAAGGCCACTCGATTGAATTTGCTGCAGTAGAGAAGAACATAGTGCAAGCTGTGACAATATCAGGACTGCCGGCGATGCATCCTCAGCAGATCAACTGGCAGATTGGTCCCAGATCTCAGGATGTTCCTCCAAGCAGAAGTTTGCCAAAAACTTTTCAAGTCTCAGCTTTTAGGGTTAGGCAGGAGGAGTTTCTTTGACACCAGCCAAGGGTTCCAGGACTTTAGGAATGTGACCTGAGCATCAGAACTCACTCAAGCAGAAACCACCAGCAAGGTCCATAGCAGGTCCAGTTTAAACTGTCAGTTGTGCTCTTTCAAAAAAGTGGGCATGTTGCAGCTTTTGGGTCCATGTAGCTTAATAGAGGGTCCACCAACTGA
The DNA here is from genome assembly GCF_031143425.1 of Pleurodeles waltl. Lineage (NCBI taxonomy): Eukaryota > Metazoa > Chordata > Amphibia > Caudata > Salamandridae > Pleurodeles > Pleurodeles waltl. Next base: position 272,229,963 of record NC_090436.1, on the reverse strand, counting down.
CCCTTGAAGTCAACTTCTTAGGCCTGGGTACAGTTCGGAGCTGGTCCAGCCCTTCAGTTCTCCTCACAGTTCTTCTTCTGTCTTCCACAAGCCCAATAGTGATCTGAAGAGGGTGCCCAGGGATGCCACATTTATGCCTGGCACTGGCCTGTGTGTGAAGGGGACTCTTGTCCCCTCCCTATTCAATAGGGAAACATTCCTAGGTTTAACCCTACCTACGTTTGTAGTAGTTCCTGTGTGCTGTACTACAAACAATCTCACAGCCTCTTTATAAAGCCAAGCTGGCAAAACCTTTTATTCCTTCTCCAGCACTCCTGTGCCCTTCCTGGAGGCTTGGCCAGGGGAATGAGCAACCCCTCCTCTAGGAGACAGCTCCTCTCCCACTGGGACTGTTGCCTGGCACGGGTACACTTCTCAACACCTAAGGCCTTTAATTGAGCTCTGGGAGCAAGTTCACATCTCATTAAGGAGCCATTCAGCTCCACGGTGACAGCTGGAAATTCATGCAAATGGACTTCTAGAGGCTTTAGGCAGACAAAAGGTGAAAGTACCTTTTTCAATATATTTAGCACAAATTTGATTTTACCAATGAATTGGATTGGTAATAAATATTTTAAAAGTCCAAGAGTTAGCTTTTTGGCTGGCTCATGGGTGTAGATTACATTATTTATGTTTTAACATTAACTCTCAATGTTTCCTATGGAACAGCTTACCCTGATATAGTGAAATAGCTTTTGGGGCCTTGCCACTTATAGACAAATTTTACAATGTCTAGATGATTTCAAGTTATTGTTATTTTTGGTTAGGGGGACTATAGTGGATACTGTTGTATTGATTCGAATGGAGACCACCCACAATTTCAAGGTGTTCAGGTTTTTCAAGGCTTTTCAAAAGCACATATTGCCTGTTGATTAAAAAACCTAGGTAAATTTCACACTGGTCTTCTGTTCTCTATCGAAGAGTAGTTCTTTGAACTTTAATTGATATGAAATACTTCTGCTAATTCCAGCCGGTCTTGCACAGTGCCTACTACTGTATAACCGTGTTTACCCTAAGGAGGAGGTAATCTGTGTCAAGATGATTAACTGCACACGTATTTATATCAGGTAGACTCTTGGCAGACTCTCTGTCGCCATCACCAGAAAACTTCAATACTTGTGCTTTTCAGATTGTGCAAGCTGAATGTACCAATGCGGCGTTTGTCATTCAGGTATCTCACGCCCACATTATTGATGGGAAAGGTGCAGCATGACTGTTCCTGCTGCCTGCCAAGCTGGCGTCAAGGGGGCGCGCTCTGTGGGCATTAGAGGCGGGCAGGGCCTAGCTGTGAGGGCCTAGTTGATCAACACAGAACGTGGAAGAGGACAGCTTAATTATAAACACAGACAAGTTAAAAACATGTTATCCGTCAAAGACATCTCAGCACCATGAGGCTCAGTGAAGTAACAAAGGCCCCTGCACCCACCTTTCAGACCCCCAACCAGCTCGAAAGGCTAGGAAAATATGTGAGGTTCGGAATGTGGGGTTTCCCCAATACTGCAGGGGCATCAATTTGCGTTACGTCGCTTTACAGGTCCAACAACTACGCTGACTTTTTGATCATGCCAGCCTGCACTTAAAATTGCAAATTCGAAAGCATGATAGGAACCTTTATACAAGTATTTGAATAACGCAAGTTAAAGAGGCCACAAAGTCCTTCATTCAATAACTGCTTAATTATGCAAATATATTTTCAATAAACCAAATCACTCGCTAATGGTATCCTGCGTGATAGAAGCGCCAGCACTTATGCAATCGACGTTAAGGAAGCGCGTTCACAATAACTGTACCCGTAGTCTTCGTTTTCAACCAGACGTTTATTTTCGTCATCAATACTTTGGTTTTATCCTGTGTTACTGTTTTCTTTATTTTTCTCAAGATAAACAGTGTGCAAAATGTAAATACACTCAGTCACCAAAACATAATTAGACCAGACATGTATATTTTGTAACAGGGGAAATTCTGTCAATACTCACGATAAGAAAGTTCCAAGGGTTAATGCTTTGGCGCTCTGCATCTAATGCTGCTAGCGAGTCTCCTTGGCTCAGTCCATTAATCCAGTCAGCACAATGCATCAGGTTAGAGATGTGTCCCCATAAATCACTCTCGAGTGCTGGGGGGTAGGAGGTCCTCATTAATCAGTGCTGTCATTATGTTTGACTTGTGGCTGGCTCGCTCTGTTTGGGATGGGATGAGTGGATTTAACCCGTGGACTTCAGGAGACGTACACTGCTGGTTTAAATTTGAATGCATTTGTGAAAGGAAAAAAAAAAAGCAGAAGAATGTAAAATTTACGTTTTGCGAAGTACAACGCATCAATTTCACCAAATGTAACTCTCCCCAAAACGGATTTTCTGCATATATTATTATTCATGCGTTTATGTATTTGAAACATTTATTTGGCGCCACATGAAGGGGCACAACAGCCTGAAACGCTTGCTTGCCAGCTTCAAGGCCGAATTAAGACCAGCCGTATAAAGCTATTCACATCTTTCAGCGGGATACCGATTTAGTACCTTAGTACAAGTGTAAGTCAAAGTGAATTATTTTTGTCGCATTTATGGACTGTATATCTTTGTATTTGTATATGATATGTAATACAGAGTGCTTCTGTCTGGAAATCAGGTATTATGCCAAAGGCTTAGTACCTATGTATGATTTTAAATTGAGGGGCTAACCGAAAAGAAACCTGGTCCAATATATTTACATACAGTCAACACTGTACCACAATAGTACATTTATTTCACGATGGAATTTAATTACTAAAATGTGATAAAATAGTAACATAGTGGAAGATACGCATGAACCAAATGTTTGTCCATAAATAAGGCTTCATCACTCTAAAGTCCTGGTGTAAAGTTTGGCAGACGAGTTTATTCCACTGGGATGACAGTGGAAAGTACCTCTGCAATGACCGCCAAATCTAGAGTCTGGACATCTCTCTAAATTGACAGTGCTGACGGTCCTGTCCGCCAAACATTTCTTGTCAATATAAGGACATTTTGGACGGATGGTACCGTCAGCCAAGATGGTCAGGCATAGAACTTTTCAAAATATATATTTTTTAATCAAAAACGAAAGCCTAAAGTGGGAATTTGCTTTTTGAAAGCAAAAAACGAATGGCCCCTTCCCCAGGTCATTTTCTCCCAGGGTGTGTGTCATTATAGTTTTTTTTCCTATTCCTTACCCACCGGATATTTCCAAGAAAAAAATACTATGAGCCTCATTGACAAGATATGCAGCACTAAACTGACGCATTGCTGGACTAGCGTAAAAAAATGACGCTACTCCAGCAATGCATGGAAGGCTCCCATAGGAAAAAGCCCTCCGTCAGTTTAACACCTACTCTGAGCATGTTGTAAATTTCACGTCATTAGTTTTACATGGCTTTTTTCCTGGGAACGCCCACTTTGCTTATATTATACCTGGCACAGGTTTAATGTGATGTAAGGCTGTACAAACTAGTGCATTGGGCCCAATGCCTCAGTCTGTAAATATGGAGCAGTGTAAAGCACTAATTAGTGCCACTGCTGCGTGAAAAGATATGTTGCAACGGTGGCGCAAAGGCCTTGTAAATGAGGCCCTTTATCCTTTCCACAGTATCTATGGCAGATGTTCTAAAATCCTTCCTGTGACAGCCCTTGCTCCATTGGGTCATTAGAGGAAGTATTGCATCGATGTAGCCAATGAGAGCACCATGGATGAAATACTTGTGGTCCATCCAATGCTAAATGAGGGAGGCAGAACGAGGGTTTGGTGCACAGGGTAACCTGTTGCAATTGCCATAGAATACTCTGTCCAGCAAACTCTAAATCAGGTGCTGACTTACCCAGTTCTGGCAACAGGTTTGGGTTGCGTTGTATTATTAAGAATAGCCCTGCGTGATTACCAGAATCTGGCCTAACATCTCTTCATAACACCAAGAATGACAGGAACCTGTTGAAATGGTGTGCTGGGGCAGTTTCACTGTTTCTTTATAGTTGAGGTTATGGTTGATCAGTGATTTTAACCACTGAAAAGACTCCACAACATATGTCTATAATCAACTATTGCACTTCACTATCATCAAACGTCATGCCCAACACTGCTAGACATACATTTAAGAAATACTCCCTTCTTTACTTCCTTGAATGTCTTTGCAAATTACTTCTTTCCATTTTGAAAAGAAAAACATAAAGCTGACCTGTTCTTCCGTACTTAAATCTTCAACTACAGGAGCAACACCATCTCAGAACCACTTGAAGGCTCTACCAGACTACAAACATATCAGAAGATTGAGGCTTACTATGTAAAGAGGAAAGGACTTGAAGAGAACACAATTGAGTTTTTATGAGATGGGTAAAATAATGATTCAAGTCCGTCATTCACACTTGACCATTTTTGATACACAATTTCAACATTTGAACTCACAAATCAAAGTATATGGTGAAGTGACTCAAGGCAGCTTAAATAGGGACTCTAATTCCTAGCGGAAGGTTCTCTCCAACCATGCACATCCACATGAGCTTCACTGTCAATCCAGTAATCACAGCTCAGGAAACATCATCTGGTACTTCAATGCATGACAGCATAGCTCCAATTCTTGAAGCAAAGAAATGAATGCCCCTTTTTCCAATCAGCGGGCAATCCACTTCCACTTGAAAGCTACAGATTAGGCTATAAAATCCAATCTGAAGGACATATTACATCAAATCAGTCCTACTCTTTCCAGTGAATATACACAAAACCTACCAAACCGAGTTTTGAAATACTCAAGATCAGCCTCAGTAATGCTCATTCTGCAGCATAACACTCTCCAGGAATATTTGACAAAGTCGAGGAAGAAGACTGTGCATCGTTGGGGTGACAGCCATAGGGTTCTTTTCTGATGGTGCCACCTCACTGAATACCCTTATTCCATTATATTTTGATATACTATTGAAAAACTTACATTGCGGTAGAAGTACAGGTGTGGAATTCACATATGCTAGGACTTTCTGATTTGTTCTGAAGGAATACGTCACGTTATATTTGTTTTGAAAATAAATTAAGGGCTTGGATTAGTTCTACCAAGGCCCTGTTTTACAAAACTATGCTCTTGGTTAACTCCACACTCCCAGAAAGTGACAAACATATAGCACTTAGGCTTTACCAAAATTATTTCAGTACTCACTCACTGAGCAGACTACTCTGGAATGCCTCTTTGTTTTTAGTATCAACACCAGAGCCCCAAAAGTCATTCCTGGATAGATCATTCACTGAACCCATTTTATGAAGTCTCCAGTTGCAACAGTACTTAAATAAAACCTTTCCACATGACTAACTCAGAATTACTTGCAGTGAAAAAGTTCTCAATAGCATGTTTCCATGAAATATTTATGCAAGGAAATGAAGTATTAGCCTCGTAGAAGGATACAACAGCACTACCAAGTCACTACTTAAGAAAACTATTACAGAAACCAGTAGAGATTGGGATAAAAAAGCTTCCGCTGGCCCTCTATGCTATTCGGAGTCATGTAAAGTCCTCCATAGTTACTGCCCTTTTGAACTTGTCTTTGGTAGGCTACCTCAAAGTCAAATACCAATATGTATCGATACCCCCTGGAGGATGGTACAAGAGGTCCTACTAAGTCCATACCCACCCGGATAAAGGGAACATCCACAATCGGTAAGGGACAAAAGGGTGCTTTACACAGTTGTGGGGCATTGGTAAGTTGACACCTGGTACAGGCAGCACAATACTTTCTAATGTCAGAGAAAACCCCAGGCCAATAGAAATGAGTTAATAGATAGAATTCTATTTTTTTCCGGACCATTGTGCCCTCCCCCACATTGACCATGTGCGAAGTGTAAGACTTGAGATCTAAAGGAGCTGGGTACTAACAATTGGGTCCTCACTTAATGAGGGTTTTTTACATACCTATAAAGCAAACCCTTTTTTAACAAAAAAGACGATTCCTACCTTGTTGGGTAGTTTAGGAACAACCTGTTCCCAGGCATTTTTAAGGGTGGGGTCTTTTGTCTGACAGGTACGGAAGCTCCCTGTATGGCTATTCATGAAGGATACTGTAGGGGAGAAGGAAACGTGATGAGCAAAGACACCTTTATAATAGCGTTTCTTATTCTCTCTCTCTTTTGTGTCCGGTTTAGTTTTTCCTTCTCCTTACCTGGCTCTATTTCCTCCCCATGGAAAGGAGCTTTTAACAACCATTGTGAGGACTTTTCTTCTGTGATTGCCTTCTCTAATAGGGCTGTAAACTCAGGGTAATCAGTTCCAATATTAATGTCCTGCATTAGGCCAGGTATCCCTCCCACCAGAAGAATCTCTACATTACCCCTCCATTCCAGAGTGAATGGGCAAGGAGATACGTTCGTGTCTCACCATGTACACACGTTATGGCCATGTTCTGGTCCAGCATCCATTGTTCGGGTGCTACTCTTTTGGCTTGTATCATGGACTGGCGACACCCCGTGTCTATTAAGACGTGTATGGGTTGTCCATTGACTTTCATTCTATGAAGATACTTCATCTGGAGTCCCTCTGTGCATAGAACCCTCCTTTTTGAAAGTCCGATTTCCATGGGTTCAGGGTTCTGAACCTGCCGGGGACAATTTCTGGTGATGTAGCCCCACTCAGCACTATTATAACATTGGGGTTGGCTATTGATCTCCCTACCCATGAGTCTAGGAAGCCTTGTATTCTCCAAAGATTCCCGTAATGAGGTTTTTTCTGCTATCGGTTTCCCTATCGGAAGCAATGCTCGGCTATTTTGTGACAGATATCCTTTACAGTCCATGGTTCTATGATATGCATTAGCTAATTCAATGGCTTCAGTAGTAGATACGTTTGGGTGTTGTTTTATCCAATGCCTAGTGGAACTTGGTAAGGCTTCTAAATACTGTTCAAGCAAGATCTTTTGGATTATTTCCTCTTTAGTGGACTCCTCAGGTTTTAACCATCTTAACCTTAAATCCTTAATCCTAAAAAATACAGCTCTATCATTATCCTGGGTACCCCATTTCTCTCGTCTAAAGTTTAATCTGTGATATTCACTGCCATAGACTAACCTTTCTAGTATAGCCTTTTAAATCTCATCATATATAGTAGTTACCCCTGGGTTGGCTACCTGATAGGCATTTTGTAATTTGCCTGTCAAAAAGGGGCCAACATAATGGCCCCACCGTTCTTTAAGCCATGTAGCTGAAAGGGTGACCCTCTCAAAGTTAGTAAAGAATTAGTCAGGGTCTTCTCCTAGTACGTATTTCTGCAGAACCGAACTGGGAACATTTGGATGTACCTTAGCAGTGGCAATTGTCTCTGTCACTTTTTGTATGGCTGTTTCATGCACTAGCTGATTGTTTGCGGTTATGGTAGCTTGGCTTTTTAAAGCCGCCTGTAATTGTTCCTGGTCCTGCTCAGCATTCTTTACTTGTTCCTCAAAGATTATCTGTAAATGTTTCTGGCCTTCGGCTAACTGGCGTATCATATCACTTAGGCTGGTGTCCGTATCCATTTGTACTTGTGGGTAGAGTGGGTGAGGTAGAGCAATAAAAACCAATAAATCCCACTTCTGACACCACTGTAGGCGTAAATTTGTTGTAGAGAATAGATGGACTGCGGACTCTAATTGGGGATGCCTGCGTATTCTTTTTATTTCTTGAGTAAGTTTTTGGGATAAGATGGCTACTACATAATAAGGTACTTTTTTTATCTTCTTTCTTTCCCATCTAAGTTGTGCCGGTGCTACTCTGGAGTCACTTCCTGCTTGGACCGGCGTGCCTCGGGAGGAAGAAAGGAGAAAAAACAGGTTTCAAGTAGGTGGTTTAGGGGCATATTTATACTCCGTTTGCGCCGGAATTGTGTCGTTTTTTTTTACGCAATTTCGACGCAAAACGAACTCCATATTTATACTTTGGCGTTAGGCGCGTCTAGCGCCAAAGTCCATGGAGTTAGCGTAATTTTTTAGCGTGGACACCTACTTTGTGTTAATTATATGCAAGGTAGGCGTTCCCGTCTAAAAAATCGACTCCGAGGCATGTGCGTCGGATTTATACTCCCGGGCAAAAATCACGCCTGGGAGTGGGCGGGTAAAAAAAAATGACGTACGGCCGCTTTTGCGCCGTTTTTTAGCGCCTGCAAAAGGCAGGCGTTAAGGGACCTGTGGGCTCTGAAGGAGCCCAGAGGTGCCCTCCCATGCCCCCAGGGACACCCCCTGTCACCCTTGCCCACCCCAGGAGGACACCCAAGGCTGGAGGGACCCATCCCAGGGACATTAAGGTAAGTTCAGGTAAGTGTTTTTTTATATTTTTTTATGTGGCATAAGGGGGCCTGATTTGTGCCCCCCTACATGCCACTATGCCCAATGACCATGCCCAGGGGACAGAAGTCCCCTGGGCATGGCCATTGGGCAAGGGGGCATGACTCCTGTCTTTGCTAAGACAGGAGTCATTTCTATGGGGGTTGGGAGTGAAAAAAAAATGGCGCAAATCGGGTTGAGGCGAAAAAATTGCCTCAACCTGACTTGCAAATACACAAAAGGAGAGCACTGGGAGTGTTGCTAGCCCACACCGCCTCCCTAAAGAAATCTATATAATCACTAAAGGTGTGGGGTAGTAGGAACTGAAGGTAAGACTGGGTCAGGCTTTTATTAGTGTCCAGTATTAGTTAGGTCGCTTTGGATCCTAAGGCAGGGGAGTCATGGTTGGAGAATGTCCAATGAGGGGGGTGCTGTGTTGTCCTACAGGGGAAGGGGGAATTTGCCTTACGGACTAGGTGGTCTCACACACATAATAGTGTCATGCTTCATCATATGACCACTTAGCCCCACCCAAGTAAGATGGTACTACTTGGGCGGACTCAACCTCTTGGTTAAAAGAACCAGAGGGAGTACTGAAATTAAACTGACTGGATAGTTACATAGATCCAGATGGGGTGAATAATAAAATTACCAAGCATGTCACCGATAGCTGCTGCTAGTTTTACTGAAGGTGCGTGCTGGTAAGACTAAAAACAAGGGGAAGAGGCTCGTTAGAGAGTAATGTCTCTTGGAGTCTAAAAAGAAAAACGGATGACCAACATGTTTCTGCCCTCACTAGGTGCTGGTAGGTCAGGGGCATTCGTCAGTGTCGGAGCACACGCAGTAAGTGGGGTGCTCAAAGTCAATAATGTTTGGCCTACCTGAACGGATACTGGGGCAACCTGACTTGCCCCATTTCTTGACGCCCAAGCCCCATATCCCCCTACGCCGGCGCTGCCTGGTGTACGTCGTTTTTTTTAACGCACACCAGACGGCGCCGGCGGCTAACGTCGGCTAACGTCATTCAATAAATACGGCGCCCGCATGGCGCTTCAGAATGGCGTTAGCCGGCGCTAATTTTTTTGACGCAAAACTGCGTTAGCGCAGTTTTGCATCAAAAAGTATAAATATGGGCCTTAATATTTTATAGGAGGGGTTCACCATGGAAGGGAGTGAGTGGAGACTTGAGGAGGGATCACATAGGTGTCACAGTGTCAGACATGCATGGGTGCTCGTGACAAAGCATTTCCCTTTTTACCTCTAACCCACCTCTTCTCTATAGGGTTAGTTCCCCTGATCGTCCCTTCATCTTCTCTCCTTCTCCTTTTACCCCAATGGGAGTTCTTGTAAGAAAGTAGGATCGTACCTTGTGCAGCAACATCCCTCCAAGAACGTGATAGGACTTTCTCGAGTGAGGCTCCTCTCTACCTTCACCCAATCTCACTCTTGGCTGCTCTTCGTCACACCTGCTCTCTCTGTCCTCCTCCTTCCTCACGTTGCCTCTTCCCTCTGGTTCCTGCTCCTCCGAGTGTCCATTCCCCTTCGCGTTGCTCTCCTGTTCCTGCCGCTCTGCGTCTTCTTGCTCCTCAGTGTTGTCTTCTTTCCTCGGGTTGCCACTCACCTCTTGCTGCCGCTGTCCCGCATCTCCTCGCTCTCCCTTGTCCTCTCCATCGCTCCTGCGGTCTCTTTTCTGCTTCCCCCCTCCCGCATCGTCCTGACCTCGACAGTACTCTGAGGTCGCTGGATCTCCTTGTCATGAAGTGCCCCCGGGGCACTTTCCAGCGCCGTCGTCAAAGGTTGCCCTGGCAACTGTTTGTGTTGTTGGCAGTCTTGTAATAAGAATGCCGTTACAGGAACACAATGTTATTCTTCAAAAAACAGATTCTTAATTTTCAAGCTGACATCTCAAATAGCCCTGACATCTGATCTAGATACTCAAACTGTGCTGTACTTATTTTAATTTTTCATCAAATGGGCCATGTGTAAATGCTCAAAGTTGCAGGCGAGCTGAAAGCAAAATCACAGTCGACCATCTCCACGCACCAGCCCATGCATGCCAGCAACTTGTCAAAAGCGTTCAAGAACGGGGCGTGGTCGGGCCACGAAACAAGATGGCCGCTTAGAGCGAGAGCTCCGTGCCGAGGCGGTCCCGGAGGGGCGACGGGGGCGAGAAGACAGCCGGACAACACACCGGGTTCGGTGCCCCTCCACCCCTACAACAGCGGCGACACGGAATCATGTCCGGGGACCCCGTAGGAGCGGGACGCAAGGCAGGAAACTCGCGACTCGCCCCAGGCCGATAAGGCCTGACAAAAGGGGCGGAGTTGCGTCTTCGGAAGACCGGGGACGGCGTGCCCGCAGCGGCAAGGAGCAAGCTGAACAGGCCGCAGGGACTGCGGGAGCCGTGACGACCCGCACCCATCTCCCTACAACGCCAACAAACACCCGTGGACCTTCGACCTCCCACAGGGAGACAGGGAGACGCAGCAAAGGGGTGCGGCCCCTTCGACAGCCGGGAGAGAAACCCGGTCAGAGAGGTAGGATCGAATCTCTCCAAACTAAGAACGGCATCGCTGGAGACAGAGGCACGACTTCTCCCCTCTTTTCCATCACAGAGGGACAACAAAAACCCTCCCGCTGGGATAATAAACTTTCGCCCCCCCTCCCTCCAGACAACTAATACTGAGGAGGGCAGAGGGGCACGACGGGAGGCACGTGGAGGTGAAGAGACGAGAGGGGTGAGCGACTGGAGGGGCATCGGGGATGAAGAGAGCCAGAGGGAGCCAAGAGAACAGAGATACAGGAGAAGGGAGAGGACTGGCACCAGCGTAAGCCACCGAACATCTATATCCATATCGGAATCCACAGAGGGAATCTCGGGCCCCACGTGGCCAGACTCTGTGGACAATTGAGGCGATGCCCGGCAACAAACCGAACCATAAAACTGTCAGCAAGCCTGCACGACAACTATTATTCTCAGAAGCGCTACAACACAAACGCCTAACCCCCACGAAGATAAACCCTCAAACATCTCCACCTTTAAACGAGTCCACCACGATGTCTGATAAAGATCAATCCACAACTATGGACAGGATACTACAAGAGATCACCACCGTCAGCCGCCGCATAGAGGGGATGGACGCCTCTATAACTTCATTGACACTAGAAACCAAATCCATGCGATCTGACATTGCAGGCTTTCAATCTAGAGTGACAGGGCTAGAGCAACGCATGGGATCACTAGAGACGCAGATCAACACGTCTCAGGAGCGAGAACAAGACTTCATCTACCTCAGGAGCAAACTAACGGATATGGAGGACAGGAGCCGGAGAGACAATATCCGCGTACTTGGGATCCCGGAAAACGAAGAAGGCTCGGATATGCAGGCTTTTCTGACCTCCACTCTTCCAAAAATGATTTCATTGGACTTTGACCCGCCGTTAGAATTCCAACGGGCACACAGGATAGGCCCAAAACGCTCTGACAACTCCTCAAGGCCCCGCTCAATCATCGCATGCTTGCTGCGGCATAATCAAACCCGACAAATACTCCAAGTAGCACGCAACCACAGCCCTTTCCGAATAGATCAGCACGAGATCTGAATAACCGCCGATTACTCCAAGGAAACCAACAAACGTAGAAAGGCTTTCCTAGCCCTACGACCCCGGCTTCGCAAACTAGAGATGAAATACGGTCTCTTTGACCCTGCAAGAATGTGGGTTACCAAAAATGGAGTATCCAAGGACTTTTATAACCCCGACGAATTGAGACTCTTCCTTGACTCTTTCCAATCCCAGCCTATGGACTCTCTCAACACAGACAGTGAGCATGACATTGTAGGAGGCAGTGATAGGGCCGAAACCCCCCACTCGGGAATAGAAAAGGTGAAGACGGCTCTACACGACACCGGAGCCAGTCATAGAGGTAGAGACATGGAGAGACTAACCAGATCATATGATGACAGGGGTCAGATTTTACACGCAGTAGTAACCCACACCCAACTATCGCAAAGAGACAAATCCCGCTCCCCTTTAAAGCCTACAACTGGGTCTTCTTGAGAAGGTAACGCGACAAGACGACTTGTGGGACTATCGCTAGAGAGTCGAAAATAACAACTATGGACTCTGCGGAAGGATGAGTACCTTTCCAGATCATATGTGTTTTACTATTGTAATTGTCTAAGACTGCTAGTATCAATGTTAGAACCAGATACATGAAAAACCTATGCTCTTTATGACTAGAGCCGAGGCCCTATAATGGAAAACTACCAGTAAATTATTATTTGCCCTCAGTACACAACAGATGATGATTATTAGAACAGGGATCAGACCCCACCAACCCCCTGTATGTTGAATAAGAGCCCGGTCCCGACCCTATAACCCTATAACCCTATAACCCTATAACAAGGTAACAAGGTAACAGGGGCATTAAACAGATAACAAAAATAAACACTAATTAACTATCATGGAACTTACCTTATATTCCACACAATACAAAATATCTCATGGTAGTAAATAACAAAGTATGTGAAACCTCCCTAATGCACACCACACTCGACCATTAGAACCGTTTAGCCCCCATTATCACCCCAAGGGATGGGACTAGACCACGTAAAGATAAATTAATTCCAATACAGGGACACACAATATGATATAACCTGAGACATATCAAAGCTCCCATTACTTGACTTTACTTTATTCTACAATAAGAAACTGGGGAAAAAAATAAAAAATAGAACACAAGGACATAATACAACATAATACCGCATAACGAAGCGAAATAATATGACATTCTACACTGCCACTCCGCACCACATTATAACATCACAATGTAAATTATAAAATATTAGCTATTCCTTTCCCCAGATGTTCGTACCTACCTCCATCCTAATCATTATTACTATCTTAACCTACCATCTACAATAGAACGACTATGATGGTGGCACATACCAAGTAAGACCTTAGTAGGTCAGTATTATGATGTAATAATACACGGCAAGGAGTTAGTAATAGGACGAGATACGCATTATCCTCGCGTAATCCGGGGCTCAGCTACACTCATTACCTATCCTACGATTAATAGAGAGACGCTTGGCATACTGACTCCTAACATGATAATGTGATAAGATACCAGGATATGCTATGTTGATCAACCTAATATGTCATTGAAAAGTTGTAAGGCGAGACGAGACGAGGCAGTGTTATAGTTGAATAGAAATGCTCAGGAAGTATTATATTATACTGTATATTGGTATCTTTATGTACCCATGCATACGCGAGAACTGTAATACTCTGTTTGAGCTCTTTCTCCCCCCTCCTTCGCCCTGCCCCCCCCCGCCAGCCAGTCTCGGTCTTTCTGTCTGCCCAGTCCCTACTTCAATTTACGACCCTATCTTATGAACTCTTAAACACCCTACGATACCATACAACATCAAGTACTAGGCACAACATCCTAAACACCATACCCCATCAACACCCGACACCCCCCCTCCTCTCCAGCGCCGCCCAGGTACTATAGTTATTAACCGACCATTACGTCTGCCAATATACACTTTAGTTATATAACTAATACACTAGCCACTAACCACTGATGAACAGACCCACTTCCCGATACATAAACATAAACATAAGCACTGCTGTGTACACCCCTCCTTATCACCAACATATTGATAACTGGCTGTCTGTTATTTCCCCCCTCGCCCCCCCCGATCGAGATCGCCCGACGGCACGAGAGCTCCGAGAGAAATCGGTCCCGCCGTTTACAGACCTAACGAACGAAGGAGGTTGGACTCCTAACCTCCCTCATCCCTATCCTTCTCCACTTCTTCCCCCAAATTGTACGCTCTCTTGCTATACTCTAAATCTCAACTTTAGCACACGCATCCATCCCTTCCCCCTCCTTCTCCCTCTTTTCTTCTCCCTCTCATTTCTCCTTGTCTTCTTTTCCCCTCATATTTCCCCTCCATCTGGCTCTCATCCTACTTATATTGCCTCTCTTCCTTCACCCTCTCCTCTCTCTTCTCTTTCTTCTCCAGAGGACCCCCTTGGCCTCCACCAGCCGCTAACCCCTGTATAAAATAAAACACCGTATCATATCGAAACACAACTCCCACTCTACCAACTAAGTCAATATCTCCCACCCTTCCTCCCCCCCCCCACCAACACCAACCCCGGAACGAGGGTGCTTACTCACAATTATCCAATATGTCGAAGTCCCACCCTCAAGCGACGCGACCATTACGCATACTCTCTTGGAATGTACACGGCATGACGAGCTATGTTAAGCGGAAAAAGATACTGTCCTATCTTCAATCCAAAAAAACAGATATAGCTCTGATTTAAGAGACTCACCTTGACACTCTGGAATCCAGTAAACTTAAACGGGATTGGGTAGGGAGGGTTGCCTTCAGCTGCCGTCCGACGAGTCAGGAATCTGGAAGTAACGGACCCCGCAAATGTGGAGTGGCGATACTAGTACGTAAATCCCTCCCGGTCACTATCATTAAAACCTGGAATGATACGGAAGGAAGGTATATATTTGCTAAACTAAAACTAGGGGACACTGTTTTATGCGTGGGATCCATTTACGCACCAACTGGCCCAAAACGCCCATTCCTTCTACAGCTAAATCGCCTCCTGACAGAAATCGGAACCACTCGATACATAATCGGGGGAGACTGGAATCTCGTCCAAGACGCCATAATGGATAGGACAGGCCCTGTTGATATATGTAACAATCACAACAGAGTGCTTCTGACAGACCTGACCACCGACGTCGGTCTGGTGGACTGCTGGAGAATACAACACCCGAAAGATAAGGAATATACTTTCCTATCCACCGTCCATGGCACCCAATCGCGTCTGGATTATTTCTTAGTATCACACACTGTAATCCCTCATATACAAGACACCTGCATCCTAGATAGCGGGCTCTCAGATCACTCCCCAATACTAATCCGGATCCAGGTGGGACTCTCCTTCTCTGGTCGTAAACCATGGCGATTGGCTGTACACAGATATCGCTCTCCCCAAGGGAAGGAACAATTAAAAGCTCATGTAGCTACATACATGGCCGAGAATACAGGCACTGTATCCTCAAAAAGGATCCTATGGGCGGCAGCAAAAGCAACCCTAAGAGGGAATATGATGCGAGATGCAGCACTGGCCAACAAAGACAGAATAGCCCGCCAAACCACCTTAGAGACCACGATACAGGACCTCACTAAACAATATACCGCCCAACCATCCCCTAGGCTGCGACACGCCTTAGAACAGGCCCGCATGGCACACAATGAACTCTATACATCTCAGGCGGAATACGCACTGCAAAAATTGCGAGGCCGCCATTACGAACAAGGGGAAAAAGCAGGTCGCCTACTAGCGGCGCAGCTCCGACAAAGAGAGGCAGCCTCTGCCATTGCGGCCATAACATCTTCTTCAGGAGCAGTACTAACTCGCCCACAAGACATTGTAAACGAGTTCGCCAAGTACTACCGACATTTGTACACTCCTGAAACAACGACAGATCAAACACAAATGGAGACATTCCTTACCACGGCCAATCTGCCCCGTCTGTCCGAGGCAGGCAGGGCCCTCTTGGACGGTAACATAAGCAAAGAAGAGATAACCCAAGTTATAACAAGCCTCCCCTACCATAAATCACCAGGAGAGGACGGATTCCCTGCGGAATTCTATAAATGGGCTGGGGAAGAGGCAATAACCGCAGTACATGAAGCACTGACGGAAGCATGTCAAGAAGGCTCCCTGGGCGCTCTATCCAATAAAGCCACGATTGTCATCTTGCCTAAGCCAGGGAGAGACCCCCTTCTTTGCGGCAGTTACCATCCTATCTCCCTTTTGAATGGGGATGTCAAACTCCTAGCCAGTGTTCTAGCAGCGCGGCTACGCAAGGTGATACCATCATTGATTCACAATACCCAAGTAGGATTTGTACCAGGCCGTACCTCCAGAAATCATATGCGAACTCTTTGCCATACACTGTTAGAATCCATACAATTACCTGACGAAGCCCTAGCCCTGTCCCTAGACGCGGAGAAAGCATTCGACCGCATTGAGTGGTCCTACCTATTCACAACCATGAAACATTTTGGCCTGGGGGAACAATTTATCTCTAAAGTGCATTTATTATATGACCATCCCACAGCACAGGTTAACTGTGGGGGCATCATGTCAGACCCATTCCCTATCGGAAGGGGCACACGCCAGGGATGCCCCTTGTCGCCACTTCTATTTTTATTGGCCATGGAACCCCTAGCTGCCACCATACGAAATTCTCACCAAATAAAAGGAATCCATATCACCGGGGGCATATCCAAAATATATCTCTACGCAGACGACATTCTGTTAACAATGTCCGATCTAGAAACCTCGCTCCCAGCACTACTTTCCACTATAGAAGACTTCGCATCCCTATCCGGATATCGGGTAAACTGGGATAAAAGTGAGGCACTACCATTATCCCGCATAACGACGAGGGCCTCCAATTCAAATGGACCCCGACCCGCCTTAAATATTTAGGAACGTTCATTAACAGAGGTCTAGAACATATGGTCAGGGACAACATAGACCCCCTTATATCTAAAATGAAACAAGACTTTGCCAAATAGTCCCTACTAGGCCTGTCCATGTGGGGCAGGACACAGGCGGTCAGAATGGTCACCTTACCACGCTTCACATACGTGCTAGGCATGCTCCCCCTACAGATACCTCTTTCCTCACTCCGATTAATAGACGCATCCATAAGGGCCTTCGTCTGGGGCTCCTCACGGCCAAGACTGAAACCTGCAATAATACTGGCACGACGGCTCTACGGAGGATTAGGACTACCCTCGGTAGAACAATACTCTCTGGCCCTACAACTCTCACAGCTAATATATACACTTCCGGATATAGCCGATCCACCGCAATGGGTGATCACAGAGAAACTCCTATATGGACAGTATACGGAGATGGGAGGAACATACGCCGACCATGTTCCCTTAGCTAACCCCATCCTCAAGGCTACAAACACAGCGTGGTGCAGAGCCCATCGACTACTACGAGTACACCCCTCCCTGCATACTCAGGCTCCCATAGCAGGGAATAAAAGCATTAAAATAGGAGGGAATATTCTCAGATGGCCCCAATGGTCCGAGGCAGGTATCCACAATATATCTCACATAATAGATGGAGATAGCTTCCGCACATTCGCCTCCCTCCAGGAAGAATTCGGCATCCAAAGTAACCAGGAGTGGCGATATCTACAGCTCAAACACTGCATGCGGAGAACATTAGGAACCCCCCGTGGATGCTCAAAACCTCACCCATCGTCACCTATCTTCAGAAATGGGGCCGACAAAAAGGCGTCTTGGCTGGCCTCTATGCCGAATTAACTAACCATCTTTACTCTCAGCCTTTATTTGAACGACTACGCTTAAAGTGGCAGGATATACTAGAGATAACCTACACGGACGAAGAATGGCCAGACATACTAGAAGCCCTCGACAGGGGCGTACGTGAAGCACGCCTGAAATTTTGCCTATTTAAAATCCTTCAGGGGTGGTACTGGACCCCCGTTAAACTCTTCAGGGCAGGGCTGATACCTCACGCGAACTGTTGGAGATGCACAGAGCCATATTGTGACCAACTTCATATTTTATGCCAATGTCCAACGGTACAGTCACTATGGGACGCGGTACGCCTTGCCTTATCGGACTTCATACAGATACCAAAACCGACCCCACCAGCATTTATCATTCTACATGACATTCGTCCGTATCCCTCCCTATCGCGGGCACATAAACGATTAATCCACACGGCGCTTGCCACGGCCAAAATATGCATACTCCGGCACTGGAGATCTAGCATTGCCCCCACACCCATAGAATGAATGACGGCCATGTATCAAACGGCTACCCATGAACGAGTGATTTATAACCTACAGGACCAAGCAGAACAATTTGAGGAGGTCTGGCGCCCATTCTTGAAGAGACCATGAAGCGGCTGGTGGATGACCAACGGATGATCAATGCTCAATGATCAATGATTAGGGAATATCAATTACCAATCACCCTCTGAGAATCCTAGACTCCGGAAACAGATTTAATCTCCTACTGTCCCCTCCCTCTCTCCCTAGCTACGCTATCCTCTCCCCTTTCTCTCTTTTCTCTCTCTCTCTATCAATCCACAGGCCTCTAATTTTGTCATATGCACAAGACGTGAACTACCCAACATAGTACTACAAGTCGCTTCCTAACACAAACAAGGACTGAGAAATCAACTCACATAAGACGTAGACACTCTCTAACCGACCTTACCATATCTAATATACATACTATCTACCCCTAGATAATAACTTGCTACAGACGGAGCAGCACAGAACGATCTACTCTTAGGCCTGAACAAGCTAGTCTCAGGATACAAAGACCCCCTGCCTACCTCGAGTCTCTTCATTCTACATTCCCCCGCGATTACCCTTCCTCTTTCTTCTTCTTTTTCCCCCTTCTCTCCCCCTCCCCATTTCATATGACTATTTCGTCTCTCCCCTATACCAAGATCAACCCCTCCCACACAACCCTATCCTCGCTCCCCCTCCCTTTACAACCCCCCCACCTGTTCTCCACTTTTCTTCAAAATAAGGGTACAAAACTCAACTATGCAACTGGGAATTTTTACCTACCTGACAGTACATGCATATATGCTCGCAATGGAAATAATTGTGGTAAAAGAACAAAAACAATGTTTTGAAAGCTAAACAGTTTGTTTATATGCTGTATGTATCGCCTTATATATTCTTAATAAAACTTTTGAAACTTAAAAAAAAAAAAAAATGCGATCAAGAACCTCAACAATTAGATCACTGCATGTGCCAATATCCTTGCTACCCTCAAGCACAACCAAACAGTAAGCACCAACCACAGGCCAGTTGATACACAGAGAAATGGGAAAAAAGTGAAGACACAACAAATAAAGACATCTTCAAATCAGCCCTAAGACACAACCCCCAGTAGATTGCAAACAACAAGCACACAGCTTTTGCATATCACATCAATGGAACTAACAGCAGCAAGGAAAACTTCACCAAAGATTTCAATGTTCCTCCAGCTCCATCACTCCTTCTCAAGACCTTTTTCAACAAGCTCACAGAATTCTTCTTTAACAAAATCACCTCAATATACAGCATCTTCAACCCTCAACATGACCCCTATCACCATGGCAACTCAACTGCCCATCACAGCCGATGAATGAGCCCTAACCTCGCAGCTCACTGCTTTTTGTTTTTATAACCGATTTTTATTTGCTTTTCACACACACACAACATTTACACACCAATAACTGATTCACTCAGGGAACGTGCTGCAAGGATTCATAAACATGTAGATTTCTGGCTCCTACCCACCCCCAAACGTCAGGAACCCTTGAGACCTCAATAAGATCACATTTGCCTCACACCCTAGCATGTTCCTTAGTTCATCCTCTTGCAATGTAAATGGGTTCCTGGAACTTTGCACAGTAGACCACTCCTACTCTCCATTCTCATAACGGCTAAGCTGATGCCCTCTTTCTGTGCTTTGCAATGTCTCTCTTTGCCAAGAGCATCTCCTTCAATACCAGGATTCAGCCCCCCTCAAGATTTCCCCATTTTGTCTAGGATACCCAGGAATGCAGAGTCTTGATTTTTTGTCCCATGACATCAGAGAAAGTTTGGGATTTGACTAGCGAATATCGCTGAAAGGGAGTGCATTCCCACACCACAAGAAAGAAGTCCCCTGTGTTGGCCTGCCACCTGGTACACGTGGGCTTTGGAATTCTCACTGCTTTCCATAGTCTTCCAGCAGTAAAATAGGTGCAGTCTAGATCAATGGTTACCAATCTTTTGACTTCTGTGGAACCTTACTTTATCATTACTGGAACCTGGGGACTCCAACTGAATCAGTATTAGAATCTGATGACCCCCCTACAGAGGCATTACTGGATGCCAGGGACACCGGCCTAAACATTGTTGACGATTTCAACTGCAAACCAATGCAGAAAAAATATAGAAACAAGTATTCATCAAACACAAACACAAATTAGAACATATTTTATTTAATTTGCAAACAAATATAAATAGAAAATAGGAATTTTATTTTTAATAGGAAGGCTGGAACTTTCCTAAATTCAATTGAAGTCACACATTGTCCATACTATCATGCTATATTCTATTAGATGCACCTGCACTGTTCCCACAAATCATTCTGAGGAAACTCATTTAAGTTTCAGTCTCCAATTTAAAATTCCTTGCCAGTTACACTAAGGCCCCCGTTATGAGTTTTGCAAGTGGTGGAAGCCGCCCGCAAGACTTGACCCGCCATCAGGCCACCTTTACGGCCTGAACACCGGCCTGACCATCGAGCTAGTGTCAATATGGCGGTGCGTTAGGTGCAGCAGCACCCATCGCGCTTTCCACTGCCTGTAATTCGGGCAGTGGTGAGGTACTGGGTTTTTCAGAACCGGTACTGATCCGGTAACCCAGTGGTGCCAGGGTACACCCAAAGACCTCGGGTACTTTCCTGATTCAGACCACAGAAACTCAGAGTCTTCTAGGTGAAGTCAAAGATCGAATTTATTGGCTGCAACCAAGTAACAAGCGTCCTAGAAGTACAACAGCACGGTTTGTATGTTCTCAGGAGACCGTGTTTCAATGCAAAGTCAGGTTTCCTTATATACAGTTTTTTAAGCTTCAGGCAAACATTCTTGACATTTTGGTTGGTCATTCACATGTTTTCACTACAAAGGAAAAAACAGTGTCATGATGAAACCTCATATTTCATGTCATCCAACCCATAATAAATTACCCGGCAAGGCCTAGTATTTTACATCAGATAAGTGTGGACCCCCAATAAAAACGGGCACCTCCCCCTCGTAAAGTAAGAAGAAGAAAAGAGCAGGTGCAGGTGTGAGCAAGATTAGGCAGGGTGTGTGAGCGATAATAAGGATTTTATGGCATGGTGTGCCTTGATGCTATCTGATTCGGCCACTGGGAGAGGGACTGACCAAACAGGTTTGGCCTGAGGCAATGGTTCCAGCTTGCCCAGGTCAGAGAAAAGTCAATCAAGGTGTACGTGTCCTTGGAATCAAATCTGACTGTATTATAAGCCTATGTGAGGGCAACTTTTAAAAATGGCTGCCGTGTATAAAATGGGAGCCACGAGTGCAGGATGAAAATGGCGTTTTCGAGGTGAAAACGCTGCTGGAATTGAGCGAAAATGCTCATGCTTAGTGTACTAGTCATTATCGGTCTTTTGATACTAAAATCGTACTGCTGTGGCAAAGTAAATTACATGGGTCCAGAATTTTTAGAACCACAAACCCTCCTTTTGCCCTTACATAGGCAATAAACCTATTCTCATGCTAATCTGAGTCCAGGTCTATGTTTCTAAAGTCGTTGAGATGTTGCTGTAACATCATCCTAGTATTTAGCTCGTCTCTTGGTGCAGGTTTCCTTATGCATGATGTAACACAGAGGCCACATATGGCAGGACAAAGTAAGGAATACCTCTATCTGCAGTAGGTGGCATAAGCTCACACACCCAACAATTAGTGATGTTCACTACTAACTAGTGTTGATGGAGAAGCTGTACAAAAGAATTGCTTACGAATTCTGATCTTCTAACCTGCTCATGTTCAGGAAAAGGGTGAAAAGAGTGCAAAGAAACAATAGTAGGAAAAGACATAGGTTGGGAAGTGGGTGCAGAAGTCAATTGAGTAGAGAAAAACAATCCCACCCATAAATGACAACGTCATGTTTAAAAGACACTAGAAAACACGTTATTAAGAACATATAGACAACGGGAGAAAGTAGTGACCACTATTACAAATGAAATAATAATTTTTCACAACCCTAACCAAAAAGCAAATCCTAAAATTATCTAGTAAAATTTTTAGGGCTCCT